>NC_045438.1:105834651-105970623 GCF_002776525.5 Piliocolobus tephrosceles
ATATATATATATATATGTGTGTGTGTGTGTGTGTGTGTGTGTGTGTGTGTACACACACACACATAACCCTTATAATTTGCTCACTAAATGTCTCAAAAGTATGTACCTCACAGCCATTCAGGTTTTTTCTGTTATCTGTAAATTTACATATCAGAATGCCAAGATATAAAAATACCCTTGAAAGACCATGCAGCCAGTTACGATTTGCATACTTTATTCTTATATCGCTATTTTTCACAGTGTTTGAATACACTACCTGCTTATTTTTATTTTATTTTTTTAACTTGGCAGTGATTAGTTGATGGTTTGGAAATATGTGTTATGAATGTTATTTCATAGTAAAGTATAGTTAATCATTGCAGAAGTGTGTCACCAAAGCTTTTTGAGAAATAATTGGTTTACAGCACTAGAAAATATTGTCCAAGCCTTGGAATCTTGAGACCAATTAGATTAGAAAAAGGTATCAATATATTTTCCAATTAATTCCCTCAGACATGGGCACTTTAAAAGTGAACATGGGTATCATTTAAACTCAATCTGGGCATTGTATAAATTAACTTGGAAGACAGAATTGTAATATAACTCTAAAGAAATTAAAAGAAAAAGATATTGACTTGGCTTCTAATCAAAGAGGCTACCCTCTAAACTCTTAAATGTAGATAGTTTACTATATTAATATTCTGCTTGTATTAAAACAAAATCACAACAATTTGCTAGGTCTCTGGAGAGCTAACAAGCCAACAACCTGGGAGTCAATCACATTATCTTCTCTCCTTCATTTCAAACCCTTCTCTCTTTTCAGATAGTTTGTGTGATCTAGACTTTGTGTAAAGTAGTGGAATACATGTCCAAGCCACATTCTCAAACTTATGTTTACTGCAATAAATCTGATTCCTATATTACTTCTATGCTGACTTTAAATATCTTTAAAGTTATAAGAGAGAATATGAGTGAAGAGAGAATACAATACAGAATTCCAAAGATGATAAATGTTTTGTCTTGTAATTTAGTATATGACATCTATTTATCCCTCTCATATATCAATTACATAGGAAATACTTTGTGAATTTCCCTAATAACATTTTGCCTTGCACAAGTGAATTCTACACATATTTGGATAATAATTAAACATTTACTAGGAAATATGCTACAAATACTTTAAGTACTCGGTGCTTTTTTTTTTTTTTTTAGCATTTTTCTCGCTAAACAATTTTTGGGGGGGGGCGGGGCATGGAAATCAAAGAAACAATCATCTGGAAAATGTGGTCAACCAAGCAAACACTCTTTATGAAGAGATTCAAATTTAGGCACCTTTTGTTTGAAATCATTATCTGTGCACTGCACAGTCCTCTGAAAACAGTGATACCCTCTGCAGATATCCCTTTGTGACAAACCCCCTCCAAAGCTTTTATTGCAGTGGCCTCCACAGGGTTTGGTACTGGGGTCCTCTCACCTGACAGGCCATTATCCTGTTTGTCAGGATACCTTTATGGCTTAACTCCTACCACTTCTTCTTGCCCCAGGAAAAACTCAAAGGCGATCTATTGATCTGCTGCCTTATTTCTTTCCTTTGCTTTTGTCTCCAGCCAGTCTCCTGTATTACAGAGGAAAGGCAGGCATCAGCTGCCCCACACACACTAGGTCAGTATTTCTCAAATTCTACATGGAGGAAATAACTAAATTTGTTCTCTTTTATTAAATTTCAAGGATCACAAACCATATTTATGTAAAATGCAATGAAAATAAATTACCAGAAAAATGAAAGGAAACATTAAAAAAGTATCAATATAATCCTTATTCTTTATTATAATTAGACACAACAGACATTCTTAAATTTCCAATGTTTACATTCAATGTCTCTGCTATTTAAGCAGTTCAGGGACCACCCTTTGGGTAGCACTGCTCTAAGAGGCAAATGTCAGGTCCTCCTGTGAACCCTTTGAATATACTACAGTGGGCTGATAGAACTCTGCAGAGTAGAAAGCATCAAACCTAGAGGTGAGATGACAATGACCCTTTTTTTGTCCTCATTCTCTATGGGTGCTTCTCATCCCCAGTCCCTACTTCATGAAAGCATATCCCACTTAGTGGAAACCTCTGTATTTTGATGACTCTAATTCTTTTTTTGAAGTCCTGGTCTTTTGTGAGTTGGAAGTGGGTGATGCAGGGTAGTACAACTATCATGTAAAAAATTTAGCATGCATTGTTCCAGCAGCTTTTAATAAAGTGATGTTTCTTATCAATTTTCTCCAATTTGGCACTTCTATAAAAGTCACAAAAATAAGATCACATTCACTGTCCTATTACATTAGTATAAAATTAAAACACTTTAAAAAGCCTTATCTCTACCCTCATTATGTCTTTAGCTAATCTAAAAATTTAGTCAGTTAAATATAGTTTTTTTAAAGAAGGAAATAATAAGTGATTAATAGATACCAGAAACTTTACTTAAATTTGAAACGTATGTGTACATTCTTTCATTCTTTTGACATATGATCAAGGCCATTCCTTTGATTATATGTCCACTGAGCATTATTTCCTACCTTCATTTTTCCATGACATTCAACCCTATCATTATCTAAAATATCCAATTACTATAAGAATCACAATGTTTGGAAAGTAAATTTATTTTCACATTAAAACTCCACCAGTAGAAGCAGGCATATATTGGGATCTAAAGAAAGGTCTACTTGTCAAATAGTTTGTATATTAGTGTTCCCGGAGTATCATAGGTTTATTTAATATTGTTCTCATTAGATCTGATGCTTTTATAAGGGGTTTTCCCCCTTTGGTTGGCACTTACCCTGCCTGCCGCCCTGTGAAGAAGGTGCCTTTTTTTCCCTTTGCCTTCCACTATGATTGTAAGTTTCCTGAGGCCTTACCAGCCATGTGGAATTGAGTCAATTAAACCTTTTTTCTTTATAAATTACCCAGCCTTGGGTATGTTTTCATAGCATCAGGAGAACAAACTAATACAGTAGTTCATCTTGGCATGGAATCTTTTCAAGCTGCCACCTTAGCTATGCCTTCAAAGGCTATTCAATTGCTATATTAGGCTGGCAACTTCCGGGTTCTGAATGTAATGGTTATGAGCCCATTGCTCCATCTTCTTTGATAGATATAATCCCTTATCCTGAAATATTGTGATTTAGTATATTTGTCAGGAGATCAAATACGATATTCCTTGGATTAGTAGTGCTGCCTGAGAAGACACACCCATAACCACAATGTATGCAAATTCCAGTCAAGACGAATATCCACATCTTCCAAGGTAGAAGTGCTTTAATATAATAAACTTTCCACCAACTTCTGGATGTCTTCCAGAAAAATGATACCTGATCAAGGACTCAGTGTTGGTCTCTATTATTGATACTGGTACATTCAGCAGCTATGATATTTAGACCATGGTGAACAGACTACTTAATGGCCTGCTCCTGCCCAGCCTTCATCCCTGCCTATATGACTCCTCTGTTCATGCTCACCATACCAGAATGAATATGGCTGATGAAAAAGGCTAATGTCAAAAAATAAAAAATAAAAATTTAAAAAACAAGTACATGTGGTGGCTTGTGCCTGTAATCTCAGCAATTTGGGAGGCTGAGTCAGGCAGATCACCTGAGGTCAAGGGTTCAAGACCAGTGTGACCAACTTGGTAAAACCCCATCTCTATTGAGAATACAAAAATTAGCTGGGTATGGTGGCACATGCCTGTAATGCCAGCTACTCAGGAGGCTGAGGCAGGAGAATCACTGGAACCTGAGAGGCGGAGGTTTCAGTGAGCTGAGATCGCGTCACTGCACTCCGGCCTGGGCAACGCAATGAGACTTCATCTCAAAAATAAAATAAAATAATATAAAATAAGTATTACTACTTGATTGTCTGATGCCTTATGCAAGATGAATGATCTTTGATAAATATTAACATGCTGTATAGGATCTTCAAACCTTATGCTCACTCCCATAGACACATTTACAAGCTTCTTCCCCAGACCTCAGATCTTTCTTTTTATGGCCTCTAACCAACTAATCAAATTGTTTGCCATCCCTCATGAATCTATCTGTATTTTTAACTAGGCCACTTCCCTTTCCACACACAGTAGATGATCATGTGCAACTGTTGAAGCCTGGCCCAAGAAGAGGGTTTCCTTTAACTGCAGAGCAACCCTACAGTAGGGCTACAGTTTAATCGACATCAGTTTTTAGCTGTTATACACGTACCTATATGACTCATTTGAGAATCTAGCCTACTTCTTCTGTCAACTGGACATAACAGACCCATGCATCTGAACTGAAAGAGAGGCATCAAGTAGTGATGTGGTGGTTAAGGTTTTTTCTTTTGTTATTTATTTGTTTATTTTTAGCTGGAGTCTCTCTGTTGCCCACACTGGAATGCAGTTGGATGATCACAGCTCACTGCAACCTCCACCTCCAGGGTTCAAGTGATTCTCCTGCCTCAGCCTCCCAAGTCGCTGGAACTACCGGTGTATGCAACCACATCCAGCTAATTTTTTTTTATTATTTTTAATAGAGACAGGGTTTCACTGTGTTAGCCAGTATAGTCTTGATCTCCTGACCTCATGATCCGCCCACCTCAGCTTCCCAGAGTGCTGGGATTACAGGTGTGAGCCACCAGGCACAGTCAGTGGTTAGAGTTTTAACCTACACAGCTTATATGTGTCATCTGGCCTTAATTATGCTTGATCTCATACATATATGCATCTTCCAATGGATTTATGTGAGCCTACCCAACTTCCTAAATTCATGAATATTGGGCAGTTCTGCCTATGTGATTATGATATATCCTGTGGTGAGATGCTCCATCTTACCAGGATCCAGTAGCTATCCAGGAACTCTTTTATGAATATTATATAGTTTCTCACAGATACTTTTAATATAGTAATTTTCAAACTTTTACCTAGAAACTCTTTACCATCTTAAAAATCCTCAAGAACAAAAAAGAGTTTTTGTTTATGTGGATGATGTAGTTATAGGCATATACATATAGATGTAGATGTAGGTATGTTCTTTGCATTAGAAATTAAAATTAAGAAATTAAAACACATCTATTTGATAATTAATTTAAAATAATGATAGCAAACTTATTACATGTTACCACAAATAATGGGTTCATGAAAAGTAACTATACTTTCCAAAAAAATTTAATGATATGAGGGGCCCTGTTTCACATTTTTGTGAACATTTTTTATCTAGCTTATTAGATGATAGTTGGATTCTTGTATCAGCTACTTCATGACTCTGCTGTTATATAATGTCTTCATTAAAGTATATGAGAAATATCTAGTCTCACAATATTTAGTTCAAAAAGGAAGAATATTTTAGTGGTCTTTTCATATAATTTTGGATATTCTGCTTTGATCCTACACCAAAATTCAAGTTGCAGTTTTTCGAAGCTAAGTTGCAACATGGAGCATGGCACAATGTTAATGACATTCCATACATGGTTCTATAATGTTATGAAATGAGCACTTAGAAAAATAATAATACAATGAGTTATTTAATGAGATATTTCAACTGTTGAGATATCTCATTATACAATATAAAAACTCACATTAATTCATATCATGATTGATCTCATTGGAAATTTTTTGGACTATTAGAAAGCTATCAAGTTCACAGTTTGAGATACAAATTTCACAAAACTCTTAATTTTCATTTGAACTGTTAATTGTTATGATTGTTAATAAGTAATGCTAATTATTTTTTCAGGTCTGAAATATGTCATATGATAATATTAGATAGTTCAAATGACTGCAAAGTAATTATAATATTTTGTACATAGTTAAACAAGTTATAAGAAAGAGTTTCAATATAGGCAACTATATTTTAATACTCTTATTGCATAATATATTTTTAAAAATCAAGAAATATAAGCAGTTGATATAAATACATTTAGATCTATAACATACAAATTCTGCATAAACACGTAATGTAGTTGAACTCACAAATAACTAAACAATACATGTAAATGTCTGTCTGCACACACACACATACACACACAACATGAATATGGAAGATTCACATATTGGTGTGAATTTTGAGAAAATTTGAGACTTTTGAGGAATTTAAAAACAAAAAAAAGTTCCAAAGCAAGTTCAAAATTTGTGTAAAACTCTTTATTCAATTTGATCCATTGTTTATTTGAGTAAGTCAAAATATTAAAAATTTGTCACCGTTATATTTGTTCAATATTAACATGAGAGAATATTATACAGTCTTTGGAAACATTATTTTTTCAGTAGGTAAATTGTTCACTGTATTTGCATGTATGTGTGGAAAATAAAGCACCTTATCAAATATCACTTCCTCAGAGAAATTCTCTGATATACATAACAGTCATCCATTACCAGCCTTGTCACCTATTTTATGTTTCTTCTAGTCAAAATGTGTTTCTCACCCAATGAAAATGAGGTGAAATATCAAAATATTTTCCTCGCTCAATTAAATTTAGTTTCCATGAAAAAATATGTTATGTATTTTTCACCCTGTTTACTAAGCAGATATACAGAACCTGGCATATTGGGGTCATTCAACAGATAATTGTCATATTTATGAATAACTGAAAATTAACAGGATAATAGGGAGGGATAAACTTTTCTTGTGCTATCATTTTCTGAGGGTTTTTTTGGCAAATTATTCTTCAAGACGATGTTTCCTATTGTAATCACAAAATTACATGTTTGAGGAAGAATAATCTGGAAAAGACATTCAGTATCTAAGGTTTTATTTTCTTTTGTTTTACTTCTTTACTTACTGTCAAATTAAAAATTATTCTAGCACTTAATGTAAGGGCTATTTGATAATACAGTGATTGCATATTCAAAACAGGCAATTAAAGTATTTTGGTATTTACTCAATTTCTACTGTTTTCATTATTGCTTTTGTTTATTTTTTTATAGCAGACAATCCCTGTGGCATGAAGACAAGATTCTCTGTAGCTCTAGAATTGCCCTTCTCAGTATGCTTTCTAGAATGTGAATTTATTATTGATTGATAAAACTGTGCTAGAGCATTTTTACGACCTAAAGCACTGTTCTTTTTTACTGTGCTTTACTCTATAGTAGTTTTACTGAAAATATCTCAGATGGCACTAAGGCCCATTGTTAATTATCAAAAACACTGTCACATAAAGGATGAAATTTCACACAAATTGACAAGCATTCTTGCTTTAACTATCTGGTCAAGTGGAAAAATGTTCAGATTCATTTGCTACTTTGCTATAATCATTTCTTTTTAATCACAAGATTATTTTTTAGTTATCATGAACACAAAATTCTACCGTTAAGTGTGCCTTCGATGTCCAGAGCAAAGAAAAGAATGTCTCAAGTTTATATGGCCATCTGCCATTTCAGCATTCAAGTTTTGATCTGTTACCTCCTTTAGAACCCTGTTTCATTCACCCCTACCTTCTATAGGAACTGTAATTGTCCTGTATGTTAAGTTGCATGAAGTAGGGGAAAGATCAACATACTAAAAGTGATCTGCCTCATTCCCTCCAGAATTTCCATCGTTTTATGAGCTCTGAGTTGTGAAGACAATGAAACATAGTGAAGTTTTTATCAATTCTAGTCAGTTGCCTTGGGAGGGTTTCTCACTCTTAGTCATATTGGCTTTTTTTGTCCAGGTGATTCTTTTTTGTGGCATCTTTTCCTATGCATTGCAGGACATTTAGAAGCATCTCTGACCTCTACAGACTAGAAGCACTAGCACTCACCCTCTTACGACAACCAGAAATGACGCTAGACACTGATTGCCAAATGTTCCATGAATGGCAAAATCCATTCCCCTCCAGTTGAGAATGGCAGTTTTAGGGATTAAAACAAAACATTCAACAATAACCATCATGATAAAAACATTTCATAATAACGAGATCCCCCCAAATAAGGGCAAAAATCGCTTAAAAGAAGTGCCATTGCTCTCTCTTAGCTAACAGCATTCCTCAAGCGATGGAACAAACTACAGAAACAAGGGTCCTGGTTTTTAAACTTTAATGAACATTCTAATTATCAAAATTCTTTAAACCCTATTTCTAAGAAACTCTGACTAAACAGTTTTTTAATGGAGCCTGTCTAATAAGTTATTTGTTACCCAACCATGGGAACTACAGAATCACAGGCAAAATGAGTTAATGCATAGACACATTAAGAAATTAGATAAAGGTTAGAAAGACTCAAAATAAAGAATAATGATGATGATCCAAGATGGAATGGAAGGTTCAGAAAAAAAAAATGCTCTATTTTTGTGGGAAGAAAGAGGGGTTTTTTTTTTTTTTCCTATATACAAAAATATCTCAACAAATAGCTTTAGCCTGTATTTCTGTGGAATTAAATGTTACTTAGATCCCTGAGGTAATTTAGAAGTACAAGCCATGCACAAACAATGAACAAAATCTTTGTGGGGAAAATTGTGGCTGTTACCTCAAGTGGTAGTTTTAAATAAGGTTCTCTTGACCACATTGAAAATAACAGACGCTGAATTGGCTTTGATACAAAGGATTAGTTAGAAGCTATATCTAGTCATTGCAATGGATTTTGATGTTAAGAATATGTAACTGAATATAGCGTTGGCCAAGTTATTTTTTTTTTCATAGGACATGAAACCTATAGAGGCTTTATATTGATTTTGCCTTGCCATTCTCAGGAAAACTTAACACTAGATCAGGAAGTATTCACTATTCCTTCTCAAACCTCTGCTGACACAATCTCATCAGCTCCTTGCAAACAGTGATTGCCAGACACAGCCATTTCTGTCAGCTGAATAAGGTGTTCTTTTAAAAGAAATATTACCCAAATTGTTCCTATCATGCTTCTTTTTCAAGCAAATACTTAGACTGAAATTTCAATAAAGATAACCAGGGCAACACCGAAGTGGATTTTTTGTAAGATATTGGATGAAAATTGTAGGAAGTGTTTTCATTCTGCAATGCGTTATTTCACATTTAATAGTTTTGTTAAAAGGCAAACCCCATGAAGGCAGGGCTGCTTTTGATCTGTTTTGTTTACTGCTATGCCCCAGCAAATAAAGCAGTTTCTAATGCCTGAAACATGGTGAATAAATATTTATTAAATGCACAAATAAACAGAAACTCAGTGTGTTGAAATTAAAATGAGTGAACGATTCAAACTTTTCCTCAAGCATTTCTGAATAGATATAACTATAGATAAACACATCTTGTTTTTTCCTAAGGCCAATCCCTGAATTTGTGCCCATCCCCTTCTCATCTACCCAAAACATTTAATCTCCCCTCTCCCTCATGCTTCAGCATTGCTTTTCCTCTCTAGTAGAACATCAACCTGGCACACATATAAGCTCTTTTATGTCCTACTTGAAAAAGAAAACTGCTTATTATAAAACTCTCTTTCATTCTTGCTTCATTCTCCAATAAACCTCAATTTCTCTTTCTCTTTACAAAAAGCAGTGTCTGCATTTTAAATTTTAATTCCTCCCTGCCTATTTCTTCTTGAACCTTTTCCAATAAAATATTTGCCCTATGAGTTCACTGAAAGAGCTCATGTTTAGGTCAATAAGGTCATGTTAAGGTCAATTAAGTTAAGGACTTTAACTGAATATGCAGTTCTCAATTCTCACCTGGCTTGA
The DNA here is from genome assembly GCF_002776525.5 of Piliocolobus tephrosceles. NCBI lineage: Eukaryota > Metazoa > Chordata > Mammalia > Primates > Cercopithecidae > Piliocolobus > Piliocolobus tephrosceles. The sequence goes on from NC_045438.1 coordinate 105,844,266, forward strand.
TTCATCAGAAGCATTTGACAAAATTGATTACTGTTTATCTAAAAACACTATTTATTTGACTTCTCATATGCAGAATTACTGTTCCTTACCTTTGGTAATTTCTTCTCAATCTTCTTTTCTTGGTTCTTCTCATCTATTTTAACTGATAGATTTGGAATGCCCTAAGTCTCAGTTCATGGATTTCTTTACTTATTTATTTGCTTTCACTCTTAAATCTCATCTATTTTCCTGGCTTTGAATACCACTGATATTGTCTACATTTTTATAAACAACAAAGAGCTTTCTTATGAATTCCACGCTGCCTAGCTGGAATACTCACCAAGAGCCTACCTAAGTTCAGCTAAACTTTGGACTCATAAGACCGTCTTAGCCTTCAGTTGACATCAGCCTACACAAAACAATGTAACAGTTACTATAGCTTGCTATCAGGATCCTTACTTCTTCCTTATCTGCAGATGTCCTAGTAGCATTTTTTTTTTTTTTTTTTTTTTTTTTGAGACAGAGTCTCACTCTGTCACCCAGGCTGGAGTGCAGTAACATGATCTGGGCTCACTGCAACCTCTGCTGCCCAGGTTCAAGCGATTCTCCTGCCTAGGCCTCCCGAGTAGCTGAGATTACAGGCACCTGCCACTGCGCCCGGCTAATTTTTGTATTTTTAGTAGACAAGGGGTTTCACCATATTCGTCAGGCTGGTCAAGACCTGCCTCAGCCTCCCAAAGTGCAGGGATTACAGACGTGAGCAACTGCTCATGGTCCAGTAGCATTTTTTGTAGCAGTTCATATAGCTCAGAGGCAAGGAAACAGAATCATTTTCAGGGGGATGCAAGATCCACCCAGTACTAAAAACCTCACATACCACAGGAACAGTATTTTTTCTAACAATTCAAAAAGCATAGCTGCCAGGGTCTTTATAAGGGGCATGCCTAATTACCATACTCATTGCTATTGGAGAAGCATAACGCTGTGGCTTCTTTTAAAGTAGTTATTGTTTCCCCAGTAAAAAGGCAGTTTATCAATCATAGATTTTTTGGCCATAAGCAGTGTTATTTTGTGTTAACACACATTTCCAAAATCCACCATTGAAACACCTACGGTAAAAAAAAAAAAAAAAAAAAAAAAAAAAAATTTAAGTTTATTGAATTTGTTGCAACAAAGGGTATACCTAAGAATCAGTGGAATGTCTCAGAAAGGAAGAGTTAAAAAAAGGATGCAGATAGAATTTTGATGTCTGAAATGGTCTTTAGTAGGGATTTGTCAGTTTTTGCAAACTAAGATGTTGCTGTAACACGGTCTTGTCTTTAGGACATATGAGTTCACACAGAGTTTTTGTTAGTTCAATTTGTTCTTAGTCATATCTTGCAACATATGGGGCTGAAACTCGTTGGTGTTAAAAGAGTTTGAAATCAGAGAATCTGTGACGTAACTCATGATTTTGGTTTGGTATATTTATCTGTTTTGTGTGCCCTACTGTAGTACATTTTGAAGTGTTATACTTTTGGTTTCAATTTTCAGTGTATCATCCTTTTTTTTTTTTTTTTTTTTGAGATAGAGTCTTGCTCTGTCACCCAGACTGGAGTGCAGTGACCTGATCTCGGCTCCCTGCAAACTCCACCTCCCGGGTTCACGCCATTCTCCTGCCTCAGCCTCCCGAGTAGCTGGGACTACAGGTGCCCGCCACCATGCCCAGCTAATTTTGTTTCTGTATTTTTAGCAGAGACGGGATTTCACCGTGTTAGCCAGGATGGTCTTGATCTCCGAACCTGGTGATCCGCCTGGCTCAGCCATTTGTAACACCATCAGCATATTATTATCACCAGGTTCTCAGGGAAACAGAAGTAGAGGCAAAACAAAAGTCAAATTCTTTTTCCAAACAGGAAAACATTAGCTAACCCATTTCTACAATATCAGACTGCCTGCTTTACATTTCTCTCTGGAGGTAGATCACAAAGTCAGCTTAAACTTAACATTTCCAAAGTTAACATTTTTCCCCCACCAGAAAGAAAGAAACTAACAAACAGCTAAGCCAAACAAAAGACATAGCAACCCAAAGACTGCTGCTTCCAAAGTCTTGCATACTGCGTTCACGGAAAGCCCTTGCTTTCAGCTTTGCAACTTAAAAACTCAAAAACTCAAAACCTCTTTGGTTTTCTGTTCTTCTCATAACTCATATTCAGTGGGGAAACATAGTCTATTAGCTTTATCTTCAAAACAAATCCAGAATTCAATCACATTTCATAATGTCTGTCTTGCCTGGATGCTTACAATATCATACTAACTGATCTTTTACTCCAGCCTTCTCCTTCAGTGTGTTGGAGACATGGTGACCACAGTGATTACTTTATAGTTATCTCACTCTCCTCAGAAGGTTCTGGTCGCTTCCCATGTCACTCAGAGTAAAATCCAAAGTTCTAAAAATGACTTTAAAGGCCCTGGGGAAAATTGCCTTCACGATGTTTAGCCTTCTAATTTTGGCCATAATAAAGATTGAAATAATAGGGCTGCATACAGCTAATGAAAATAGAGGAGCCACTAGGTACTCTTTGAGGTCAGATGGCTTCATAATACATGTATTAATCATCTCTGCAACCAAACTTGAAATATTTCTGAGAATAGTGAGTGTGCATTGCTGAAGATAGAATTTTATCATGCGGGGTCAGCAATAAAGCTTTTATATCCACATGGTCTGTAAAGATAATTTTCTGAGGGGCAAGCAGATTGTTTCAGCTTCTGACCTAAAAGTAGACTTTCTTCACACACCAGAAAACAATGGTGTATCTATGAGTTTCCATAGAAACCATGACATATTGTAAGTATGGACTCCATTATTTTCTGCATGTAGATCTTAATGAACATGCATGAGAGAATATGCTGGAGAGAGCACGAAGCCTCTGACAATCCACCTATGACTAGGTTACACTGTATATACTATATCATGAGCATTTTTCATGTCGATACATAAACTTGGCCCCAGGCCATGTCTGAACAGTAGAATTCTACCTGGCTGAACAATTCACTTGGTATGATTTGTTGTGACCTGTCTACATGATTCTCTAGCAATGGATGTCTTAATGAGCCACAGCAAATTGGATGAGCCAATTTGTAGTTGTTTTCACCTACTGTACCCATGACCTCAATTAAAGTTATAGATTGTGTCTAAGCATTGCTCATTGGTAGTGACTCAAACAATAGCATAAAATGTTCTCATTAATCCCTTGATCAAATTCAGAACATATATATATCAGGCATTTCTGCACTGAAGGTATTACTTTACCTATGGAGATATTGCATAATTTGATTGACTGTAATTGTTGCCATCTGCATTCAATTATCTAACTAGTAATTGCTAACACATATGCTACCAATTACATAAAAAAACTAGTAGTGCTTTAAACCCTTCATTCAAAACTGTCACTGAATTTCAGAATGTTACAGTGTTTGCTTGAAAAACACATCCTCAATTGCTATGTGTATATACCCTAGGATGAGTAATAATAAAAAAGTTAACCTAACATTTAGTTCACATAAAAGTATTGAAAACAGAAATTGAAAATAAAAGTGGTAAAGAAAAACACATATAAAAATAAACTTTAAATCAATCTCAATGTCACGTTAACAATCTATAACACAAAGGTTTCACCTCTTTTAACTATAAAAGAAAATTAAGGAGTTACTAGAATATCACGCTTTTATTTTTTAATCATTCATTTATTGAATGAAAATTGAGAACAATTTTATACAAAATACTGAATTTAAAGATCATAATCAGAAAAGATAAAAGACAATTTTGTCTATAATATAGATGACCCCAATGTACACAGTTAAATTACAAACTATAATGTAATTACTTGAAAGAATTAGTGACAAATATTATCTCCTTGACTAAACTCTTCTTAGGTTCATCTGAACTATCTTCTCAAGTCAGCTATGACTTTTGCGTTTTCATGTTCACCTCTGCATTGTCCAATTTAATTCAGTTTAACAGGAATTTCTCATCTCCCATATCCAATCACCCTCCGTATCTGATCAGGTTTCTCATCCGCCACCGTTCCCCAGGTGATATATGACCATGCTGATATGATTTTAGTAAGAATTCTGTTGTCTGTTTACCCAGAATCTTCACTTACCCCTCATGTTTTATCTTGTGAATTTTCTATCCATGGTCCCTCACCCAGTTCCTTGGCTATAATTTGCCATTTTCCTTGCTGTTCAAAGTTGGGCCAGATTTTTCTTTACTAATACAAAACTTCACACTAGTTGTCTCCCTGTGTATCTATCACAATAGTCCTCATTAAATAAAGTTTACCTTAGCAGGCATTAACAAGTATCATGATTATTTTTTCTTCAGCACTGCTAAGCACTATTATCATTATACTAAAGATCAGTTTTAGTTCTGTAGAGAAATACACAATTAAACTGATGGTGCAAAAGTTCAATTCATTCTTGAAGAATACATAAGATTACTTAGAAATAGAGATAAATGAAGGTTGCTCCACGCAGAGAAAATAGTAAGAACATGGGTGATCGGTTTACATTAGTGATAGTGAACCACGTGTTCAGGCCAACATCTTAACATGCCATTCAAACAATGAAATTTTGACAGTCTACAAATAAAATGCTGATTGTTCTAAAGGTTTCTCTTCTTTATTTACACTGTGTTTTGGGAAAATATAAAAAATACACAGTTGACATTTTGAAGTCCAGTACAATGTATAATACAAAACCTAATGACTGTCAAAACTCTTTGGGAACAGTGACATAGATTCTTTTTTATTTAGTTTAAATATTTTTTTCTTTTTTGTTGGCATCTACTTATATAATTCTAGTATATTATAGCTTTACTATTTGACTCCAGTATTTCTCCATTCTAATACATATTTTATGCAACTTCCTGATTAATTATTTTGAAAATAATTTATGCAGATTTTATTTATAGAAAAACTAATTATTAATCACCTACTGTGTGGCAGCTTCTTTGTTAAGTACTGGGAGAATCATGACCCTTGTGGACCATTTGTTATGCAATTTGAACTATGCCAATTGTCCTAAGCAAAAAACCAAAATGGCTTTTTTTTTTTTTTTTTTGCCTAGTGCAATATTTTCCAAAATGTATTCCATACTAAATCAGAATACCCTGGAAATGTGTATTTTTAACAAGTTCATTGAGTATCTTCCTAAAAGCATGTTGAAGAAAAATGCCTATTGGTTCTACTTCATTTACTGCTTCATCTAAATTAATATATATAATTCACTTACAGTGCTCTTTTAACTCATCTCTTCAAATCACTATCAAGGGGTGAAATACTTGTATGCACACTTCATTCAATCCAACCATCACAGACCCCAACCTTTCCTTTGTAATATTACTACCTAGTCTTCAAAAGCTAGCTCAGGTAAAATCTGTTCATCATAATTTTCCTTACATAATTAAGGCTAAACTAGACCTTTGCACATTTTAGACTTTTATATACAATGAGGCATGACAATATGTTGTCTACATTAATAAAAAAAATCCAATGTCTGTATTGGTAAATGGTTTTAAAAATCAGGTGTAAATTCCAGCGAAAGATAAAGGTGAAAGATGATGCTGAATGTCTTATATAGACGAGAATGATAGGACTGAATAGCAATCACTTGGTTCTACAACAAGTAAAGTTCTTATGCTTGATAATGAATATTAAATGGTAACCTACATTCTTAGTTGGCCCTAGATTCTTAGAGCCAGTTGCTTTGCACACAGCAGAACAAGAGAGCTCAACATTAAATTCAAATAGAACTTTCTAACATAAACAGAAATGTATTAAACACAAGGCAGGAGAAAAGTTAAAAGAAGCACTCTATTTGAGGATAATGAGGCAAAAATTCAAGTAATCTGGAAGAGCAAAAATAGTGAAAAGCCTTAGGGCGCTGCTATGGATTTAACTGTGTCCTCCTGAATTCCTATTTCAGAGCCCTAACCCCCAATGTGATTTTATTTGGGGAAAAGGCTGTTATGAGATACTTGGAATTAGACTTGGTCATGAGGGTGGGATCCTCATGATGGAATCAGTGTCTTTTTGAGAAGAAACGGCAGAGAATATGAATTCCAGCTTTCACTCTCTCTTCCTGTCCTTCTCTACTTCTTTATTTCTCCCTATATAATTTTTCTCTCTCTGCCATGTGAGGACACAGCAAGGAGAGGGTCTGCAAACCAGGAATAGGGACCTCATCAAAATATGACAACGCTGGCACCTTGACCCCGGACTTCCAGCCTCCAGAACTGTGAGAAAATAAATTTCTATTGTATAAACTATCCAGTCAGTGAAAGCTTATTATGACAGCCTAGAAATAGTAATATAGGTATATGCAACTCAGGACATACCAGGAGGAGCCCCTATTTCAACTGTGCCATATGCTCTGTAAGATAAAATCATTAAACCAAAACTAGATAACACCCATAGACAAAACTACTGCGGACGCTGTAAGAAAAAATTATTACCTGAATGGAACGGGGAGAAAAAGTATCTCACTGGACATTAGGAGAGACACACTTTCAATTAGAAAGGAACTGCAGAAAATCATGGAGCAATGATACTGTATCTTTAACATCAAACTAAAAAACAAACTGAAAATTAGTTTATATTAACATGTATTAAGTTCTTGAATGTTCTGCAGAAAAGTATTAGAATAAGAATATATTTGAATTATCAATGTTTTTGCTCTTATCTCAAAGTGCAAACCACATAGTAACACCTTCGATCAAGTTTTAATGCCTTTACATTATAATTTAATTTGTATTACTGACATATTTCTTATAAATGACATAAGGTACTATTTCCATTTATTTCTTCAATATTAATAGGTTAACATTTGATGTTTAGTTTTACCTCTGAAACAAAGCAGATGTTTGCTAAAGTGTACATAAAATTTAAAGCCTCATACACTGTAAGGAAATGTTGTTTTAATTATTACAAAACTGTTTTCAGAAGTAAAGTTGCCTTTGGGGGTAAAAATTGCATATAATGACATCTAAATTATTCTACTTTTTCTAAAGACAAAGAGCAGCTTATGGTGGAAATCTTATGAAAAATATCTGAAGGTAAAGCACAAGATAATAAATTAGGCTCTAAAAATGCTATATACTGATTACAACTTCTGATATTTTGCCCAGGATTTGAAAGAATCTAAAATATGCACAACCATGCAGTCAGCATTATTTCTTGCAGAAGAAATAAGTCATCTCCAGTTGGAAAAGTGATACAAATAAGTATAGGAGCTATAAATCATGTATTCTGTTAAGAGAAACAACTCTAGGGAGGTTGGAAATATACTCTATTTGGAGAGACAAATTAAGTACATGGATTGAAATAATTGATAATGTTTCTCCCATATTTAATGGGTTTCTTTTTCACGTGACAATCCAAAGAAAATATGATTCCTTTTGGTCTTTTTTATACAGCATCTTTCATTTGTTGTAATCATGTGTATTATAGCTTTTCACCTTTATGCATCATGTCTTATGAAAGTGTATTGACTGGATAGTATCAAAATGAAACAAGTATTATGTTCATGAATCAAAATAAATTGAATTAGAACAAATTGTGCTTGTTGAAAAATTGCTCATTCCTAAAGTAAGCGAGGCTGCAAAAGGAAAAAAGGTAGTGGGGTGGGGAGTGTATAACAAATAAATTCTACACTCGTGAACATGTTGAAGTTAAATTCTAAACTTGATGAATCTGAAAACAATGTTGGAACAAGCTACGTGGGAAATGACCTCTTGAACTAAATTATAAAAAGGGAATAAAGAGAGAGAAAATTATTAGCATTATATTTATGTAAATTTATTTTTACATTGATTTGTTCCTCCTTTCTAACAGGAGGCAAGTTTTAACTAGTAACTAGTAACGCACAAATACGAGGAGTCTAGTTTTTTTTTGTTGTTTTTTTTTTTTGTTTGTTTGTTTTGGCCCAAAGACACCCAAAGCTAATTATCAATATTTTGCACTTACTCTGAAGTGTTCATTTTATTTCAGTTTAACACTTCACTGTCATTATTTATTTGAATAATTCAAGAGCCAGGTAGATCAAGAAGTTTGTAAAAATTTTCGATATTTTGGCAATTAAGCTACCTCTTCCCCAGATTACACACTTGATTAAATCGTGGCAGAAAAACATTTTTTTTTCTCCAGTTGATGAGGCCATATTCATGCTATATCTTTTATTATAAGAAATAAAATAATTATTTTTTAGACTAATGAGGTTTTCTGGCAATGCTTAATAAAATTTTCTTTATCAACTACTTCGGCAAAGCAAAAACATTAGAAAAACATCTGAGTAAAATTATAAAAATTATATAAATATTGTTTAATTGGCAATGGGTTTGAGGGCAAGTATTGGTATATGTGTGCGGTCCATGCGTATTTGTGTATGTTTTAAAAAGAAATTAGAAGAAAAGAGGGAAACGACTTATGGAAGTATATACTACTGAATAAAATTTTAAAATTCAAATTTTAAATCACTTTATTTCATACATAAGGGAGACATAAATAGTTTAAACAACTTGCAGTTTGTAGGTGCTTAGTTTTGCACTTAGTTTTCTACTCTCTAATGGTTTTCAAAAACAACTGAATTTTACCAAAACAATACTGGAAAAATACCTCATGAAAAGCACTGTCTTGAATGAAGACACTTACCTAATATCCTCTGTGCCTGATGTAATTAAGAAAAGAAAAGATAGGAAAGTGGCTGGGCTTTGTTTTTTTACATCAGCTTAACTTTGAAATAAATAACTTTTTTCATTTAGATTTTTAATTTATTTATTACAATTTGATTTAATTAACTAATTCTACAGGAACGTTAAGGAATCATGACAGGATATCACCAAAAGTATCAGGGAATTACATATTGCTAAGGAATGATAGTAGCCACCATGAAGTGGCCACGCTCAAATCTCTTCCCATAACCACCTAATTTCTTTGCAAGGGGTTTTTGCTGTGTTTTATTTGAGTGCACTGACATTTTCAAATTTGCCACATCATATTAAATGACTGTAAGTTGCTTTATTCTTGATAAGAAAGTGTACCAGTAAATTAGGAGACTCTGGGTTAAGAAACCACGTGAGGCACTTTCTAGCAATGCTTTATGCATCTGCTTGCTGCTGGAACTGAGTGGAGAGTTTGCAATCTCTTACACTAGTGCTTTACTTATTTTTGTCTTTTACATTGCTTTTATTATTGATTATTAAAATATATTCATTAAAATTCACTCTGTGGTATATAGTTCTATGGGCTTGGCAAATGCACAGTATGTGCCCATCAATATAGGCATGATAAAAAAGAGTTTCATTACATTAAAAACTTTTCTGTGCATTCCATTTGCAGTCAAATGATGCCCCTTCTTTTTACCGCTGGCAACCACCAATCTACTTTCAGTCCCTATAGTTTTGCCATTTTCAGAATGCCAGACAAATATAATCAGATAGTATATTGCCTTTTGGGTTTTGTTCCTTGAACTTAGCAAAAGCATGCTGGTGCTTGTATCAATAATCTACTACTTTTTATTGCTATAAATCATTCTAGTGTATGCATGTATCAGTTTATATAATCAGTGGTTGAATGACATATGGTTTTTGTGTTTCCGGATTGATTATAAATAAAGCTTTATTTAAATTTAAATACAGATTTAAACATTTAAATACAGATTTAATTTAAATACAGATTTGTGTGTGTGAATATACATTTTCATTTTATCTCCAGCAAATATCCTGGAGTGGATTACTGAAATACGTGTTCAGTGTATATTAATTTTGCAACAAACTACAAAACTACTTTTCCAAAGTGGCTGTATAGTTTTGCACTCCCGTCAGCAAAATAGAAGAGTTTCAGATATTTTGCATCCCTGCAAGTCCTTGGCATAGTCCGTTTTATTTTGGCTTTAGTCATTTTAATAATTGTGTATTAGCATTTTATTATTTGTATTTTTTTATTTTTCTAAAAATTTATATTGTTTAGTGTTATTGTGCGTGTGAGATTGATACTTTTCTAGCTCTCTGTGTTCTGATACATGCCAGAATTCTTCAAATGTTGCTTTTAACTGTTTTCTTAATGCAGAACATGACAATAAAGTTTATCTAAAGAGAAGTTCAGCATTTAAAACATGATTAGACCTTTAAATTAATATTGATAAACATTTAAACTGATAATATTATCAATAGTCAGAAGGTTATGTTTTGTCATTATTTCTGATGTGAGGATATTTGTGATTTACTTAATCTTATGTTATAATTGTTCATTAAAAAAAAAATTCCCCAGCTATAGCAAAAGTATACATGAGCGTTTTACTCTGATAAAGAAGTAGAAAGTCACCAGATAAAACATTGCTGGGATCCAAACCCTGAGAGCAAGTCAAATAAACTACAAAATCAAATTTAAAAAAAATTCATTAAAGTAAAACACAGAAACTTAAATGAACTAAATTCCAGGAAATAACATCCCTCTCCCAGGAAAGAACAGACCTGTGGCATAATGATTGGAAAAGAAGGAATTTGATTCTTCATTTAGAGAGGACATGCTTGTGCACAGATATTATTTCAGATCTTCAAATAATTATGAGAATTAGTAATTATTATTGCCAGGTGGCAGAAAATGAAGTCGGAATCCACAATCTTTTGCATTACTATATTTTAGAAATAAAATGGAAAGTGAAAACAAATACCATTTGCAATAATTTTAAAAGCGTATCAAATTGCTATGAAAAATATAATAAAATATGTTCAAGATCTATGCATTAATACAACATATTGCTTAGAGATGTTAAAGAAGACCTAAATAATGCTGACTTACACATGGTATGTGGGATGTACTTGGTTTGAAAGATACAGTAAGTTTGAGTCATCCATTCTTCCCAGGAATATTCATGGTTTCAATGCAATCTCAATAAAAATACTAGCAGACTTTTGAAGAAATTTATTTGCTAGTATTAAAATTTATGTAAAAATGTAAATATTTAAAGGAGCCCAAATAATCCTTAAAGGGAACAAAAAGATGTAAGTCTTACTTAATCTAAGTTAAAAATTAACTATAAAGTTATAATAATCAAGGAAACTTATTATTCATGAAAGAATAGACCAAAGATCTATGAACAGAATAGATTCCAAAAATAAATCTGAAGATTTATAGTTAGCTAATTTTTGACTAAAATGTCAGGTCAACTTAATGAGGAAGATAAAGTACTTTTTAAATTTAGTACTGAAAAAATTGCCTGTCTCTAGTAACATAATAAATAAGCATAAAGTAAATGCTCTGTCCTGCTCTATACACAAAAAGTAATTTGAGATAGATTATAGTGCTAAATGTAAATACTAGAAAATATTTTTAGAATAAGTAAGATAATATATTTGAAGTCTTTGACTAGGCAAATATTTCTTAGATAAAACATAAAAAGCACTAAAAATTGATTAGATTTTATTAGAGTTAAAATTTTTCTGCTCATTAAATGACATCTAAAGGAAATTGAATAGAAAAATTATACAGTGAATTTGTTTTCACAAATGCATCTTTTAAAACCCTTTAATCCATAAGATATGAAGAATCAAACTAAATGCCCATCAGTGACAGATTGGATAAAGAAAATATGGCATATATACTCCATGGAATGCTATGCAGTCTTGAAAAATGTGATAATGTCCTTTGATGGAACATGAATGGAGCTGGAGGCCATTATCCCTAGCAAACTAATGCAGGAACAACAACAAGGAAAACAAATTCCTCATGTTCTCAGTTATATATGGGAACTAAATGATGAGAACACATAGACACAGAGAGGAAAATGGACATGAGGCCTACTGAAGGAGAAGGGAGAGGATCAGAAGAAACAACTATTGGATATTAAGCTTTGTATCTGTGTGACAAAATAATCTGTACAACAAACCCCTGTGACACGACTTTACCTATGTAACAAACCTGCACTTGTATCCCTGAACCTAAAATTGATGTTTTTTTCAAAAAAAAAAAAAAAATTTAAAAATTCTTAAAATGTAATGAGAACAAAAATTTCAGTTGAAGCTGGGTAGATTTAAACAGGCACTTTAACCAAAGAACTTGTATGAATGACAAAAAATATATGAAAAGGTATTTTGTTATTTAGTTCATCAGGAAAATACAAATTAAAATCACAATGAGATACCACTAATCTCCTACTAGAATGGCAAAAATAAAAAGGATAGACAATTTTTAAATGGTCTGAATTTTGAAATATTTTCTAGAATATGGATCCACCATAGCACTCATAATTTGCCGATGGGTATATTTCATTATGCAGCTATTTGGATAACTGTTTGGCAGTTTCTAATAAAAACAAACATGAATATAGCCAATAATTTATCAGTATTTGTACCAGCAATTTTTAAAAAGTCAATAAAACAACTTGGGAAATAGTAGATACAACAGACTTACTTTTAATACCATTACACTAAAAACAACTTTAATTTCCATCATCAGGATGATGAACACATCCTGCTTTAGTCATAACTGAAATATTACTCAAATATTAAAAGGTATGAATTAATATTACAAGATGAATAGTTTCAAATATAGTATGTTAAGCAAAAGAAGCCAGACACAAAAAGCCAGATTGTTATTTCAAGGACGTTAAATCTAAGAACAGGCAAAATTAATCTATAATTTTAGGAATATGAAATTATTTTCCTCTTGTAGAGTACAGAAGAAATAGACTGAAAGAAACAAGATGTAACTCTGGGAATATGGAAATGCCCTATCTCTTGTTTTGAGTCGTGGTAATATTAGGTTTTACAGCTATTAAAATTTGTCAAACCAAAAGGTGAAATATGCACATTTTATTTTATGTATTTTAAAATATTTTAAATGTTAATGAAATAAAACATATTTGCAAAATACAAAAACAAAACAGTAATTGTGCTCTTATTAGCCTTTTGTTTTGCTGTTGTACTTCAATTTTGGAAATATGTCTCCATCAGTAAGATTATTATCTTTAAATCTTATTTGTAGAGTTTTTCTGCATATATGACAGATCATTATCTTCAAGAGACCATCTTTGTAAAGTCTGATTTATTTTATGTTTTCTAGTTTTATTTTATTTCTAATTGACAGATAATAATTATTATACATATTTATGGGGTACAATGTGATGTTTCTATATATGTATGCATTGTGGAATGATCAAATCATTAAGACATTTAAAATTGAGCTTAAAATTGTATTTTCAAAATTAACTCCCTGTAATCAATTCTTTACACAATTCCTTGGCTGGTAGGGGAGGGGAAGGATCAGAAAGTATAATTAGCACAATTTTTAGTTGTAGCTATTAGGATTAAACGGTTTCTTAAATCTGATTTAAATACTACATATTTTTCTTTTTTTTGTTTTTGTTTTTTTTTTTGTTGAGATGGAGTCTCACTCTGTCACCAGGTTGGAATGCAGTGTGCAGTGGCACAATCTCAGTTCACTGCAACCTCCACCTCCCAGGTTCAGGCAATTCTCCTGACTCAACCTTCCGAGTAGCTGGGACTACAGGCTCGCACCACCACACCTGGCTAATTTTTGTATTTTTAGTAGAGAGGAGGTTTCACTAAGTTGGCCAGGATGGTCTTGATCTCCTGACTTTGTGATATGCCGGCCTAGGCCTCACAAAGAGCTGGTATTACAGGCATGAGCAACCACGCCTGGCCCATAATTGCAAACTTTGATTACCAGATTCACTGATTGAGTCCCTCTTCTAATGTTTCGTGTTTATATTTCTTTGGCTTGTTTCTTTCCCCTCACATCCTCAACTATACTCTTATTGATGATAGTGATAGTATATCAATTTCTGTTTCCCTTATTACCTGATCGGAATAAATGACACATATTATAAGCAAAATTTATTTATTGTTAAGTACTCGAGGATTTAAATAGAATAACATAATATATGAATAATATAATATTTATCTATCTTCAGTGATTTCTTAAAAATTTCAGTGTTATATTTTCAGGCATTTTTGACAATGGTAGTTTATTAATTTTTCTTTTGATTTTCTTAGTGTAGAACACTTGGTCACAATGATAGGGTCCAAGGACTTGATGTTTCTCTATGAACATTTTCTCTTAAATCGGTGTGTAATTTTATGCCACATAGCATAGGATGACTATGTGTGTGTGTTGAAGAGGGTGGAATATGGAGATTTGTGAAGAGGGCAGCATTTGTCTCCAGGGTTCCTATGTTTTCCTGGCAGGGAACCCAGCTGCTTGCAGCTGTGGTCTTTACAACTTTTAGTCTAAAGTGAAACAAAGAACAATTTTGAAATCCCATATGAGCATGTCAGGAATAAATGATGACTGTACTAGGCCATATGATCTACCATTCTCAAAGGTCAAGGGGATATTACTATGATTCATGTTCTTGCTGAACACACATAGCTTTCCCAAGGAGTAGTTCTGAAAGCAAAAGCATCACAAAGAAGAGTGATAAAGGAATCAAAAAAGGATTGATGAGCAGATTAACAATGGATGTACACTATTAAGGATGTCTTCTAGAGGAAGCATCTGCTATTTTTCTGTGTCCTCTGATTTTTATTAAAATCCATGTTCTTATGTACTCTGGCCCCTCCCTTGCCTTTTAGCTTTGTTCTACTTGGGTTTGGAGAAAACTCTCCCCTTCAGAGCTCTGTATCACTGGATTCTTGATAAATTTGGCCAGTGGAAGACACTGAGGGGGAATTGGCCAACAGGGGAAAGGGAGAAGACCAAATGTCTCTCCTTCTGTTTTTGCGTCTCCTAAAGTCACTTCATCATCTCTGAGGCTCTGGCTTCCATGAGCAAGGCTTATCAAATTTCTAGCTTCTGTTGGATAATCCTGGCACCTGGGCACTAGTAACACTGCCTGACTTACCAGTTTCTCCATTCTAAAATAGTAGACAGCTTTGCTGCCAATTTCACCATAGTTGTTAATCTCAAGATCACTTCACAGTACCATTTGGTTTAATATAATAGTTCTTTTATCAATATAGTAATTTCAAAGAATTAAATGTCCTATTTTTCTCATTAGATTGTGACTTGCGTCTATTTTATTCTATCAGAATCTTCACCATTCTTCAATGTCCACCTTAAATGCTTTTCTTGTTTTTTATTAAAAAAAATCAATTCTCTTTTTAATACTTTGTTCTTCTATTTATACTCAACAGTCTCATATTGATGGCAGTTTCATACAAGCTTGCCCATTTTAAATGGCTATTTGTAGAGAACTATGTGTCATTTATCTTCGTATCTCCCAATATGCAAAAATGTTGAAGATGTAACATCTCTCCTACTGTGCATTTTCACACGTATTATATAACTGACCAATGTCTGTTGCAGTGAAGTAAAATAGATACACAGGATGTGCTATGTCATAGCTGAAAAAACAAAAACAAAACAGTAAATTTGGGATTTCTTGAAGATAGAGACAGTTATAAACTGGATTATGGCAAATTTTCCATTAATGTATTAATATAATTTATACTATAATTTTGCCTGGAATATTGCTGGTTTATGCATATTTCCCTGTCTAATTAAGTACTTCATTTCTTTCTCTAAGGTATCTAATTTTGGACTATAAAAGTATACATTATCAGAGTTATAACCTAGACTACCAATACAATAAAAAAAATAGTTTATATACACCAAATAATATATTTACCTCCTTTTTTTTTTCTTTTTCTTGAGATAGACTTTCACTCTTGTTGCCCAGGCTGAAGTGTGATGGCACGATCTCAGCTCACTGCAATCTCCACCTGTCAGGTTCAAGCAATTCTCATGCCTCAGTCTACTGAGTAGCTGGGGTTACAGGGCCCCTACATTATCCCTGGCTAATTTTTGTATTTTTAGTAGGAACGGGGTTTCACCATGTTGGCCAGATTTGTCTCAAACTCCTCACCTCAGGCCATCCACCCACCTCAGCCTCCCTAGTGCTGGGATTACAGGTGTGAGCCACCATGCACAGCCCCAAATAATATTTTTAAAATCATGAGGCCCAGGACCAAGTTCAAGAATGAAGAATGAGAAAAGAAATGACTTATAGGGTTTCTTATTTGTTCTTTTTCAAGACTTTTGAGGCTGTTAAATAAATAAACCTGAGTAAATTGAACCGAGAGACTCAAATTATCACTGTAAATAATTCTTATAAAGAATATCTTCTCATCACAGTAAGCTGGAATTGTGTACTTCCCTGACCAGTATATGGTAGATGATGACTCAGGCTGAGATGGAACATTGGAAAAATAATAAATAAGAGGAAATGGGCAGTGAGCATCAGACAATGTGAGAATCTGCTTACCTAATGAGGCATGGGTAGTCAGACAGAGGCAAGGCAAAGAACGGCAAGGGCAGGTACTCACTTCTATAAATATAATTACTATATGCAATTAGCTTCCTTAAGATGCACACTAATATGCTAGTAAAAAACACTATGTTACATTCAAGGTCCCCCCCCCCCCCCCTTAAGCTAGAAAGCAACTGAAGGCTCATACTTCCTGAAAATTAATCTTTAATTATCATCGCTGGGAATTAGGCAGATTTCAGTCATTCAATACAGATTGATTGCCTACAAAAAAGATTAGTATGATGCTAAATGCCTGGTATAGAGTGTTGAATGAAGCAGGCATGATACCTGCCTTTTTAAAACTTTACATCTCTTGAAAAAATAGTAATTAAACCAAAAAGCAAAACAAAATATGTGAATATAGAATGTTAAACTTCCCTTTGCATTTACTTTCAGTTTTTAACCTTCACAGAGCATGTTTAGAATGCCATTCAGATTTAGGGATGAGAATAATGAAATTAGAATCATTTTTCAAGCTAGTGTTACTTCTGCATGGACCCAGTTTATTACATAGTTCCTTATTATGAGCTGTGACCTTGAGTTTACAGAAAGAAGGAAAGGAGAAAAAAAAAATCATTTAGAAATATCCTGGCTGTATTACTAATTCACGGAAGGAATTGAAATCAATGAAAGTTATTGGCAAAAAAGAATACAGTGATAAAGATTTCCCAGGCTTCTACATGAAGTCAGAATGAACATTAAGAATAACAGCAGCCAACATCTGCCATGGTACTCCCTGGTTGTTTGAAGTCATAAAGAAACAGAAGCCTATTTTAAGATACAATTTGATGTAAATAATATGTCCTTTACTCAGAGTCAAAAATAATATATCTAGATTTAAACAATAACAAGGAGACAGCTGTTTAAGGAAGCAAAGCTAATGAGAGATGATAATTAATTTTTATGCTTGTTACTAACAAAGTTAATTTTACTTTTATGAATCTTCATCCCCACCCCCCTACCTTTCCACTCAAATATCAATCTTACAACTTCTAGCTTTACCAGCAAATTTCAGAATATCTGCAGGGCAAAAATGTCTGAATTTACTCAAGGCTATTCAAAGACAAACTCAGGGAGTTGCACCTCAAATCTCTCTTCTATTACATCTGGATGATGAGGTTTATTTAGAACTCCAAAAACGGAATACCATGAAATTAGATCCTGTGCTCTGAAAGCTCTGAACTTTTTATTGCCAGGTTAAAATTGGTAAGAGTTAGCTCTTGAGTACCAGATAAAAAGTGAATCTTCATGGATCTTAACTAAATTTGTATAGTCAGTTTCTTCACTGTGATTATTCCACCCCTTTAAATCTCTTCACCCCTGTAAAATTGTCTCTGACCATTTCATACCACAGCACCCTACTTTGTCATGGGATCAAGTAGCTAGTTTTTTTTTTTGTTTGTTTTTTTGTTTTGTTTTTGTTTTTGTTTTGTTTTTTTTTTTGAGACGGAGTCTCTCTCTGTCGCCCAGGCTGGAGTGCAGTGGCCGATCTCAGCTCACTGCAAGCTCCGTCTCCCGGGTTTACGCCATTCTCCTGCCTCAGTCTCCCGAGTAGCTGGGACTACAGGCCCCTGCCACCTCGCCCCGCTAGTTTTTTTTTTTTTTTGTATTTTTTAGTAGAGGTGGGGTTTCACCGAGTTAGCCAGGATGGTCTCGATTTGCTGACCTCGTGATCCGCCCGTCTCGGCCTCCCAAAGTGCTGGGATTACAGGTTTGAGCCACCGCGCCGGGCCTAGTTTTTACCATATTGTGTGACACTTAAAATGTACTACTCATTTTGCCTATATATCATGCTGTGCTCACTGCTGTTTCATGTATGACAAATTAATTTCAAGTAAAATAGAATCCATTATTTCTAGTTTTTAGGCTTTTTGTTAACTTATTAAAGAGGTGGATTAATATTTTTGCCCAATTTTTGAAATATAAACACGAATTCATTACTCTCCTTCTTCAAGTTTTACTTTAATCACTCAGAAATTGTACTAATTTCATCTTTCTCTGCATCTGATTTATGAAATAAAATATTTGTTTTCAGATCTGACTTGATGTAATATAAGGATAGTGGATTACTTGGTATAACAAATGATCCATCAGTTTTGTAATCATATAAATTATTAAAGACATATTTATGTTTTATTGATAACTGTTAAGTATTTAAATAGCTGTGCTTTCACTTATTCGGCACATCTAAATCATGGTAATTTTTTTTAGTTTTTTGGTACAAGAAAAGTTTTTTTTTTTTTTTTTTTCCTTTTCATTCTTTTTCCCAGATGAGAAATTGATTTGAAAGTATACATGGACAACTGTATGAAAGCATTGGAGAGACACATGAATATGGTCACAGTTTCTTCAACAAATGCAGAAATGTCAATTTTTTTTTTTTAGCAAAAGGAAAAAAAAAATATTTTTAAGTTGTTACAGTCACAGTTAGCAACTAACTTGGCAAACACTGTTTATATCAGATGTTCATTCATGGTTGATCATGAAGATGTTAATGCATGATTTATGGCAGCAAACTTGCAAAAAAAATTGTTTATTTGGCCTAAACCTGCTTTCATAATAATTTTCATGTCTAATTGTAGGATAGAAGAAGGGTGTTTTCTTGTTTAGTAAAAAACATTTTAACATATTTTACCTTTATTTCGTTTTATTACTTTGCTACAATTACTAAATTTATAAGAAGTCCGGGCCAAGCATGGTAGTTCATGCCTATAATCTTAGTACTTTGGGAGGCCTAGGCAGGAGGACCACTTGAGGTCAGAAGTTCAAGATCACCCTGGGCAAAACAATGAGACAGCATCTCTACAGCGAATTAAAAAATTACTTGGATGTGGTGATGTACTCCTAGATACTTGAGAGGCTGAGGTGAAAGGATCATTTGAGCCCAGGAGCTTGAGGTTGCACTGAGCTGTGATCCTACCCCTGCACTCCAGCCTAGGACTCTGTCTCAAAAAAGAAAAAGTTTTATTCCATGGAGACATTTTGTTGTTACTAGGTTTGCACTGTGAAGTTTGAATTATAAATATGTCATAATTGTAAAGCATATTTAGCAGGATTATAAATACATATATTTAAATTATATTTTATTTATTTTGGGAAAATTGTAACTTACAAATGGACAGGTGCATGGGCTGGGTGCGGTGACTCATGACTGCAATACTAGCACTTCGGGAGACAGAGGCAGGAGAATCGCTTGAGGCCAGGAGTTGGAGACCAGCCTAGGCAACAAAGTGAGACCTCTGTCTCTAGAGAAAAATAAAAATTACCCAAGCATGATTACCTGTGCCTGTAGTTCTAGCTACTCAGGAGGCTGAGGTGGAAGGATTGCTTGAGGAGCTCAGGAGGTCAAGGCTGTAGTGAGCTGTGATCATGCCACTGCACTCCAGCCCAGGTGACAGAGCCAGACCCTATCTCAAAAAAAAAAGCAAGCAGATTATTTTCGTCAGCACTTTTGCTGGAAAGGAGAATTTATGTTGAAATATGACAACCAAGAAAATCTGCAAGATTTTGCTCAACAGACAAAGAGCTCAAATGTCTGCTTGACATGATTTACCTTGATCCTTCTGGGTATCACATAATGGAGTGTTCTTAGTGCTATTTGAGCAGATTTTAAGCTTAAATTGTTTTTGTTTGTAATTACTCTCATCCAGCTGTGGATAATCAAAAAGATAACCAAGGGGAGAAGGCACCAGCTCTCCTAGTATAGTTCACCCAGTAAGGAACACAAATTGTATTGAATGGAAGGGTTGCAACATCCAGGCTATAATTGCATACTATTGAATTACAGTCTCTACTAGACTTCTTTTCCATGGGAGTTCATGTGATTGAAGAACCTCACCAGAGTTGATGAAGTTGAATAACCTGTCCAGATTTCTTTACTTACATCCAAAGCTTATTGGAATGACCAGATGGATATTTCTGCATTAAGATGGGTCATAGTCTTTGGAAATGTATTTCATAGAATGTCATTCATTTTTTAATTAGTACTTGAGTGTGTTATATGTTTATGGGAAAGGATATTAGACACACCTTACTAAATACATAAAACAAGCAAAGTATGAGTAACTGGAATAAAATATGGTTATCAGTTCACTGACTCATTTTGTTTTCCTTTTTTTTTTTCAGTCTAGCAATCATTAAAATCTAGATTTACTAAATAACATTGAATTTTCTCATACTGTGGAGTAGATGACACAGTGGAAACCAAATCATTCCAAAATAAATTTGCAAGCAAAAATAGCCATTAAGATTTTTTTCTACTAATAACATTGATATGTTGACTATTATATTCCACTCTTAAAAATCACAGCCTGGGATTTTCAACTCAAAAAAAAAAAAAAAAAAAAAAAAAAGCACTAACAAAATCAACATAGTAATACTTTAAATATTTAATAAAGTTGAAATAACTAAGGGAGAAATTTTCTGGAATTCATTTCTTGTGTGTTCATTCTGGATTATAAACCGTGATTATGTAGTTCCATTTTAATTTTGAATTCCAGATTTAATGCAGGATTGGGTGATGTGGATATCAGCTGAAGAGGAAAAAAATCATTTCTAACAGTAATAATTTATCTCAATGAACCTTGTTACTGCTGTTAATTATGTGTATCAGTCTGGTATTATGGAAAGTTCATGAACATTGTTGCTAATCAGAGCTTAGTTCCACTTCTGGCTCTGCGTTTTTTAAAATGACTTCCCTCCTTCTCTTGTTCACATTTTCTTCCTCATTACTGAGTTTCCCCAATGTGACATGGACATACTACCATCCTCAAATATTTTTGTAAAGATTAAATTAGATAAGTTATTTTAAATGCCAGATCCAAAATAGACGTTAAGCAAATAACAATGTCTTTTTGTGTTGTTTCTTTAAAATGTATGTGTATATTTAATAATTAAATTCAAGTCATTAGTTTGTTTCCAGATGTTGTTAGAGGTTAAAGTTTCCAATTAGTTTGTTACCGAACAGTGTAATTTATATTTAATAGGTACATTTAAAAGTTCCCATCGTCCCGGGACACAGTTGTTGATATTCAATAGCTGCTGAGAAAATGATGCAGACAAGTACAGAGGAATGGGACACTGCCAGTCGGAAAGTGAGCTACAGTGTGTGTAGGACTAGTGTCTCCATTGTAACAAAGTCATGGACTTACTTGGCTAATGTTAATAATAAATCCCAGAGAATCGGTATATTTAGAATTTTATGAATGAGCTTTGCATTTACATGATACTTCCATGCCTGAATTAAAAGTCATCCCATTTGTGAAAAAGGTGGTGTGTGGGAAGTCAAACTGTTGTTCTTTTTAGGTAGAAATCAACATTATTAACAACAACAACAACTGAATGTATTGGCAGTTTAGTAATTTTCCATTAAAGTGTAAAGCAATCAATGATCAAGAAGAATTGAGATTGAGCCAGTTAGGCTTTTTCAACATTTAGTTTGTTTTCCCTTCTGTAGCCCTTTTTTATTCTGAGTACATAGATGATGTAAGTGGCAGTATGCAAATCTCCTCCTCTGAGAGCTGTAATTCAGTGCAGTGTATAATTGCAGTGTCCATCTGGCACAGTCCCACAAAAGTACATGTAACAGTTTAGTTATAAAAATGTTCAGGTGACAGAATGCCAGATGTTTTACATGATTGTCATCTTTGAATTTCCTTTCATTTTATCACCTAACAGAACCTCAGTATAATGACCTTCGTGTTCATGAATTTTTTTACATTTTCTTTTGACCTCTGAAACATCAGAAAAATAAGCACAGTAAATAATTAGGGTAGAATATGCATAATTATAGGTATATATCCTACATGGTGTATAAATTATATAGAGTATTACATTATAGCAAAGCCTTCTTTAATATTTTATTTTTTGTATGTATTTAGCTATCATATTTAACTATGATCTTCCTTAAATGAGGATGTAAAATGATATTCAATGTGGTAAATAGTTTCTCATGTTTTAGTTCACTCTTGTAAATCCATGTGAGTCTGGATAATCATAACAGCAAAATATAGAGTAAGTCTTGAATCTGGATTCTACAAAGTCCTCATTCTTTTCTTTTCACTATTGTTTTTGTGATTACTACAGAGGAATGTTTTATACCTTTGGCTAACTTTAAGAACCAGATCTCTGCAATGCTTACCACTCCTTAGTTAGTCTGAATCTTTGTGTCAGTAATGCACAGAGAAGGTTCCCTGGAAAAATAAACAACAACAACAACAAAAAAACTGCATTGTTTTTAATGCAAATAACTAGCTGCTTTAAAGACAAGGACAAATTGTCCAACAATAATTGTCATCTATGGCTCTGGGTGTTTTAATCAGCAGGAATATATCTAGGGTATGTCTAACTTTAGAGGGTTCCCTAATTAATAATAGTGATGCAGCACTTTTGATAAAGTATGTAATGCTGAAACTATTGCTTCTAAAATTCATTCTTCATTTGGACATAAAATTAAACTTGAAGGACTTTTGGTTATATAAAATTTCTGAATGTTTTTTATACCTTTCATTTCTTTAGACTGCAAATGGTGGCTGCAGAATTCACTGAAACGTTGAACTTAAAATGTTGTAGCAAAGAAAACACTGCTGAATTTACTGATTGTTTCTCAAGAGTCTTTCTCCCTGAATATCATATACTGGTTGATAAAAGGAGTTGCTGCTGCCCTATCATTGTAAGCAGAAAAAAAAAAAAAAAAAAAAAAATTATATGCAATAGTCAAGAGCTTTAATAGTAGTGGACCGTGATTTTGTTCTTAGAGAGAAATATTTTAGATGAGGAGTTAGATCTTTCCTTTCTCTCATGTCCATTAGTCAAACTCCTTAGATATAGAATCACCAGCCTCCTGGCGTATGTCTATTTCTCTCACGTTTCTCATAAGTTGCCAAACAGAGCAGAATCACTTGGGGAACTTGGGGAGATCAATTTGTCTACATATTGTACTTCTTAATTTGATTGCTTACAATTGCCATGAATATTTGAAGACAAATAATCCTTTGGTGTGAAATACATCTCTACCAAGTATGATTTCTCAAACAATAATATTTGTTAAGATAAATGCATTTATTTTTACATAAATAATAAAATGTGTCAAAATATTAATTAGTAGTTATACAGAGTATTGCAATAGCTTCCTGTTTTGTAAAACTGCACATTATATCTTTCATTTATTGTAAGAGTTAGTGTGTAAAGAAACTTCAACCTAGGGCACATGAATATTCACCCAGAAAAATTTCATTGTGGGCCAAATTATAATCCATTGTCGATTAATATGCTTTATGTACCTATAGAATACAGTAGGCTAACACCCATTTGATCATTGTGAAACTGGAGATGACTTATTTTATTCCAATTAATAAAAACTGACTTTGTTATAGAAGTTGACTAATCATAAGTCCATATATACTGTAGTACTTTCAGAATTCATCTTGAGAAAAAGACTGATTTATTCAATTAGAATAAATTAGCTTTCAGAAGTATGTGACATGGGACAAAAATTAAAACCTAAGGAAGCAAAGGCTTAACGCTTGATACTAGGGTCTTGTAAAGGATCAGTCCTGACAAATTAAAAACAGAAACTTTCGACCAGGCGCAGTGGCTCACCCCTGTAATTACAGCACTTTGGAAGGCTGAGGAGGACAGATCACGAGGTCAGGAGTTCGAGACCAGCCTGGCCAACATGTGAAACCCTGTCTCTACTAAAAATACAAAAAATTAGCTGGGTATGGTGATGTGCGCCTGTAGTCCCAGCTACTGAGAAGGCTGAGGCAGGAGAATTGCTTGAACCCAGGAGATGGAGGTTGCAGTGAGCCGAGATCGCACCATTGCACTCCAGTCTGAATGACAGGGCGAGACTTCTTCTCAAAAAAAAAAAAAAAAAAAAAAAAAAAAGAGACACTTTTTTCAAGGCAGCAGGATTGCCCATAAAGACTCTCCTGTTTGGGGCTAACACACAGTGTTGGACGGCTAAAAAGGGCCATTTTAAAGCATTATACATTTTACACAACAAGAAATTAAGAATCTAGAATATGTCCCCACTTGCCCAGATCTCATAGATATTATTGATGGAATTAAAGTAGAGCCTAGTAAAACCAGTACAGATTCTAGTATACTCTCTACCAAAGTATACACTGTTATGTACAAAAACAAGTGAAGAAAAAAGAAATAAGACTCAACATGGATTCATATTAAGCCTACTGTATGTAAGAGGTAACATTAAGTGTGGTTAAGGAATGAAGGCATGAAAAGCCTGAAATAAGCAACATTTGAAAAGGTAAATGAAGACTTGATAGGGTAACTATTAAAGTAACTCTTTATATACAACAAAAATCTTCTTACGACTGACCTGTAATATATCAGTTACCGTTTGTCAGAGAAAAAAAATATTGATTTTACTATTCCACATTCCTTTATATATGCAGATTGTGAGGACAAACACATCCCCTTTTCTCTAGGTATTTTCAATAAAATTTCCAGTGTTCACAGATCCACTTAATCAAAAACAAATGTACATTCACTTCTTATAACATGCTTTGCGTATTATAAAATTATATTTTTGGTCTGGTTGTAGATGAATTCATAGCTGAAATTGTTTTTTACCAATATTACAACTAATGACTCTAGAAATATTATAATTTCTTACATCTATTTATATAATATTGTGGCAAATATTTGTGTGTGTGTAGGGGTGTGTGTGTGTGTGTGTCTGTGTGTATGTGTTGATTTTTCAAAATTGTTAACCTGACGTTCACTAAAATGTATTTCTTGCAGTTATCTTGTATTTCTTTGGAGGCAAATCATTTTAAATATTGATATAGTACAAATATAGCTTAGTTTGAATCTTGTTGAGAACAGTGTTGTCTAGAAACATAATTATGCTGAATATTAATGTATCGAAATTCTTAATCTGATTCATTACTAGGTGAAGAAAGAAAACTCAACAAAGTAATTTATTTTTCTAAATAAAATGAAGCACAATCCTACAAGATTAAAAATGTTGTGTAAGAAAACACACAGAAGAATTTAAATCATATTAAATGTTTAAATGTGGTCAAACATAACTCAAAACATATGTTCTGCAATGAAATTTTGCATGTTTAAAACAAGGTATAATCATTAAAATACAATTAAAATCATGTCATAACATAAAAGAAAAGCTACCATAAGGATATTGGGAGTAGTATTAGGTGCCAGATTTACCTGAAAAAATTCTTGTCATTCTTTATCTTCAGCAGTAGAACATGGGCACTAGGGAAATTGCTATGTGTTTTTTTCATCTGTCATCTAAACCATTGACACAAGGGCAAAATGTAACAAGTGGGAACACCTTATGGACTTGGAAACTTCTTTGTGGAGTTTCAGTTTGATAAAGCTAAAAATAAATTGTTAGTGACACACAAAAGCATGACAGTCTTGTTTTTATTTGTGCATTATTTCAAGCAAAATTTAAAATGTAAGCTTAACCGAAGTACGTCGGTTAGCACTGTAACAAAAAGACTTTTCAGAGAGGCATTAATTTTGTTAGATTTAATTGTTTCCTAAAGAAATCTACTGCCATCATTCATTCAGCTTTCTTATGCTTATAAAATGAAAATGGATAGCAAAAGAAGAGAGGATATAAGGAAAGAAAGAAGAGAGGGAGTGAGGGTGTCTTATTTCATTTGCACTGTTCTAAAGGAATACCAGAGGCTGGGTAATTTATAAAGAAAATAAGTTTATTTGGTTCACAATTCTTCAGACTCACCATGCTGGCAAGAAGCAAGGAAGGTGAAGGTTTCCTGAAATTTCCATTCATGGTGAAAAGCAAGGAAAGCAGGCATGATTTGGCAGCGGAAGAAGCAAGAGATGGGAGGAGGTGTCAGACTCTTTTTAACAGTCTGTTTTTCCAGGAACTATTAGAGCAAAGATTCATTCATTACCACAAAGATGGCACCAAAGGATTCATGAGGAATTCACTGCCATGATCCAAACACATCTCACCAGACCTCACCTCCAACACTGGGGATTAAATATCAACATGAGATTTGGAAGGGACAAATATCCAAACCATATCAGAAGGAGTAAGGAAGGAAGGCAGATTTAGCATATATGATTTGAGTAGGTGTCTTGGGGGAAACTTCAAAATCAATAACTTTCTAAGTCTAGAGTATAAGGATATCTCCAAGAAGGATAAATTACAAGATAAGGATAATAGCAAAAATAGAGCATCGAGCAGACCTAAGGTTTCTGGTAGATTAAAATATGCATCTAGCCATGGAAAGTGATTTACCCAACAGAAGTTTAAATTTGAAAAAGTAGACTTCTAAACATTATTATTACCAATGTAAAAACAAATATAAACAAACTGCAAGAGCCAAAACTTAAGCAAATGATAGAATGGGAAGAAAGCAAGTGAAAAGGACCTAACCATGATCAAAATGCTTGAAATAATTGTCAAAAATGATTCTGAATGCCTCCTTTAAATTTAAAACTATTATATTATTGTGTAGCAGGAGAGATTGCATATAGGATGGGAAATACTTTCTGTGGAATCAACTACATTCACAGTTGTCTTGAATTTTAGTGAATCACTAAAATTCTTTTTGTTTTATGTTTTCAGATATGTACCTTTTTCATAGCTCTATTCCTTTGTTTAAAATGTGTCGTGAGAAGTCCTTTTACTTTTAAGCTAGGAAAAATAAGTTTCTTGGAGTAATTAGCAACCCAAAAAGATCTAGATATGAAGAGAATTGAATTAGGATTTCTCAGACAGTCATGAACACATTAGATTTATCAAACCTAGAACTGAATAATTTGAACAGCTTCAGACCTTGATTCTTCATCTAAATTCAGGATGTGGGAGGAAAATACTCATTAGTCTACAATATTAGTTAACTAGATGAATTGAATGGCAGTATAAAATTTAAAAAAAGCTGAAGTAATTTTAATATGAGAATATTTTATATGTAATTGAAGATGCGCTCTGCTCCTATGACTGTGAAAGAAACTGCCTACATGTCTTGGCCTATCAAGTATGCAGAATGAAAATATTTGTCAGCATTTGTCAACAAAGAGCACAAAATGCACAGACATACACACATATTTAAGAGCAACACAAATTTGTTTTACTGATGCATATTTCAATATACTTAAAATGTTTGAATCAGCAATTCTAAAAACTGATTTTATATTGAATTTTATGGGAAATACTTAAATATCATATTTATTAAAAAATATAAAGTTTAACATTTATTTTTTCCACATATATGTACACATATGCCAATATCACAAACCTACATATACATACATACACACGCCACACACAAAACACATTCACTTACCTTACAAAATCATATGCATCAATAGAAGAATTAGCAAATAGAGGCTGCATTTCTCTCAAACACTTTATCATAAATTCCAATGGATCTATCAAACAAATGGGACTGGTTTGGTATGCTTAATTTTGAACATACAGTGCCATATTCAAATGGAAAGTGGCAAAAAATGAGCAAAATTCAGAGAGAAGCATTATTCATTGTGTTCTACAAGGTGCTATGCTGGACAATATATTTATTATCTCACTGGTCCCATCATTAAAATATTGATAACTTACTTTACAAGTCTGTTTGAGTCTTCTGTATAGTTAAGACTACAATATTCTGATAATATCTGTGTTAATTTATTTTAGAGTTAAGAAAATGTTACATTCCATTTCCATAGTTATAATGAGCTACACTTTTCTTGTGTTATATTGCATCAAGTTTTCCGAATAACAATAGTCCTAACAAATGCCTTATGGAAAAATTATTGGCTGTGGTCATATAACTTAAAAACATCATAATAAACACATTTCTCGGAAATTCAAAGTGAATATTTACGTTTTAAAAGATCTGAGGAGGTGTGGTGGCTCACATCTGTAATCCCAGCACTTTGGGAGGCCAAGGCACGTGAATGACGAGTTCAGGAGATCAAGACCATCCTGGCTAACACGGTGAAACCCTGTCTCTACTAAAACTACAAAAAATTAGCCATGTGTGGTGGCGGGCGCCTGTAGTCCCAGCTACTCAGGAGGCTGGGGCAGGAGAATTGAGTGAACCCGGGAGGCGGAGCTTGTAGTGAGCTGAGATCCCGCTACTGCACTCCAGCCTGGGCGACAGAGAGAGACTCTGTCTAAAAAAAAAAAAAAGAAAAAGAAAAAGAAAAAAAAAATCTGAGGAAACATGTTTTAAAATACTTATTTATTTATATCATAAAGCCCTTCTTTGTGTTAATTCTTTCTTTTTTTAAACAACATTTTTAAAGATTCTTCAGAATAACTGTTTTAAACTGTACAAAGTTTGTGGACAAAGACATCATCATATTTATATATAAATAAACTTTTTCTTACATGGGAAATAACAGGTTTTAATTTAGCTTTTACTGAACAAATAGAACATTTAAATGACATGCTTTATTTTCATGAAACTTCATGAAGCATCTATTACCTTCATGTGTGGAGAGTATTTAGAAGCTAACCTTGTTGGTACAAATACTTAAAAATTGGCAGTAATTCAAATAAAATGGCAGACATTTATGTAGTTTTCATTTTAATGAATAGTGAATGTCTACACTCACCTATCACATACCAACCACAAGCAGTAGATATAGGCTCTTTGGTCTTGAAAACATTATGTAGCAATCCTTGGAAATAAAATACTTAAATTACTATTCCTCCTAACCAGTCCTCACACATAATTGTGAAGCTCACCATTGTATTTCACACGTAGTTGTCTGTTTTGTGATGCATCTTCTGTTAGAAATCTTCACCAATATCCTTCAACTGATTATCATGTCATTTTTCTACATTCTGATGAAGCATCACTTTCATCTTTAAAGCATTTTCTGATAACTGCCTGCACCCTGTTACTCACAAAGTTTAATTATCTCCATAACTCTTTTTATGTACTTTGTGGTATCCAATGCTTTTATGCCTACACACATACACAAATACACAATAGTTTATTTATTATTTACACATATATACAGACATATATAGAGAGAAAACAACTTTAAGAAATAAGATGAATAACAAATTTCAAATACATGTTTTCTCTTCCACATATTCTATATTTTTAGGTTTTACTGTACTATTATACATTTTATTTCAGTTTTTAATGAGGTGCAAGGTATGGACAGAGATTCAGTTTTCTGCATAGGGATGTCCAATATTTTAAATAGGACTCACAATGACACATAACTATGCTCTGAGTTACTATCTTAACATTGTCGAAGCTTTCAATCTATGAACATGGTAAACCTCTACGTTCATATGAGTCTTTTTAAATTTTTTTTGTCATTAATTTTTAGTGTTCAGTATAGAATTCCTGAGCACATTTTGTTAGCTTATATTTAACAAACTCGTGTTATTCCAATATGTTATATAATTCAATTAGATTTATAATATTGGGAAAGAGTTAATATATAAATAATGCATTTTTAAAAATTAACTTCAATTGTTCATTGTTAACATAAAGAAAAACTATGTTTTCTTTATATTTGCTCTATATCAATGCCTACCTAAATTATGAGTTTATAAACTTTTCTTTATTGGTTCCATATGATTATCCACATAGCTCTCTCTCTTCTACAAATAAACAGTTTTATTTTTTTCCTTAACAATCTAGAAATTCATATTTCTAGCTTATTGGGCATCACAAGAGTGTCAGTATGGTATTAATTAGAAGTGGTAGGAATAGATACCCTTGCCTTGTTTTCTGTTTTAATTATTAAAAGTGTTTCATCTTGTATCAGTAGTTTTGATATTAGCTGTAGATTTCTGATGTTATTTATAATGTTAAGGAATTTCTATCCCTATTTTGCTGAGAGCATTAATCAGAAATAGTGTTGAGTTTTGTCAAATATTTGTATATATTAATTGAGATACTTATACCACTTTTTCTTTAGTCTGTTCATATGATATTTTGAAGGCTTTCAAAAGTTAAATTATCTTTACATTACCAGAATAATCTCCATTTGATCTTTATATATATTTTGTTTTTATACATTGCTGGATTCTACTTGCTATAAGAGTGTATTTGTTAGATTCTATTCTTTTGTTGATGATGTTTGCTTCTATGTTTATGAATAACATATAATTTTACATTTTTAAAATTATATTTTATTTTAAAATCAATAGTGGTTTCACAAAAACAGTTTCTGAAGAATTACTATAATTTCTTTTTAAATTATTTTGTTGAATTCATTGGTGAAACGATCTTGCCCAGGAATTTTCTTTTATAGAAAGTTTAGCTATTTTAGCTATGAATTAATGACTTTAACAGACTTAAGACCATTGAAGTGCTCTCACTCGCTCTCTCTTTCTCTCACTTTTTGAATGAACACTCCTTTTCAAGAAATTGAACCATAGTAAGTTGTAGAATTGGTTAGCATAAATTATTTCATATTTTTTTATGATCTTTTAACTCTCTATGGTGTTTGTAGTTATATTCTCTTTTTCATTTATTGGGTTTTTAAGTAATTGTTTTTATAATTTGTTTAGAGGTTTTGGTTGTAATCGTCAGTGAAATATTTAGGCTGTGGTGAGTTTACCTCACCATTTAGAAGCAGAACCACAGCTTTTAATTTTTATGTCAACAAATGTATCTGTTATTTATGCCTTTTGTGTTCCCATTGTGTTTAGGAAGTCCTCAAGAAACATATTTCAGCTCAACATTCAGTTCAGTACATTATTTGAAATATATGTTAAGTTAGCTACTAGATTAGATGAATACACTTGAAATGTTTTCTAAGTCAAAAATTGCTTATGTATCTTTTTTTTCATTTAAGGAATAGTTTTTCTATAAAAGAATTTATATGGATGTTTGAACCTATAGACATTTTGAATTATTTTATATTTGCTGATGTAAAAACTGTAGTAGTTTAACAAATACAATTTAATTTTCTAATAAAAATAATATAAAATACTAGCTTTCTTAATATATCTGTGTATATAAAATGGACACTTCAGAGTATTTAAAATATAAATTACTGGTCCCAAAGTTTTTAAATATTTTTTATTGGATTCATAATTATAGATTCCAGGATGAGCCACTGGTTTTTCCAATATTTTATATAATTCAATTAGATTTATAATACTGGGAAAGAGTTAATATATTAAAATCTTTTTGATATCTTTAGGTATCATAATTCCGTAAGTCCACATGGTAATTACCTAATTATAATCTGTCAACATATGATTGCTGACATTTGTAATATTTTGTGATTACATAATTTGGCATGATTACAATTATAAAAAGGATATATGGTAATTGACTAGAATTACTTTTAGTTTTCCAGAAACACAAAATTGTGTCCTATATTAAGACAAGGAATAAAATGCAGAACATTTAGTTCTATCTGAACAGGTATTTGAAAAAAATATGATAGTACTTAAAATGTAGTTAATTAGATTTTTTATTTGTATTTATATAATATCTTAATATGTTTCAGTTAATATTATATTTACCTGATTCTGTTGAAATATATGGAACACAATTATTTAATATGGAGGCAACATTATTCTTTGCTTTGACTTTTTTTATTTTAGTAATTAAGTTATTTTGCATCTTAGTGAAATAAATGAACCAAAAAAAGTGATAAAGAGTGACATTTCTGAACATAATTGCAAGTTTATTATTTCACTGATAAAATTCAAAGTTCACTAATAATAAAACATAAGATTTCCTATACACATCCTACCTGATCTTTGTTGTTATATGTCTGATGAAGGGGATAGTATGCTTTTTGAACAATAGAAGTTAATGTGAAAAAGCATGTTGTATACAAAAGTAAGCTTATAATTCTGGCATGCAGATTTATAGAGACCAGAAATAGCAAAAATTGCTGATTCTACTAAAATAACACTTATTTCTCTTTAAAGAAACACGTAAAAAAACTACAGTATTTTATTTTTATAGAATGTTTTAATTTCTAATCAAAGTAATTAGAACTGGTGTTCTTTTTTTTCTTTAATGGCTTATTGCAGCCAGTAAAACTAAAATTCTCTCTCAATCTCTCTCCACCATCAATCCTATACATCACTCAAAAGAAGATGTAAAACTGGCATTTATTTAGCTCTTATTCTGTATCAGACAATATATTTAGTACTCGGAATTCCTCATCTCAGTGATAGTAAATTCTTACCTTTTCCACTACACTACCCTTCTTTGACCTATTACCTAATTCAGTAAAGATTACAGAGGTATTTTTCATTGATAAAATTATACAGAAATTATATGCATTATTAATAGATATATAATAAAAATGTCATTTAATTTACATCACAATTCACTTATGTTGTTAAAGTCTAATTTTTAAATGTTATTCGCTTTCAAAGAGTATATATTTTATTTCATTAAAATTTTTAAAAACAGTTGAATATATGTGTGATGGCTGCAATGAATGAAACTGGAGCATTTTTCAATCTGTTGTTTTAAATAAATACTA
Organism: Piliocolobus tephrosceles; assembly: GCF_002776525.5. Classification (NCBI taxonomy): domain Eukaryota; kingdom Metazoa; phylum Chordata; class Mammalia; order Primates; family Cercopithecidae; genus Piliocolobus; species Piliocolobus tephrosceles. Next base: position 105,877,071 of record NC_045438.1, read on the forward strand.
GATGCATATAACACCCAATTGCACAATTATTAAATATAGCCAGAGGTTTACGCGTATGAAAGTCAACTACAGCCAGTGTTTTATCTTATAGTTCATAATAGACCCATTTTTTGATCTCAGCAATGCACTTAGTTTAAGTTATATAAGCAACAGAACCTTTTAGAGTAGATGAAAAATTGATCAGAGAAAACAATCATGACCTTACAATCATCTTGAATTGCCTGCCTGTGTTTTCATTTGTTTGTTTTCTTTGTGTGTGTTTGTGGTTTATTTTTAATATTTATTTAAAGGAAGGAAAGCACCTTTTGAGCAGCTCTGCTCCTGAAGGCAAGTCACCAAATGCGATGGTTGCTTGGAAACGATTGTATTTAAATTACGGTATTGAAAGTCAAAGTTTCAGCCCATGAACACACAACAACAACAAAAAGAAAAATACAATACAGAATCTAGGGCTTCAAAATGTAAGTTAGTAAAATCATAGTTTAATATAGGAGATTATTTTCTTTATTTAAATGCAATATTTGTAATCTTTAAAACACATTATCTCTTGACAGTTAAACAATTTTACCTTTTTTACTAACATAGTTATTGTAAAAGAGTTCAATTTTACTGTAATGATGTCAATTAGGTTAATGACATATTAATATTATAATTCTAACAAATGATGAATAATGGAATTGCTGAAATCTATTTTTCCCTTAAAGGATTGTGTTTTTATTGAAAATAGTAAAAAAAGAATATTACCTCTAGAAAACTATTTTTTAAATAGTATTATAATTGACTATATCAAATTACTTATCTCATTTAGACACATTATATTCTAGAATATTTTAAATATGAAATTTTCAAACTTTTTCAGAGACCCTGCATGAATTTTGAAATAGGGAACTGGTAAAGGAGGACAAGCTATACCTCTGTGATTTAGGTTTTTAGAAATAATTTTCTAATGTTTAAAAATGGGATTGAGACTTTTATTGGGAAAATGTGGAATAGATACGGTATTTTCATTTTTTTTTATTTTTTTGCTACATACAACGAAACTCCCCAGTCATTTTATGTAAAACAAGCAAAGCAGAAAATGTGAGACAAAATAAATAAATAAATAAATGCCTAGGGACCTAGAGAGAGCAGGACTTGCACAACAAGGTAGAGAATTCCCTGTGTTTTTATGTTTTTTTCTTCATATTTTTCAGACTTGGCGCTGAAGAAGTTGGCAACCTAAGAACATTAATAAGCATAGACAAAATAAGTGTTAACCAAAGGCTATTCTCTCCGACAAAAGGATCAGGAAAGAGTTAGGTTAGCAGACACAAATATTTAGATGATAACCTCTTTATGCTAGCTAACCACTGAAGAAAAACTATGGCTCCACCCAAAAACACATCAGCAAAGACCAAACAGGGAACCTACATATTTACCCTTACTAAACTGTAATGACATACTTCAACATCTCACTGGGGCACTGTCAAAGAAGACAAAGCAGAAAGTCTGGACTTTTATCTCCTTCAGTCAATAACAAGGCCACCATCAGTAGTGTCACTAAAAATCATGCATGGATCTTGAAATCCCACCATCAGTCAGTCATAATGAGGCTTTTCATCCCTCCTCTGAGGGGTGGTATCAAAGGAGGTCTAATTTAGAGTTAAGTCATTCAACCATTGCCCAGTTGTAATGGCTGCACACTCAACATAGTGTCAGTGGATACTAAATGAGAGATAGTCTCCAATCTCTACCCAACAATAATGAGGAGCCCCATCTAAGAATCAATGGCAGCCTAGTGAGGAAACTGGTCTTGTACCTCTATCTAGCAGGAATTATGTGACATGTCCAGTCTCCTGTTGAAGTGAGACATCAGTCAAGGTCAGCTACAAAAGAAGGTTTAATTAATACCCAGAGTTCCAGAACACAATACACAAATCTCTGTGCTGCAATCAGAAATTAATTATTGAACCAAGAATAAGAGAGTCTGAAAATCAATGTAAAAGGACAATCAACACATGAAACACCAGGAAGATAGAGATGTTAGAATTACCTGTCCAAGTTTTTAGAGTAGTTATGGTAAAAAATGCTTTAGCAAATAATTATGAACAGATTTGGGGTGGGGAGGGAAGCTTCAGCAAAGAGTTGGAAAGTCTAGATAAAGCAATGAAAGATATAAAGAAAGATTGAATAAAAATTTTAGAATCCAAAACTATTTTAAAGATTAAAATGTTTGGTGGATGGGTTCAAGGGCAGAATACAGGTGATGTAAGAAAAAAAAAAAAATAGAGCAATAGACATTACCCAATCAGAATAACAGAGAGAAAATAGACTGAGAACAACACGAAGAGAGCCTGAAAGAACTCTAGGAGTATAACAAAAGATAGATAAAGTATGTCATTGAAGTCACAGAAGCAGAAAAGAAAGATGATGGAACTTTAAAAGTACTTTGAGATATAGTAAATGAAAAGTTTCCATATTTGACAAAGCAAATAAAGCAACATATTCAATAAAATGAGTGAATACCAAACCCAAAGATAATCCAAACCAAGATGCCTCATAATTGAATAGCTGAAAATAAAGATACATAAAAATGATAGACAAAATAGAGAAAAAACAATGTGAGTGATGGCTGACTTCGCGTCTGAAGCCATGAATGCCAGGAAAAAGTGGAATTTATTTCAAGTGCTTAATGAAAAGAAATATCAACCCCAAAACATACACAAAACAAAAACAGTCTTCTGAAACAAAGGGGAAAGAAAAATATTCTTTTAGAAAAAAAATAAAAACCTAAGATAACTTATCACCAACAGAATTATCCCAAAAGAATTGCTGAAGGAAATTAAACAAAATATAAGTTAAAAAGAAGACAACTTAGAACATCAGTTAGGAAAACAGAACATGATAAGAAAACTGCATTGAAGTAAACCTCTTGAGTTCTCTAGAGTACATTAGGTGCTTTTTGTTTTTTAGGTTTATTTATTTATTTATTTATTTATTTATTTATTTATTTATTTTTGAGGCAGAGGCTCACTATCACCCAGACTGGAGTGCAGTGGCGTGATCTCAGCTCACTGCAACCTCCACCTCTCAGGTTCAAGCAATTCTCCTGCCTCAGCCTCCCAAGTAACTGGGATTACAGGTTAAAGCAAAAATTTTGAAAATTGGCTAAAATAGTTCTAATTTATGTAGCAAAAATATTTGATAATTATTTTATAACCCAGAGAGGATAAAGGGATGCAAAAAGAGATAATATTTTTACACTTCACTTAAATTGGAAATATGCCAATAACAGTATAGTGTGATAAATAATGTATATGTTTAACATCTAGATCCACCAATAAACAAGCTATACAAAGAAATACACTAAAAATCTTATAAATAAATAAATATAAAATTAAAATTAAGTTAAATAAAATAGCAGACTTGGGCTTAATGTATGAATAATTACATTATATGTAAGTCATATAAATGCAGTACTGAAAATGTGGGAATCATCAGTGTATTTTAAAACATCACCCAACTCTACGCTATCTACAATAAATTTACTTCAAATATAACACTATAAGTAGCTTAAAAGTAAAATGATGGGAAAGATATATTAAGCAAACATTAATGAAAAAGAAAAGAATCTATAGTAATAATATGTAAAGCAGAATTCAGAGTAAAGAAAATTACCAGAGGCAAACAAGAATATTGCCTGTGATAAAAGGGCTTATAAAAGCAAAGTGTTTCTCGGCCTGACACAGTGGCTCAGACCTGTAATCTCAGCACTTTGGGAGGCCAAGGTGGGCATATCAGGAGTTTGAGACCAGCCTGGCCAATATGGTGAAACCCCAACTCTACTAAAAATGCAAAAATGACCCAGGCATGGTGGTGTGCACCGGTAATCCCAGCTACCCAGGAGGCTGAGGCAGGAGAATTGCTCGAACCTGGGAGGTGGAGGTTACAGTGAACCGAGATCACGCCACTTTATTCCAGCCTGGGTGACAGAGCAAGACTCCAACTCAAAAGAAAAAAAACAGTGTTTATCAAGGGTTTAATGTGTGCACTAAAGTACAGCACTGCAAAATATTTGAGACAAAAGCTGACAGAACTGAGAGAAAAGGCAGGTTCATAATTATACTGAACTGATTCTGTATAAACTAACTTTCTTCTCTTAACAATTGACAGAACAGCTTGACAAAAGTCATCCGAAATATGGAAATACACAATAGCACCATCAACCAATTGAATCTAATCAACATGTATAGGACACTCCAACAGCAGCAGAACATAGGCTCATTTCATATGCCTGTATGACATTTACCAAAATAGACCTACCAGAGGCCATAAAACAAATTTCAAAACATTTTCAATAATTAAAATCATAGAGCATATGATTGCTGACCAGAAGTTAAGCAAACTAATAAAACAGAAAGATAATAGGAAACTCTCCAAACTCTTGGTAACTGAAAAGCAAAATTTTAAATAAAGGTTGAAAATCCTTAATCTGAGAATACAAAATCTAAAATGCTCTAAAAGCTGAAACTTTTGAAAGTCAACATGACACCACAAGTTGAAAATTTCACACTTGACCTCATGTGACTGGTCCCAGTTAAAATTGTTTCATACAAAAAATTATTTTAAAATGTTGTATAAAATTACTTTAAGTCTATGTCTATAAGATGCATATGAAACACAAATGAATTTTGTGCTGAGACTTGGGTACTATCCCCAAGATATCTCATTATGTATATGCAAATATTACAAAATATGAAAAACTCTGAAATCTGAAACATTTCTGGTCCCAAGCATTTCGGATAAGCAATACTCAGCCTGTAATCTATAGGTTAAAAAAGAATTTGGACACAACTGAAGCAGGATTGAGAAGATAGTGAGAACAAAATTCACATATCAGAAAAACATGAGAAGACTCAGATCAATAATTTAAGCTCTTACCTCAATAATCTAAAAAAAAAGAAAACATAAACTTTAAGCAAGCAGGCAAAGGGAATAAGATCAAAGCAGAAAGTAATAAAATTGAAACCAGGCTGGAAACAGTGGCTCATGCCTGCAATCCCGTCACTTTGGGAGGCCCAGGCAGTAGATGACCTGAGGTCAGGAATGCAAGACCAGCCAAGTCAATATGGTGAAACCCGCTCTTTACTAAAAACACACACAAAACCATGAGCCAGGCATGGTGGCTGGTGCCTGTAATCCCAGCTACTAGGCAGGCTAAGGCAGGAGAACAGCTTGAACCCAGGAGGTGGAGGTTGCAGTAAGCCTAGATTGCGCCATTGCACACACTCCAGCATAAGTGACAGCGTGAGACTAAAGGTCAAAAAAAAAAAAAAAAAAGAAAAAGAAAAAGAAGAAAATAATAGAGAAAATTAATCAAACAAAGAGACAATTCTTTGAAAAGATTAATAAAATCGGCAAACTTCTACATAGAGTGGTAAATTAAAAAAGGAAAAAAAAAATACACACTGCTAGTTATGAGAAATGCCTTTTCTTGGATTCTTCTGATTTCTGGCTGCTTCATTTTCTTTTCATGAATCGTTACCAAATTCTACTGTTGATGTTTTAATGGGTCTGAAATTTGAACTTTTAAATGATTTAGGCTATAATATTTTTAATATTAATTCAACCTTATGGCATTAAGTTGTATTTATTAAACATTTATATATTTTTACGTGTTTGATTATATAAATAATACATGTGCATATAGAAATGCAAATTCAAATAACATGTTACTATTCAAAATATATGGTAAAATTTCCCTCCCTTACCTTATTTCCCAATTCCACAAGTAACTTATAAAGAACAAAAAGAAAGAGAAAGGACTAGCCTTACTACACATCAATATTGATTTTAAAGCTCTGGTAGTTGACAGTTTTCCACGTAGGTCAAAAGAGACGAGTAAAATAAAATAGAAAAAAAGTCCTCCAACTTTTTGATTCCAAGATTGATTTATAATTTTAGGACATTATTGAGGAAGTTGAAGGGCTTTTTTTTTTACTTCTATATTTACTACAGTCTAAATTAAATTAGAAAAAAATAGAAATAATTAGTTGGTAATTTCAAAATAAAATTAAAAAGTAAAATTTAAATTTAAAATTTATTTTTAAATAACAAATTAAATCTATAATATTATCAGTAACATTCTTATGAAAAATGTTTTCCCAAACAAGCAAAAAATGAAAACTAGTTTTAATGTTTCTGGTCTATTTAATGTCTAGCTTAATAGAAGGCAGTGGAATTTTTATATCGACTTCTGCATTAAAGGAGTTTCTGTGTGTTGTTTTGTTGGACATATGAGAAGAATATCTGAGCTTACCATCTTATGCAATTAGAAAAAAAAAAAAAGGTTTTTTCAGATATTTGAGAATAATCTCCTTTGTAATCATAGCAAAATATGGCCAAGGGCAGTTTCTGAATGACTTAATAAAGTGTGTATCTTAAACTGTATGTTAGTATCTATCATAGTAGTGGACAAGTTCAGCTTGTGAAAGTTGTCATTCCTGAAGTAAATCATACATAAATACCTTCTCATTAGATTATCAGTTTCCTATCCAACCTGAAGAATAGCTCAGGATTCCTAAAATTTCCATAATAATAGGAGGACTAAGAAGATAAATAACTGAGGTTCAAGGAAAGTCTATAATGTGTCCAAAGTAACACAAATAATAATTGATAAAGCTGCCATTCAAACTCAATTACATATCTCTAAATTCTCCCCGTAATCACACTTATATTCTACCTTCTTGTAGCCGACTTGTTTCTAAACATTGCTTTAAAGAAAATCAGTGAAATAAAACATTAAAAAAAAAAAGAATGCATGCTCTGGTCAGTCATGGTGACTCACATCTCAGTAATCCCAGAACTTTAGGATGCTTCAGTGGAAGGATTGCCTGAAGCCAGGAGTTCACCCTAGGCAACATAGTGAGACCTCATCTCTACAAAAAGATTAAAAACTAGCTGGGCATGGTGGCACACTTTTGTAGTCCTAGCTACTTGGGAGGCTGAGGCAGGAGAATTGCTTAAACCCAGGAGTTCCAGGCTGCAGTGAGATATAATAACGCCACTGCCCTCCAGCCTGGTAAATAGAGTGAGACCCTGTCTCAAAAGACAAACAAAAAAAAATGCATGTTCCTCTAAAATTCACAAAATGAAGTTGCATTTATATAAATCACTTTATGCTGGAGTTACAAAATATATCTACAAATACAGGAAGACTTCCGTCTATGAAAGGAAATGAGACAAAATTAAAGAAAAACTGGAAGCAGAAATTTACAGTACTGCAGCAGCCACTTCCATCTGGCTTGCAACTTTTCATTATTTGTGAAACAAAACTGGAGTGCTCTCACAGTAACTGAAATACAGTTTTTGTTTTTTGGTTTTTGTTTGTTTGTTTGTTTGTTTGTTTTGAGGAGGAGTCTTGCTTTGTTGCCCAGGCTGGAGCACAGTGACACAATCTCAGTTCACTGCAACCTCTGTCTCCCAGGTTCAAGCAATTCTCCTGCGTCAGCCTTCTGAGTAGCTGGGACTACAGGCATGTGCCACCACACCCGGCTAAATTTTGTGTATTTTTGGTAGAGATGGGGTTTCACCCATATTGGCCAGACTGGTATGAAACTCCTGACCTCAAGTGATGCACCCACCTCAGCCTCCAAAAGTGCTGGTATCATAGATGTAAGCCACTGTGCTGGGCCTGAAATATAGTTTTCCAATATTTCCCTGTAACAGGTATATTCTGTAAAACAAAATAAACAGTGTTTAATAGGTTTCCTATTTCAAAGCATAAAGAATTCTAAATTTAGAATTTTAAAGTAAAAGATTGACTAGTTCACCTTAATTGCCTCTAGATACATTTCTTGCCCTTACTTAATAGAATGCAATTATTTTAAATAACATGACAGATCCTTGTGAATTGTTAATTTCTCCCCTCTACTCAGTAACTATAACTTGCCTCTACCCTCTTTAAATGGGACATTTAGATTTACATTTCCACTATATTGAGGTGTATGTAAACATTTGAAAAGATCGGTGCCATCAGATAACAGAAATGTAAATCTAAATAATTTATTACAATATCTGCACACACACACAATCATTATCACACTCATCCATGGAATCATTGCAAATCTTTCTTCCTATCTTTTGTAAATAATTAACAAAAAGGTAAATAGAACTCTGTCCACATGTAGATTACATCTAATTTACTTTTACTAATATTTCTATGAAGTTTTAATATAATATAAACATTTTATTTTTTCAAACTTCTAGATACTGTTTCACTATATGAACCACACACTGTCAGTGCACAAATATATAAAGAGTACAATAGCATGCACAAACCTAATTCATTATTCATGAATTTGTTAATTAGCCAGTCCCCAAACAGGTTTACGCTATGCACATTGGTGGGGCAGGGCTAGAGTGAAGTGGAACAGTAGAAGTAAAAAAAAAATTTTTAATGTGAGCATATACACGTAGTATATGTGCGATAAAAATAATTTAAAATTACATACAACTGGAGTTTATTACAGTCAAAAAATAAAGCAACTATTTTTAGCAAATATGAAAATTCTTCACATAGGTAATTTTTCATGAATCATAATTACAGGTAAAAAGCTGTATTCATTCTCTGTCTAGCTCAGACACCTGGATGTGTCATTTCCATTACTTCACTACCAGAACCATCAAATCTCTTTGCTGTCATGCTTGCAAACAGAAATGATAGAAACTAGCAACATGACATAAGTATTATCTTTGTCAGGGTTCAATAAGAGAAACAGAATAACTTGTGGCTTATTTAGTAACTGGACTTTGCACAGATGTTCCAGCTGGTTATGTGAGTCTGCATATACTACTGCTTCTATTTCTGGTTGGGAAATTAGTACTGGCAAAGCAAGTGATCAGGAAGAGAAGATGGACATGAGGCAAGACAAAGAAAAAAAAAACTGGCACTGTAAAGATAAGCTGGAAACAAAGAGGAAAAGATAGGAACCATATGGGTTTCTGTTTTCCTCCGGACCTCCAATTTTGATGATGGGGGCATCCTTCAAAAGAAACTCATGATACTCTTCATGGAGATAAAGGCACAGTTGTCCCAGTAGTAAAAGAAGATTAAGAAAGATTTAGCAAGTTCTGAGGAAGATACAGGCCTAGATGCTACCTCACACCAATAAAGGAAATCAACATATAAGTGTCAATATGTGAGTAGTACACTGACCTGATGTATAACCGTTTTCATTCTACCTTTAAAATCTTGTCCAAAATGTATCTGTGGTTCATGTTAACACAAAATTATTGGCAGAAGGAAATGTGGGGAAAGAGTAGTTTCTACTTATCTAAACTGATACAATACAAACATTAACATATTCAGTTTTCTGTTTTACTACCTTATGCAGTGATAGCTGTGCACTGTGCACTGCAGGAAGAAACATCCGATGACATAGTTTGTGTGGCATGTATGGTGTCTAAACTTCACTGTGTACCCATCACCTTTATATCACTGGCCTCATTTGTCCTTCCCCAAACCCACAGAAGTTGTTGTTTCCTTTATACATTATTAAATTATATGGACATTTTCCTCAACCCTACTTTCAATTCAACAACAACAAAATGACTTTGATTGTTACTTTCTAAATGAAAAATGGTTATCAGAAATGAGCTCAAATTTTCCTCCCCAGCACCTACAAAATTATCAATGTCTGGCAAATCACTGTATCACATCTTTCAGGAAAGTACCTTTATTCTCCAGCTGAAATTTTACTTCTTGAGATTTTTTCCTAAAAATTTCATTCTTCTGTTTTTTGGAGTCTATGATCTTCAGTTAAACACTACCAGTCCTGAATTATATCAATAGGGAATACTATAGTTGCCCTAGGATAACTTGCACTAGGAAATATATTTTTAATTTTTTTCATTGCCTATCTCTTATGATAACACTATCATTTGTCAGAATTCAAGAATGCTACCTTCTAGCTAAAATATCTCTAAAGACGATCTGCTATTGATCAAGTTAAGTATAAATTACTCTGTCTGCTGCTTAGGACTCTCTACAATATTCCCACCACACAGGTTCATGGACTTCTCTTCACGTGTATATTTCACACTTGACAGTCAAAATAATCATGCTGTTCATGAGATATGGCTCATGTTTTTGTTTTGTTTTTCTCGTCATTATCTTTGTTATTGTTATTGCTCCAAAGTTTATGTTTACAACCAAGAAATGTTTGAATGCAAACAAAGTGGTACATATTGCTGGGAATACAAAATAAACAGGACTAATATGTTGCCACAAATGAGGTAACTATCCAATTACAAGATATTTGTGAAATCAGTTATTATTTGTAGGAATAATTGCCATCATATAAGTACATAATGGTGGGAAAAAAAAATACAGAGAAAAAGAAATGCCCTAATTTTCCTAGAGGGGAAGGAAGGGGTGAAGAAGGCTTATTAGATTAGCTAACACTTAAGCTAAGTAGTAAGTGATAATTCTAGTTCAGCAAGCAGATTAGTGAGGAATGCTTTTTCTTGTAATTTATATATCAAGTAATACTTACCTCAGGTGCTTTTTCCATGTTATCAATCCAATAAATATTCTGCCTATGTTGATCTCTTGTGGTTTGGTGTTTATGGTGTTTATATAACCTTTTAACATGTGATACCACTTGTCTATCCTCCTACTTGTATTTTGGAAACAGCAAAGCTCCTTGTATCTGTTACTGGTTCAAAAAAGATTCAATAACGGCTATTGTTTGGATATGATTTACTTGTCTCCACCAAAACTCATGTTGAAATTTGAACCCTAAGGTGGCAGTGTTGGAAGTTGGGCCTAGTGGTAGGTGTTTGAAACAGGAGAGCGGATTCCTCATGGATGACTTGTCACTGTTCTTGCAGTAGTGAATGAGTTATTGCTCAGGGGAGAACAGATTAGCTTTCTCAGAAATGGATTAGCTCCTGCAAGAATGAGTTGTTCTAGCTCTTTTTCTGGCTGGAACCATGGAGGGTGCAGAAGAGAAGAAGAAGAAGGTTCCTGCTGTGCCAGAAACCCTTAAGAAAAAGCGAAGGAATTTCGCAGAGCTGAAGATCAAGCGCCTGAGAAAGAAGTTTGCCCAAAAGATGCTTCGAAAGGCAAGGAGGAAGCTTATCTATGAAAAAGCGAAGCACTATCACAAGGAATATAGGCAGGTGTACAGAACTGAAATTAGAATGGTGAGGATGGCAAGAAAAGCTGGCAACTTCTATGTACCTGCTGAACCCAAATTGGCGTTTGTCATCAGGATCAGAGGTATCAATGGCGTGAGCCCATAGGTCCGAAAGGTATTGCAGCTTCTTTGCCTTCATCAAATCTTCAATGGAACCTTTGTGAAGCTCAACAAGGCTTCGATTAACATGCTGAGGACTGTAGAACCATATATTGCATGGGGGTACCCCAATCTGAAGTCAGTAAATGAGCTAATCTACAAGCGTGGTTATGGCAAAATCAATAAGAAGCGAATTGCTTTGACAGATAATGCTTTGATTGCTCGATCTCTTGGTAAATATGGCATCATCTGCATGGAGGATCTGATTCATGAGATCTATACTGTTGGAAAACCCTTCAAAGAGGCAAATAACTTCCTGTGGCCTTTCAAATTATCTTCTCCACGAGGTGGAATGAAGAAAAAGACCACCCATTTTGTAGAAGGTGGAGATGCTGGCAACAGGGAGGACCAGATCAACAGGCTTATTAGAAGAATGAACTAAGGTGTCTACCATGATTATTTTTTGATTCTCATCAGCTTAATAAACAGTACCTGCTCTCAAAATGAAATACATTGTTGCATTTGTGATTTTTTTTGTTGTTAGCCTGCCTCTGTCTTCCCGTAACTATTGTGGTAAGTCTGGTGTGTGATAAAATTAAGCCAAATCAACTGCCCGTTTTGTGCAAAATCAGGGTCGAGTCTGAAAAACATCTCTCTTAGGTTTTTAAAAGGCTTTTCTCTACAAAAGATTTTGTTTTTAACTGTGCTGAGTGATTCAAAATGGGTTTATTCTAAACCTGTTTCACAAGCATTTGTACATAATTTGTAGGTACAGTAATCCAACTTTGGTTTATGGAAAAAACTGAATTCAGTTTCTAAAATTTATTTCTTGGGCCTTCGCTTGTTTATAAACTACCATATAAATGGGTTTTTCTTTTGCCTTCCAAAAAAAAAAGAATGAGTTGTTCTAAACCCAGGATACTCCTTGGGTTTGCTCTCATTGCATATATCTGTTTCCCCTTTGACTTTCTCTGCCATGTTATATCTCAATATGAAAGCCCTCACCAGAAGCCAGGGACATGTCCTCAAAGATTTTAGCCTGTAGAACCATGAGCTAGATCAACCTCTTCTCTTTATAAATTACCCAATCTTCAGGTATTCTGTTACAGTGTTAGAAGCAGATAATCGGTGTCGCCAAGAAAAGTGAGCAGGGAGACAAAGATCTCCCAGCAAGGCAATCTCGTGTTCCTCGCCAGCAGTCTTGCCACAAGAGCACACCAAACAAAGTGGGTAAAAATATTTATATCTGACACATCCGGACCATACTGCTATGTCCTGATTCCACTGGCTGGAATTGGACCTCACAGTCTAAGCTGTACCCGGTTGGCTAAAGGTTTAAAACTTTTCCTAAAGAGATAATGGCTGAGAAGAACAAAGGAGGAAGTTCCTTATGAAAAGACTTAGAAAAGTAATAACATTCCCAAATTAGGATGGGGCATAGGCTGAGAGCTGGGACATGCCTGTGAGCACATCCAGCACAGATATCTTGATTAAAGTAGAAGGACATAGAATGCATTATGTGCCTGTGAGCATGTCTAGCGTAAAGTTCGTCTTTAAAAGAAATGATTATTTCTAACACTTACCATTCATTCCTTAACAAGAAGGAAAACTTTGAAGAGGAACTTTTACTTTCTACATATAGCAACACAAAATAATTTAAAACAATACTGCATTTCTTTGAAAAATTTGCCACAATATTATTTTCAAATATCAATTTCTGTTTTATAAGTAGATTATGTCATGTGTGGAATGTAATCTATATAATAGGACTCAGCCCAAAGGTAATCTAAATTGATTACATTGCTCTTCCAGAGGTCAGTTAGCCTACGAAAGACAACTTTGAGAGAGAAACTGAGACGTACTTTAAGGGAATGAGCAGAGTTTCTTCCTACAGCCTGGAACTGATAATATCAGGACCAGCCTTGTATGTCTTCATTACCCTTCAGAAGCTTTAATGTGAGAAAGCAGTGTTTTGTTTGCTTTGTTTCAGTACAAAATTCAGTAATAATCATTAAAAACTGCTAAATGTGTTTTATTTATTAGAGTTGGATTTATAGAAAATTTGTGAAGGTTAAAGTTCAGCAACCCTTATCTAAATAGGGCTCTTGTCAATGTATGAGAATCCTTGAAATGGGTGTAAATGAATATATATTTAAAAGCCCAGGCAGGTCAACATTGTTATGTGTTTCCACCCCTATGTCCTCATTATCTAATTTCTCCTTAGAATTGGAAAGAATCACGTTTTTTAGGGATATGGCTAAAGATAATTTATGTTGGGGGTACATTTTGATGATTTTAGTGGGATATCCTTATGTAGTTCATGGTTGCTTCAATGAGTAGTTACTGTCACTGTTATTTCAATGAATAGTTACTGCTACTGCTAGTGCGATGGCTTCCAGAATACCCTTGCCACTCATCGAATCAGCTTACTCAGTATCTTCTAAAAAGGTAGCAGAGAATACATGTTTTTTTTTTTTTTTTTTAATCTCAGTACGTTCTAAATTTCATTTTAAATATTTGTGAGTTGTAGAATAAACAAAATCTGAAAGGTACAGAGTCAATAACTAGCCTATGGAAACTTTTTTCCAATCATCAGGCATATAAAGCTGTAACAATATTAGGTTCCCATCAAGACTTAGACAAATTGGAAGTTCTCTCTGGTTAGAAAAACACAACACAAAGGCTGTGTGCAGTGGCTCATGCCTGTAATCCCAGCACTTTGGGAGGCCGAGGCGGGTGGATCACAAGGTCAGGAGATCGAGACCATCCTGGCTAACACGGTAAAACCCCATCTCTACTAGAAATACAAAAGAAATTAGCTGGGCCTGGTGGCAGGCGCCTGTAATCCCAGCTGCTGAGGAGGCTGAGGAAGGAGAATGGCGTGAACTCGGGAGGCGGAGCTTGCAGTGAGCCAAAATCATGCCACTGCACTCCAGTCTGGGTGACAGAGTAAGACTCTGTCTTAAAAAAAAAAAAAAAAAACTCAAAAATACAGTATATAGTACTGTATACCACATATTTCTTTTCTTTTTATTCTAATTTCTTGAAATGAAATGGGTACTTTTCCCATGTTAGGTTACATATGGAGCAAAATATCATATAGCGATTATGTTGGTGTGTAAAGTTACATATTTTATGTAACCCAAGGTTTGAGGATTATTTTGCAGAGTGTCTGAGAAATTTTTTTTCCTGATTAACTAGGATGATTATAGAAGACACACTGAAACTGTCATTGAGGCATCAAAATGATCCAAATAATAAGTGTTCCCCCCACAAGAAAACTTCTATGCATAATTACCAGGAATTCAACACATTATAATAATTATTTACGACTGGGCATTGTGGCTCAGGCGGGAAGATCACGAGGTCAAGAGATTGAGACCATCCTGGTCAACATGGTGAAACCCCATCTCTACTAAAAATACAAAAAATAGCTGGGTGTGGTGGTGCATGCCTGTAGTTCCAGCTACTCGGGAGGCTGAAGCAGGAGAATCACTTGAATCCAGGAGGCAGAGGTTGCAGTAAGCCAAGATTGTGCCCCTGCACTCCAACCTGGCAACAGAGCAAGACTCCATCTCAAAATATAATAAATAAATAAATAAATAACTTCCTGTAATCCTAGCTACTCAGGAAGCTGAGGCAGGGACAATTGCTTGAACCTGGGAGGCAGAGGTGGCAGTGAGCAGAAATCATTCCACTGCACTCTAGCTTGGGTGACAGAGCCAGACTCTGCCTCAAAAAAT
This sequence comes from Piliocolobus tephrosceles, assembly GCF_002776525.5. NCBI lineage: Eukaryota > Metazoa > Chordata > Mammalia > Primates > Cercopithecidae > Piliocolobus > Piliocolobus tephrosceles. The sequence goes on from NC_045438.1 coordinate 105,892,093, forward strand.
AGAAGAAGAATTTACTCTCAATAACTAATACAATTCAGTTTTAAGATTCATTGCCATTGTTCTTTTTAATTGATTTATAATTAATTTTGTATGCCTTTTGAGAATTATTTTCAGAATTCAAATGTCAGCAAAATGAAGTATGTGAGTGGCAAATAAAAACATCTAAATGTAAAGAAAATCTTATGGTATTTTTCATCTTTGAAAGATTCTTATTTTTTTGAATTCCTTTCATACCATAAAATAAACATTCATAAATAGACTACTTTTATACTTTAAATTTTGAAGCGTTTTATTCTACTTCCCTTTCCTTTTTTTAAATTGTGTGTGTGTGTGTGTGTGTGTGTGTTATTATTGTTTGAGATAAGGTCTTACTCTGTCACCCAGGCTACAATGCAGTGGCATGATGATGGCTCACTGCAGCCTCAACTTCCCTTAAGCGATCCTCACCACTCAGCCTCCTAAGTAGTTGGGAAAACAGGTGTGTGCCACCATGCCCAGCTAATTTGTTGATGTTTTGTAGAGATATATTTTCGCTATGTTGCTGAGGCTGGTCTCACCTGGTCTCAAGTGACCCTCCTGCTTTGACCTCCTGAAGTGTTAAAATTATAAGCATGAGCCACTGCACCTGGCCCATTTTATTCTAAAAGAACTCCCACAAATTACATTAGCTGTAGTTCCACAAAATCTTAATCTGTCCCTGCCAATTATATATGTTTTCTCTCTGGTGTTTATAAAATTGTTTTTTGTAAATTTGACTGACATGTTGGTTCTATTAAAATAGTGAACAAAAAGCTTATGGTAACCCCAGATGGTTAAGAGATGTTAAAGTATTTGCATATCAAATGGCTATTAATTCATTTGAGAGATCTGATCATTATTTTTCTAAAATGCTAAGGAGAAAAGCAATCATAGAATGAAAATAAAAGAGAAACACATACAACTTTTTGTATAATTTATCTGAATTATGTATGGGTCTTTAGCTTGACCTGAATTCAGAAAAATTATGTAAATCATAGTATTGATTACTTTTGAATGATCCTTAGAAAATACTCAATTTAAAAGTTAAAGAAATATTATATATATATTAAGCAGGTAGAATATTAAAAAGTTAAAATGCTTGAATTATAGAAGGCTGAATAGATTATTTTTTCATACTATACTAGTCTTTTTATTTTATAATCAAGTATAATTTATTATCATTTTCATGCTTCCAATAAAATATTTTTCTCTATTCTTAATGTGAAAAGCAATGTCTAATTGTTTAATTTCTTTTATTTTCTATGAAATCTGAAGAAGCAGCTCACTTGATAGTAAAAATGGCTTAAGCTATGAGTAATGGGGTCTAATTTTCTCACAGCTAAGATTTAGAAGGGTTCACAATTCAAAACTGAATCTGCAACTTATCAAAAATTGCTCATTTCTATTGCTCCATATATATTTCATTATGCTGACCTACTTATGACATCAGCTTGAAGAAAGAGCTATAAAAAAAATACACCTATCCGGCAGAGAGAAGCATTACATTTAAAAGTACTATTAAGTTCAAGAAGGTTATATCAGAGGAATTGTAAGGGATAATTTAAAATATGAAAATAGGTCAAGAATAGGACATTAAATAAAGATAACAATTCTTTTTTAAGAATGTGCTGTCATTGGAAGATTTCAAACCATGGCACACAGAGCAATCGAAGAAGTCTTTCAAAAATTAAATATATTGAACAAGCATTCTTTAAAAATATACCTATCCTTAAACAAAATAATCCAGACATCAATTATATGCTCAGCTGCGTTGCACCTACGTCTCTCTTTGTATCACATCATTTGTTGAATAATTTGTTACTCACTTCTCTGTCAGTTTTGCTTTTGATCCTGAGCATTTCTATACCACTAACTTTTATTGACTCCAACAATATCTAAATTTTCAAGGATTTAATTTTACAGCAGTTACTGACTACTATATTTTGTGACTATAAATGGCATCTTGCAAATGATTTTTTAATATTCATAATTAAATATGCAGTTCAGAGATCTTGACCCCCAGATATTATGCTGGAACTTGTCATGACAACGCAAGTCATTTAACTCCTCCAGGTTTCAGATTCTCTCAAATGTAAAAGGACAGTGTTGAACAGAAGAGACACTGTCAATTCTTTAGAAGACACATTTATAACAATTGTACATAGCATTAAATTATCAGTAAGTAAATTAAATGCTATCTATCAATCTTTGATTAATCATAAATCTTTCAGTTTACTGTTCTTCCTGCATGGTACCGCTTTTTAGACATAAAGTGACTAGACAAAGATCTCTGCAATTTTTTACACGTAGCAGACATTATCAGTGCCCTGCTCAGATCACATCTGATTCCATTTACCATTTTCTCAGACTCATTCCCCAGCTTAAGTATGCTGTCGTTACTGTTCTTGAACTGAGATTCTTTTCAGAGAACTATTCCTATGCTCCTGTAGCCACTTAGCCAACAAAGACCAGAACCTGGAAAGTTTATTATTCTCCCTGCCGCAATCCAGTAAACGTGTATTCAGTCATTGACCAATCAATAACTGATATGATAGTCATTCTGCTACATCTCTATCAGGACAAACCTTAAGGAAAGATTTTCCTACAAAGACAGCCTGCAGTTGATATTTCAACTGAAATGGAACCCTTGCTTTTTGTCTTCCTCCTTTTACTCTACTTTTTCCATTCTTCAACAGCTTTTCTTACAGTAATTTGTCTAATAAGTCAGTTACATGACACTTGTCTTAAGCTTTGCTTCTGAGCAATTTGAACTTAGTCACCATACTTTATATTCATTCATTTATCTCTTTCACTTATTTATAACAAATAGCTTAATCTCATCAAGCCTCTGGACTACAAACTTTCTGAAGACTTTGAAGGCTCAGATTTTATTACTTACGTTTTAGAACTTGCTTAAAGAGGTTTACCTGACAGTTCATCATTATCAATACATTCTATTGTCATTGGTATTGTTATGGTGTTTTATTTGCACTTATATATTTTGTTATTTTTAATTTGTAGGTTATTTAAATTATAGAGTTAATTCTCATTAAGAGTTGTAAAAACTGTGGGTATGTGATTTGGTCTGTATTTCAACTATGTAACAAAAAATAGTACTGATAATTGCATCGAATGTAAATGCAATGTGGTGGATACACACCAGAGAATGTTTTCAGGTATAGAAACAAAGAGTAGGGGTAATGCACGGAAAGATGAGCAGATCTTAAAAACACAGTCGTTGAATAAAGAACAGAGAAAAACACGATAAACAGACAATAGTAAAATAATATTTAGAGATTGATCCGTATTAAACAATACCTATTTTATAAAAGAGAAAAAGACATGCAAATAGACATCCATTAAGATATTAGAATAATTATTTATGGAGTAGAGGTGGGAAGGGGAGGAAATAGAATTGATCAATCCGTTAGCCAATCAATCAATAAAATAACAGAACAAATTACGCAGACCAGTGATAAAATTAGGTCATTAACTGAGTGATCTAGTTAACTTAACTTTCTTCATCTGAAGTTCTATTGGACAATATTAAGTCAGGGCAATTTGCTAGAGTTGAGGGGATGAAATAAAAGGACAATGAGAAAAATGTGATGAGAACAAAAAACAAGCATAAATTAATTTAAAATATATTTTCTTCAATTACTTGTTATGGTCTCAGTTGTATCCCCACAAATTTGTATGTTGAAGACCTAACCCCCAACGGGACTGTGCTTGCATATAGGGCCTTTAAATCATAATTAAGGTTAAATGAGGTCATAAGGGTGGAACCTCAATCAATTAATAGGACTGGTGTTTTTATAGGAAGATGAAAAGATGCCAGGAGCTCATTTGCAGATGAATGGCTAAATGGGGCCAAAGTAGACAGAAGGCAGCAATCTGCAAGCCAAGGTGAGAGGCCTCTTAGGAATCATACCCTATTTGCACCTTAATGTTGGTCTTCCAGTCTCCAGATTTGGGAAATAATATATTTATGTTAATTAAGCCACCCATTCTGTGATATTCTGTTATGGAAGTCCTAGCTTACTAATATACCAATTAATTTCAAATTATTGCTGGGTCTTTATCTGAACTCTCAAGCTTTCTGATTAATTAGAATAAAGTGAGGGTAACACTTTCTAAAATTATTCAATTGACTTTTCTCTTTCATATTTCACCATATAATGTATTTGTCTTTCTCAGCCAAGATACCTATGTGCCTTAGGATGTAGAGTTTTTGGTGAGAGAAATGATATTGGGAGTGTGAGTGCTTAGTCCTGATGTAACTAAAACACTAAGCAAAATAAGAATTAATGTTCGGCTTTTGTTTACTAAAAGAGTGTATTAGTGTACAAAATAACAATCTCTTTGAAAGTGAAGCCTTATTAAAAGAACAGCATTTTCTGAATAGTATTACTACAGTTTCAATTTAGCATGTCGTAAGCTAGTTCTGCCTAGCTAGATATAACATTTTATGACACAAGAAAAAAAATATGATTTAACTAAATAATTTACGTCCCCCACCCAGTTCTGAGGGACAGTGAAATGGGGATGGAAATAAAAATTGAGGCAATAAGCCAGGGTTACATATATGGCTACATGCTAAAAGAGGAGATCCCAGAGACACAAGTGAGAAAGAGGGAGGGAACTGGACAAGTTTTTGTCTGGATTCTCATTTAAGAATCCTTTAGGCAACTTTATTGAAGGCTTCCCCTTCACTTCTTCAGTGGTAGACAAACACCTACAGTATGCTATGTGTGTTTGTGTGTGTGTGTGTGTGTGTGTGTGTGTGTGTGTGTGTGTGTGTGAGAGAGGGGTGGGGGGAGAAACCAAGGAAAAGAGAGAGAGAAGAGAGAGAGAGATTACACAAGAAAGCCTGAGTGTTTTGTTTTTGTTTTTGTTTTTTTGTTGCTTCATTTTCCAAATGGAGCAAAACACGCTTACCTGTTCTGTGTGCTTGAAGGAACTATGCTGAGAACATTGTAGTAGAGCTGATTATCACAGTGGCAGCTAAGTGACTCTGTAGCCTAGGCCAGTTGAGTTTACCACCCAAGGCTAAAAAACAAATAAAAGCCCATTACATGTCAAGATCAGTTAAAGCTGAAGAAGTTCCAACTTGTCCCAGATGATCACCAATAGATCATGGATGAGCTGAGAGAAAGACAAGATGAATATCTTCTAATTATGCAATTTGATTTCAGCCACCAGAAGAAAACCCATGAGTGAAATCTAAGCATCCCATGCAAGAGTTATCAACCCAATAAACAGAACACTAAGGACTACGAAGTCACTTTCTAGTCCTACTCTCTTAGTCACTGAATATTGAGAATTTTAACTAAAAAAAGACTGAATTATCTAAAATACTGTAGCTCTATAAAAAACCACATCAGATATTAAAAATAAGAAATTACAATTATTATACTAATTTGTAGCATATATGTAAATTTCTAATTTCAGTACAAAACTTTTCTCAGTTATTAAAGAGAATGCTATGAAAAAGCTTCCCATAAGAAAAAAGAAGATATGAGCTATAAATGTAGAGAAAATGTTTAATTTCCTATACTTGTTTTACTATTATTATTATTATCATTGCATTATTATAATTATTTGGTTTTGTGGCTGAATGTGAATATACAAATGTCTTGGAAAAAATTTCTGTTAAGTATGTAAATCCTACACAAAAGCACTCAGTTCTAAATTAATAATGTAAATGTTACAAAAGAACGAATAATTGAACAGTTCATTTGAAGTATCTCGGTGTATATGTTGTTACTGGAGAAAGAGATTTGTTTTAGCTGAGTGCGAATTCGGCCCTAAATAATATGGATATTGCTTGAATTTTTCACAGCCAAACGATTTTTAAAAATACGTTTATCTAAGACAAAAAAAAATAGTTAACAACAACAAAAAACTAGTAGAACTATCCCCAAAGAGAAATTTCAAGTGCTTAAAAATAGCTTTTAAATCACCTAAAAATTATCCATAAAATAAGGGCAAATTGATGTTTACTAATTCATTTCTTATATGGCTATTTTAAAAAGATTCTTAATTCAAAAGAGGATGCACATAATGTATTACAAAGGATGTAACTTAATTTGAATACTCCCTGGGGAAGGTGGAGAGCATGATTATTCTAACAAGCAATTAATCAGACTAGAATCAACTGTTATTTCATTTTAAATGTTGTAGATACCATGTATCAGTTTATTATTTACTAGTAAATTGAAGGAGCTTTGAAGGATATCTTGATATTTTAAGTAATTCTCAATGTAACTGATTATAAGTTGATAGAATTTTGAATCCTAAATGAATGTAGGAGACATTTAGCCTCTAACAACCTCACTATTGAGAATTTCTTCTTCAGAACTCCTGACAGTCATTTAATTTTGTGAATAAATCCGTTAAATGGGATTACAGTCTCATCTCTTCATTTATTTGTTAGTTTGTTCATTTTTTCCTTCCTTCTTTTTTCATCCTTTTTTTTTAAATTATTATACTTTAAGTTCTAGGGTACATGTGCATAACGTGCAGGTTTGTTACATATGTATACTTGTGCCATGTTGGTGTGCTGCACCCATCAACTCATCATTTGCATCAGGTATAACTCCCAATGCAATCCCTCCCCCCTCCCCCACCATGATAGGCCCTGGTGTGTGATGTTTCCCTTCCAGAGTCCAAGTGATCTCATTGTTCAGTTCCCACCTATGAGTGAGAACATGCGGTGTTTGGTTTTCTGTTCATGCAATAGTTTGCTGAGAATGATGGTTTCCAGTTGCATCCATGTCCCTACAAAGGACACAAACTCATCCTTTTTTATGGCCGCATAGTATTCCATGGTGTATATGTGCCACATTTTCTTAAGCCAGTCTGCCACTGATGGACATTTGCGTTGGTTCCAAGTCTTTGCTATTGTGAATAGTGCTGCAATAAAAATACGTGTGCATGTGTCTTTAGAGCAGCGTGATTTATAATCCTTTGGGTATATACCCAGCAGTGGGATGGCTGGGTTATAAGGTACTTCTAGTTCTAGATCCTTGAGGAATCGCTATACTGTTTTCCATAATGGTTGAACTAGTTTACAATCCCACCAACAGTGTAAAAGTGTCCCTATTTCTCCACATCCTCTCCAGCACCTGTTGTTTCCTGACTTTGTAATGATTGCCATTCTAACTGGTGTGAGATGGTATCTCATTGTGGTTTTGATTTGCATTTCTCTGATGGCCAGTGATGATGAGCATTTTTTCATGTGTCTGTTGGCTGTATGCATGTCTTCTTTTGAGAAATGTCTGTTCATATCCTTTGCCCACATTTTGATGGGGTTGTTTTTTTCTTGTAAATTTGTGTGAGTTCTTTATACATTCTGGATAAGAGCCTTTTGTCAGATGAGTAGATTGCAAAAATTTTCTCCTATTCTGTAGGTTGCCTGTTCACTCTGATGGTAGTTTCTTTTGCTGTGAAGAAGCTCTTTAGTTTAATGAGATCCCATTTGTCAATTTTGATTTTTGTTGCCGTTGCTTTTGGTGTTTTAGACATGAAGTCCTTGCCCATGCCTATGTCCTGAATGGTATTATCTAGGTTTTCTTCTAGGGTTTTTATGGTATTAGGTCTAATATTTAAGTCTCTAATCCATCTTGAATTAATTTTCATATAAGGAGCAAGCAAAGGATCCAGTTTCAGCTTTCTGCTTATGGTGAGCCAATTTTCCCAGCACCATTTATTAAGTAGGGAATCCTTTCCCCATTTCTTGTTTTTGTCAGGTTTGTCAAAGATCAGATAGCTGTAGATGTGTGGTATTATTTCTGAGGACTCTGTTCTGTTCCATTGGTCTATATCTCTGTTTTGGTACCAGTACCATGCTGTTTTGGTTACTGTAGCCTTGTGGTATAGTTTGAAGTCAGGTAGCGTGATGCCTCCAGCTTTGTTCTTTTGACTTAGGATTGTCTTGGCAATGCGGGCTCTTTTTTGGTTCCATATGAACTTTAAAGCAGTTTTTTCCAGTTCTGTGAAGAAACTCATTGGTAGCTTGATGGGGGTGGCATCGAATCTATAAATTATCTTGGGCAGTATAGCCATTTTCACGATATTGATTCTTCCTATCCATGAGCATGGAATGTTCTTCCATTTGTTTGTGTCCTCTTTTATTTCACTGAGCAGTGGTTTGTAGTTCTCCTTGATGAGGTCCTTTACATCCCTTGTAAGTTGGATTCCTAGGTATTTTATTCTCTTTGAAGCAATTGTGAATGGAAGTTCATTCATGATTTGGCTCTCTGTTTGTCTGTTACTGGTGTATTGCTTGTGATTTTTGCACATTAATTTTGTATCCTGAGATTTTGCTGAAGTTGCTTATCAGCTTAATGAGATTTTGGGCTGAGACGATGGGGTTTTCTAAATATACAATCATGTCATCTGCAAACAGGGACAATTTCACTTCTTCTTTTCCTAACTGAATAGCCTTGATTTCTTTCTCTTTTGCCTGATTGCCCTAGCCAGAACTTCCAACACTATGTTGAATAGGAGTGGTGAGAGAGGGCATCCCTGTCTTGTGCCAGTTTTCTAAGGGAATTTTTCCTGTTTTTGTCCATTCAGTGTGATATTGGCTGTGGGTTTGTCATAAATAGCTCTTATTATTTTGAGGTACATTCCATCAATACTGAATTTATAGAACGTTTTTAGCATGAAGGGCTGTTGAATTTTTTCAAAGGCCTTTTCTGCATCTATTGAGATAATCATGTGGTTTTTGTCTTTGGTTTTGTTTATATGCTGGATTATGTTTATTGATTTGTGAATGTTGAACCACTCTTGCATCCCAGGGATGAAGCCCACTTGATCATGGTGGATAAGATTTTTGATGTGCTGCTGGATCTGGTTTGCCAGTATTTTATTGAGGATTTTTGCATCGATGTTCATCAATGATATTGGTCTAAAATTCTCTTTTTTTGTTGTGTCTCTGCCAGGCTTTGGTATCAGCATGATTTTGGACTCATAAAATGAGTTAGGGAGGATTCTCTCTTTTTCTATTGATTGGAATACTTTCAGAAGGAATGGTACCAGCTCCTCCTTCTACTTCTCGTAGAATTCAGCTGTGAATCCATCTGGTCCTGGACTTTTTTTGGTTGATAGGCTATTAATTATTGCCTCAATTTCAGAGCCTGTTATTGGTCTATTCAGGGATTCAGCTTCTTCCTGGTTTAGTCTTGGGAGAGTGTAAGTGTCCAGGAAATTATCCATTTCTTCTAGATTTTCTAGTTTATTTGCGTAGAGGTGATTATAGTATTCTCTGATGGTAGTTTGTATTTCTGTGGGGTCGGTGGTGATATCCCCTTTATCATTTTTAATTGCGTCTATTTGATTCTTCTCTCTTTTCTTCTTTATTAGTCTTGCTAGCAGTCTATCAATTTTGTTGATCTTTTCAAAAAACCAACTCTTGGATTCATTGATTTTTTGGAGGGTTTTTTGTGTCTCTATCTCCTTCAGTTCTGCTCTGATCTTAGTTATTTCTTGCCGTCTGCTAGCTTTTGAATGTGTTTGCTCTTGCTTCTCTAATTTTTTTAATTGTGATGTTAGAGTGTCAATTTTAGATCTTTCCTGCTTTCTCTTGTGGGCACTTAGTGCTATAAATTTCCCTCTACACACTGCTTTAAATGTGTCCCAGAAATTCTGGTATGTTGTATCTTTGTTCTCCTTGGTTTCTAAGAACATCTTTATTTCTGTCTTCATTTTGTTATGTACCCAGTAGTCATTCAGGAGCAGGTGGTTCAGTTTCCATGTAGTTGAGCGGTTTTGATTGAGTTTCTTAGTCCTGAGTTCTAGTTTGATTGCACTGTGGTCTGAGAGACAGTTTGTTGTAATTTCTGTTCTTGTACATTTGCTGAGGAGTGCTTTACTTCCAATTATGTGGTCAATTTTGGAATAAGTGTGATGTGGTGCTGAGAAGAATGTATAATCTGTTGATTTTGGGTGGAGAGTTCTGTAGATGTCTATTAGGTCTGTTTGCTGCAGAGATGAGTTCAATTCCTGGATATCCTTGTTAACTTTCTGTCTCGTTGATCTGTCTAATGTTGACAGTGGAGTGTTGAAGTCTCCCATTATTATTGTATGGGAGTCTAAGTCCCTTTGTAAGTCTCTAAGGACTTGCTTTATGAATCTGGGTGCTCCTGTATTGGGTGCATATATATTTAGGATAGTTAGCTCTTCCTGTTGAATTGATCCCTTTACCCTTATGTAATGGCCTTCTTTGTCTCTTTTGATCTTTGATGGTTTAAAGTCTGTTTTATCAGAGACTAGGATTGCAACCCCTGCTTTTTTTTGTTCTCCATTTGCTTGGTAGATCTTCCTCCATCCCTTTATTTTGAGCCTATGTATGTCTCTGCATGTGAGATGGGTCTCCTGAAGACAGCAGACTGATGGGTCTTGACTCTTTATCCAGTTTGCCAGTCTGTGTCTTTTAATTGGACCATTTAGTCCATTTACATTTAAGGTTAATATTGTTTTGTGTGAAATTGATCCTGCCATTATGATATTAACTGGTTATTTTGCTCATTAGTTGATGCAGTTTCTTCCTAGGCTCAATGGTCTTTACATTTTGGCATGGTTTTGCAATGGCTGGTACCGGTTCTTCCTTTCCATGTTTAGTGCTTCTTTAGGGTCTCTTGTAAGGCAGGCCTGATGGTGACAAAATCTCTAAGCATTTGCTTATCTGTAAAGGATTTTATTTCGCCTTCACTTATGAAACTTAGTTTAGCTGGATATGAAATTCTGAGTTGAAACTTCTTTTCTTTAAGAATGTTGAATATTGGCCCCCACTCTCTTCTGGCTTGTAGAACTTCTGCCAAGAGATCTGCTGTTAGTCTGATGGGCTTCCCTTTGTGGGTAACCTGACTTTTCTCTATGGCTGCCCTTAAGATTTTTTTCCTTCATTTCAACTTCAGTAAATCTGGCAATTATGTGTCTTGGAGTTGCTCTTCTCCAGGAGTTTCTTTGTGGGGTTCTCTGTATTTCCTGAATTTGAATGTTGGCCTGCCCTACTAGGTTGGAGAAGTTCTCCTGGATGATATCCTGAAGAGTGTTTTCCAACTTGGTTCCATTTTCCCCCTCACTTTCAGGCACCCCGATCAGACGTAGATTTGGTCTTTTTACATAATCCCATACTTCTTGCAGGCTTTGTTCATTTCTTTTTCTTCTTTTTTCTTTTGGTTTCTCTTCTCGCTTCATTTCATTCATTTGATCCTCAATCGATGATACTCTTTCTTCTAGTTGATCAAGTCGGTTACTGAAGCGTGTGCATTTGTCACGTATTTCTCGTGTCATGGTTTTCATCTCTGTCAGTTCATTTATGGCCTTCTCTGCATTAATTATTCTAGTTATCAATTCTTCCACTCTTTTTTCAAGATTTTTAATTCCTTTGTGCTGGGTACATAATTCCTCCTTTAGCTCTGAGAAGTCTGATGGACTGAAGCCTTCTTCTCTCATCTCGTCAAAGTCACTCTCTGTCCAGCTTTGATCCATTGCTGGCGATGAGCTGCGTTGCTTTGCAGGGGGAGATGCGCTCTTATTTTTTGGATTTCCAGCTTTTCTGCCCTGCTTTTTCCCCATCTTTGTGGTTTTATCTGCCTCTGGTCTTTGATGATGGTGACGTACTGATGGGGTTTTGGTGTGGGTGTCCTTCCTGTTTGTTAATTTTCCTTCTAACAGTCAGGACTCTCAGCTGTAAGTCTGTTGGAGACTGCTTGAGGTCCACTCCAGACCCTGTTTGCCTGGATATCAGCAGCAGAGGCTGCAGAAGATAGAATATTGCTAAACAGCAAGTGTACCTGTCTGATTCTTGCTTTGGAAGCTTCCTCTCAGGGGTGTACTCCGCAGTGTGAGGTGTGGGGTGTTGGTCTGCCCCTAGAGGGCGATGTCTCCCAGTTAGGCTACTCAGGGGTCAGGGACCCACTTGAGCAGGCAGTCTGTCCCTTCTCAGATCTCAACCTCCGTGTTGGGAGATCCACTGATCTCTTCAAAGCTGTCAGACAGAGTCGTTTTCATCTGCAGTTTTCTGCTGCTTTGTCGTTGTTGTTGTTTTTGTTGTTTAGCTGTGCCCTGTCTCCAGAGGTGGAGTCTACAGAGACAGGCAGGCCTCTTGATCTGCTGTGAGCTCCACCCAGTTGGAGCTTCCCAGCGGCTTTGTTTACCTACTTAAGCCTCAGCAATGGCGGGCGCCCCTCCCCCAGCCTCGCTGCTGCCTTGCCATTAGATCGCAGACTGCTGTGCTAGCAATGAGGGAGGCTCCCGTGGGTGTGGGACCCTCCCAGACAGGTGTTGGATATAATCTCCTGGTGTGCCCGTTTGCTAAGACCCTTGTTAAAGCGCAGTATTGGGGTGGGAGTTACCTGATTTTCCAGGTGTTGTGTGTCTCAGTTCCCTTGGCTAGGAAAAGGGATTCCCTTCCCCCTTGTGATTCCCAGGTGAGGCAATGCCTCGCCCTGCTTCAGCTCTTGCTGGTCAGGCTGCAGCAGCTGACCAGCACTGATTATCTGGCACTCCCTAGTGAGATGAACCCAGTACCTCAGTTGAAAATGCAGAAATCACCTGTCTTCTGTTTCACTCGCGCTGGGAGCTGGAGGCTGGAGCTGTTCCTATTCGGCCATCTTGCTCTGCCCCCTCATTCTTTCTTATGTATTATTTCTGCAGATGTATACTGACTGCCCTCTCTTTCAGAACATGACTAAAAATTAAATATGAAGATAAAAACTTATCTGGTTTATAGTGCCTTGTATTTTAGGATGCAAGATACAAAATAAATCAAGCACATTCAAGACAATATAATGAATGTTACAGAATGTCTAATTAGCAAACGATTTCCTAGAGTATTATCTAAGTTGACCTCTAAAGATGAGAATTATATAGGCAAAAGGGAAATTAAAACTGTTCTTACTTTTTTTCTTCCTCACTACTCCCCAGAAATTATTTTTCCTTTTAAGCATCATAAAAGAAACAAGTATTCACTTTTTTAAGAAACATCTAATTTAATTGAAAAAGTCAGTTTGTAGATTTAATCAAATTTGTCCCTGGACGCTTTTAATTCTCATTTTTTCTTATGGGATAATTCACAAGTATGTGTACCTCTGAAGATGATACTACTTCAAATGCTCAGTGTCTTTGTCTCCCTATATTAGTTTGCTAGTTTGCTAGGTCTGCCTTAACAAAATATCATATACTGGATGGCTTAAATACTGGAAATTTATTTTCTTTCAGTTCTAGAGACGGCAAGTCCAACGTTAAAGTATTAGAAGATTTTGTTTCCTCTGAAGCCTATTCTCTTGGCTTGCATGTAGTCACCTTCTTGCTGCTTTGTAGTCATATGGTTGTTCCTCAGTGTGTGAGAACCCCTGACACCTCTTCCTCTTCTAAGGACACCTCTCTTCTCATATTGGATTATATCCCCACCAAGGAGTCTCATTTTATATTAATCACCTTTTTAGTGAACCCATATACAAATATTATTATATCTTGAAGTACTTGGATTTGAACTTCACCCTGTGAAATTTGGAGGAACATAGTTTATCTAATATCAGTCTCAATTTTCTTTCCTGCAGGTTGCGTCTCCATTTCTACAGTCATTTCTGTTAGGACTTTAAGGACTTTTTTTTTTCCAATGCAGCTACTTCTTCTGGACATGTTTTCTTTTGCTGGTGTCTGATTTAGGTATAACTGTATGCAGGAATCCGAACAAGAGTTAATTATTGATGTTGAGGGGGCATGTAACCACCGGTAAGTGTTATGGGAGTAAGTGTATAGGCATGATTTCCATTAGACTTGATTTGAAACATTTTTCAGCAAAAATAACATGTAAAAGATCAGCAAGTCAATTGGCTTCATCTGGAAAACAGCAAGTACAACAAGATTGTATGGAGCACATACTGATTTCATAATACCTGCATTTGTGCTTGGCATATCATGAATATGCAAAAATTAAGTATGTTCTTCTTTTCTTTTTCTCTAGTGTGACTGCGAGTGTATTATGTTTTCCCTAATAATTAAGACAAAATCCTCTCATTCCCCATCTAACTGTTTCCAAGTCAAGTCTTTCCAAGCTTAAACATATTTCATTTTCTTTTGTAATTTTAGGGGAAAATTTTCTTCTTTAAAATGTTTTCACCAGTATTTTATATTAAAATTTATGTTGTATGTTTTTGCTGCAGTACTGACTAAAAATTACAAATTTATACCCACACATATGTCTGTACATGTAAAATCATGATCTAATTTTGTTCTCAGGATAAAATCCTTATGGCTTTGGACCATAGGCTGCCCTGAAAATTCAATTTGCATTATTAATAATATAGCTTTTCAGAGTTTTAATACAACAAAATGAAACTATCAAATCATATTGAAATTCTACCAATATTTTTAAAATATAATAATAATAATGTCCTTGTAGACATCCTTTATTAAAAAATTAAGACATACAATGTAAAAGTAATCTTATAAAATACTTGATAACATTGTTTTATAATACAATAAATTTGTTTAATAGATCTTGTGCTGGTTTTAATTTTAATGGTCATCTTATCAGAATGTTTCTAATTTTTAAATTATTATCACACCATATAATTTTGCCAGATATTAACATTAATTTCTGGCAAAATTAATAAGTTCATTAATTTTTTTTCATTTTGAGTAATAGAAGAAAGTTTGCATAATCTTGTAATAAAAAGTTATTTATAAAACTTTTATAAAAGTGTTTTAATTCATCTTTCCTTCTTGCAGTCTATTTCTGGTGTTGCCTAATATTTGCACTGTATTTTATTATTAATAGCACCCTTTGGAGACAGAAGACATAAAGTGATATACAGTATAATCCTCCTGGATAACAATTCTTTTGTTGCTCTGGGTGATGATAAGTTTTATGTGTCAACTTGATTGAGCCACAGGGTAACCACATATTTGATTAATATGATTATGTGCATATCTTTGAAGATGTTTGTAGATGAAATTAACTTTCAAATTGATAGACTGAATAAAGCAGATTGTCCTCCCAAATATGAATTGGCCCAATCCAATCTGTTCAAATTATGAATAAAAATAAAATGCTGAGTAAGAAAGAATTTGCTCTCTCTGCTTGTCTCTTAGTCAAGACATCAATCTTCTACTGCCTTCAGTCTCAGATCCAGCTTTCTATTTACCCTATCAGCTCCTCTGGTTCTTAAGCCTTTGGACTTGGAGTGGAACATATATAATCACTTCTCTTTTTACTCAGGGTCTTCAGACTCTGTTGGAACTATACCATCAGCTGTCCTAGGTCTCCAGCTTACTGACTGCAGGTCTTAGGACTTCTCAGCCTGTATAATTTCATACAGCAATTCCTTATAATAAATATCTCTATGTATGTTTTGGTACTGAGAGTGGTTCTAGAGGAATATAATGTTAAAATAAATTTTCTTAATTGGTTCTGTGGTTTCTGGAATTGGTTCTTTAATGTGACTAGATTGAAAGATACCAATTACTCTATTTCAAACAGTGAAAAAAAAAAGCAGTGATAGTCCACAGCGCAATTTGGCAATAGAGGAATAGAGATATGCAAAATATTTCCATGGAACATTCTTAATCCACCCTTATAAGCTTGGAGCTTGATATCTGCATACATGATACTTTTGAATATTTTTGGAAAATGAATGAATATAGTTTGTCAATTGATCATATTATCATTGGACAAAATGGTAAAATAAGAGAACAAGCTAAGGGATTTGAATTCCCAGCTCAAACGTTCCATAAGTAACCCGAAAGTTTTTTTGCATACCCTGAAAGGAGATCCTTATAGCCAGAGGGCTAAAATGACTGAAAATCAAATGTCAAATCTCATCTTAGGACTGACTGAATAACAAAGTAACTTTAATTCCCAGCCTGGCAGGGTGTCTACTGTTAAATGAGGACATTAATTGAGAAACAATGGGAACCTGTAAATCTCATTATGGGAAGACCTTGAAGAAGCTATAAGTTATTTAGAGAAAAATCACTACTCTCTGTAAATTGGAATTTACAGTAGTAAATAAGTCACTGAACTGATAAAACTAAATGAAGTGAGAGCAATTGGATTCTAGGGTGGTAGGAGTCAGATAAAGGGACAGTTTTCAGTAACCAAAGGCAACATGTGTGTAGTTACTATAATGGGACAGCATAGTCAAAGCAGCAATCAGAATAGTCTGACTCAAACAGATGTACAGCGTTGCCATATGGATATAGATAGAAAGTCTATCACATATTATTTCATTTGCATAAGCAAAATCTTCTAGGTAAAATGAACAAACATCTAGCTTGAATCAATAAAACAGAAAGTCATGGCCCCTCAATCAATTTCTAGCCTTGAGCCTGAAGACTTAGCACCCAGAACCCCTTGAAAGCCAGGAAGGCAACCTCCAACTCCCTAGTGTGGGTAGGCCTCATTCAATAAGTTTAAGATTTGCATACAATCAAAAGGTTGCATAAGGAGAATTCAGTTTTCCTGCCTGTCTTCAAGCTGTGTCATTGGTCTTTTTCTGCCCTTAGACTTGGACTCAGAGTGTAATATACTTTCTGCAACTACAGATCTTGAAACTGCTAAGGTTCCATAATTATCAGAGTGATTTCCTTGTAATAAACATCTTTATATTTATAGTCTATTTATCTATCATATATCCTATTGGTTCTGTTTATCTAAAGAACTCTGACAAACAGCCTTTATTCTCATATTCTCAGGAGTGTATAATCTAACAAGCAATCAATAAAGACTAAAGTTTACTGCACAAGGGTAGTATCTAAAGATGTAAAAAAAAAAAAAAAAAAAAACAAGTTTAATGACCATTGAGAGACTGAAGAATTATTCTTCCTAGAAAAGACAGATGAAAGAGAAATTGAGTATTTACACCACTGTATTTTTCTATCATCTGTTAAAAGTATATAATCGAATCTAAGCATTTCCTATTTATTCTTTGTGCTACTTCTTACTCCAAACATACAGAGAAATATTCCATAATGACTCTAACATCTTTTATGAATCTCATTTATTTAATAATTAAGCTTAAAATTGTTTTTCAGGGTTATGCTAATTTTTGTACCTATATGTGTTTCTATATTTCTTATTTTATTCTGAGAAAACAACTAACATAGTCAAATGAATGAGTTCCTTGGGGACCCACACAGGAAAGAACTAAGAATTAAAATAACATTTGAGTGTATGTACATACATCTCTAAACACATTAAAAAAGTTTGATAGGAGAAATTCTAGATGACTGCAATATGCAATATTTTGTTTATGCATAGAAGAAAGAAAAAAAAATGTAGTAATCTGGAATCCTGTATCCAGCAAAATTAACCTTAAAGCATAAAGAAAAAATAAAAGGCTTCTGAGACAAAAATTGACACAATTTATTACCAGCAGAACAGACCTGAGCAACAACAAATGTTAAAATAATTTCCTTAGACAGACAGTAAATAATATAGAGGAGAAACTCCTGATTTTTAATCTATGTAAAAACAAAGATCATAATAAATAAACGTAAATACATAAAGAAAGTAAATAAATAAATAAATAAGTAAATATACATGCACATAAATATATATACATATATATGCAACTTTTAAAATTTTTTAATTGACTAGAAGACAACTGCTTATTTAAAATAATGTTAAAAACAAGGTAGTAGCTAATTCTAGCATACAGAAATGAAATGAATGACAGCAATGTCACAAGTAAACAGGAAACAGGAATTAGAAATATTCTGCTCTAAGATACTTAAACAATATGTGAAGCAGAAGAGTATTATTTAGAGATTGATTTAGATAAGCAAAAATTTACATTCAAATGTAAAACAGCCACCAAAAAAATACCAAAGAAGAAGTATAATTGGTACAGTAGTTGTGAGGGTAAATGGTAATGAAATGTGTAATTAAAATCAGAGATGGCTAAAGAGGGAAAGAAAAAGAAACAAAGAGCAAAAGTGATGTGCAGAAAACAGTTACAAATATGGTAGATATTGATAGAACTACATCAATAAGTTTAAATGTGAAAGGTCTAAATATATTAATTTTAAAATGCCACTTAAAAGTAGGAAACTCTCGTGAATTTTTTTAAAAGACTCCATTATAGATCGCCAAAAAGAAAAAAAAATCTTGAAGATTCAGATAGGTTAATAGTAAGGAACAGAGACCGATAAACCGTACCAACATTAATCCAAAGAAATCTGGATTAAGCATATAAATTTAAGATAAAGCAGGCTTCAGAGAAAGAAAGATTATCAGTAATAAAGCCATTGTGCAATAATAAAGAACCATTATGCAATTATAATTTAAATTTAATAAATTATCTAAATGTAAATAAATTTAAATTTGAAGAAACATACAAATTTAAAACATGGATATGCCTAACAACAGTGTGTCAAAATATGTGAGACAAAAACAATAGAGTTTAAAGTAGAAATAGACTGTTCAATTATTATTAATCTAGACTTTAATCTCCCTCTATCGGGAACTGACAAATCAAGCATGCATAAAATCAGTAAAGATATAGATAAGTTGAACAGCACTATTAATCAACCGGAATTTTTAAAATACTCCATCCGACAATGGCAAAATTTACATTCTCTTCAAGCTCTCATAAAACATTCATTAAGATAGACCACATTCTGGGTCTTAACTAATTTAAAAAGTAGATATCATGGAAAGCATGCTCTTAAACTACAGAAAAATTAACTATAAACAACAGAAATACGGCTACAGGACCCTTAAATATTTGAAAATTAAGCAATTCATTTCTAAATAACCCATGGGTCAAAGAAGTCTCAAGATAAATTTTTAGAATAGTTTGAACTATATGAAAACAAAATATAGCTCATCAAATACATAAAATGTTAATCAGTGCCTAAATGGAAATGTAGCTAACTAAATGCACACATTAGAAATTCCAAACAAACTGTTAGCAAATCATATGTAACAATGTATAAAAAATATGTCAAAATAAAGTGGGCTTTAATTCAGGCATGAAAGGCTGGCTTAGGATATGAAAAAAGCTTTGACAAAATTCAACAATTATTTGTTTTATACTTAGAGCAAACTAGAAATACATAGGAACTTGCTCAACCTGCTTAAAAATATATATAAATGTAGGGTATTTTTTATCTATAGTTGTAATTATATATATTGTTTCCCATAGAAATAGAAATATAAATAACTATATACATAGTTACATATGGCAATATTTATAGTTATATATATAGATACATGAATTAGTAATATATACATCTATTTCCATACCCTGTCAGCTAAAACACTTGGAAGCAACAACACCCCACTAATCATGACCACACCTAGTACCCAGGACTGTTTTCAATATATGTTTCAACAAAATAAACTGTGGCTCCTTGGAGGAATAGCTGATTGTAAGATTAAGGCAAGAAACACATAAAAAATGATTAGAGTGTATTGCAGTGTAAGAAAGCAAAACAGAAGTACAGACACACACACTTACACACAAATACACACACAATAATGGGAGTATATCAAAAATACACAGGTGGGAGCCAAATGAATGAAACTTCTACATGGCTATATTAGTCTGTTCTCATGCTGCTATGGAGAAATATCTGAGACTGGGTAATTTATAAAGGAAAGGGTTTTAAGTGACTCACAGTTTTGCATGGCTGGGGAGGCCTCAGAAAACGTACAATCATGGCAGAAAGGGAAGGAAAACACATACTTCTTCACATGGCAGCAGGACAGAAAAGTGCAGAGAGAAGGGGAGAAAAGCTCCTTATAAAATCATCAGATCTCATGAGAATGCACTCACTGTCACAAGAACAGCATGGAGGTAACCACCCCTATGATTCAATTACCACACAACAGTCTATTTGCTATAACACAGCAATCATCAACTTTGCTCCAGTTCCCAAGTTCCTCATCTCCATCTAAGACCACCTCAGCCTGGACTTCAATGTCCTTATCACTATCAGCATTTCCGTCAAAGTTATTCAACAGGTCTTAGGAAGTTCCAAACTTTTTCTCATCTTCCTGTCTTCTGAGCCCTCCAAGTCTCTATGAAGTTCCAAAATTTCTCACATTTTTCTGCCTTCTTCTGAGTCCTCTAAACTGTTCCAACGTCTACCTGTTACCAAGCTCCAAAGTCACTTCCACATTTTTGTGTATCCTTATCACAGTGCTTCATTCGCTGGGGTACCAATTCATTGTGTTAGTTTGTTCTCACACTGCTATGAAGAAATATCCAAGACTAGGTAATTTATAAAGGAAAGAGATTTAATTGACTCACAGTTAAGCATGGCTTGCAAGGCCTCAGGAAACCTACAATCATGGCGGAAGTAATCACATCCTTCTCACATGGTAGAAGGAGAGAGAACTGCTGAGCTAAAGGGGGAATGCCCCTTATAAAACCATCAGATCTTGTGAGAACTCACTCACTATAATGAGAGCTGCATGAGGGTAACTGACCCAATGATTCAATTACCCCTGACTGGGTCTCTTCTACAACATGTGGGGATTATGAGAACTGCAATTTATGATGAGATTTGATTTGGGACACAGCCAAACCACGTCAATGGCCAAAGCTGGAACAATTTGGACAACAAAAGAAAATGTCCATTAGTTTATATTGTTACTTTAAAAATGAACAAATAAACAAATTTTAAAAGAGAGAGGAGACAAATCTTTCATGTGGAAAAATCCCAAATAATTTATGCATACATCTCCCCTTAAGGAAGCACAACACAATAACCTTCCACCCTTCAAGTGTGAGTTGTGCACGTTGACCTCTTTCCAAACAGTATAGTACAGAAAAGAACAAAAGAGTAATTTCACAGTGGAGCAACATTTTTTTTTTTTTTTTTGAAATGGAGTCTCACTCTGTCACCCGGGCTGGAGTGCAGAGTGCATGATCTCAGTTCACTGCAACTTCTGCCTCCCAGGTTCGAGCAATTCTCCTGCCTTAGCCTCCTGAGTGTCTGGGACCACAGGCACACTCCACCATGCCTGGCTAATTTTTTGTATTTTAGTAGAGATGTGTTTTCACCCTGTTGCACAGGCTGGTCTCAAACTCCTGAGCTCAAGCAATCTGCTCGCGTGGGCCTCCCTAAGTGCTAGGATTATAGGCGTGAGCCACTGTGCCCTGCCACAGTGGAGCGACTTTGAAACACTACCTCTGCCAGGTGATCAGGGTTAACATCAATGGTAAGAAGTCATGTTCCTGGCATGTGCTTTTAATATGATATGGTAAGAATGGGCTCTTACCCTTGTCCTCTCCCTTCTAAAAATCTTAGTATCAGTCTAAGAAAAACTTAAAAAAAATAGAGGTACATTCTCTGAAATACCTAACCAATTCTCTTCAAAACTCTAAAGATCATCAGTAACAGTCCAAGAGACTGTCACTGACAAGAAAACCCTAAAGCACATAACAACTAAATGAAATATGGTATCCGATATAAGATCCTGAAACATAAAATAGACATTAGCTAAATACTAAGTCAATCTGAAATCTAAGTAAATTTTAACAAAGTACATATTTCAGTTACTGGTGCTATATCAATATCAGTTCATTAATTGTAGCAAATGTATTATGGTAATGTGACATGTAGGGAGAACTCCTGAAACTATTGCTAGGGAATAAAAGATGAAATGCTCCTGATAATTGTAAATACAAAATTGCATGCAGGATTGTGTAAAGACAATGCCAGGTTGGGCTGCCAGAATGAGCCAACAGCACGTGATGTGCTTCGCCCTGCAGAGAGCCTATGAATGGACGTGCAGTCAGGGAAGTTTCACATCACCAAGATTCCTATCCCAGAAAAGCAGATATTCATAGCTCTGGGAATGGAATGCAACCCTTGTGGAGAGCCTATAAATGCACGCATGAGGGGCACCTGTTCATATGATTAAGATAGGGCTATAAATGCCCTCATCTTGCCACTGCTCTTCTAGGCCTCTTTAGGGTTAAGGCATACTCCCTTCTGAGAATTTCTGGTCTAACTGATTGTCTAGTTTCATGTCCTGTTTCTATGGATCGTTTGTAACCAGCTTTTGCTGCAACTGTTACTGCTGATTAATATCTTGCTAATCATAGGTTATTGAAAGACTGTGTTTCTGTTTTAAGGGTCTGTTAGAAATTACTGATCCATACACTATATTGTAAATTTTTATCTCTGTATACTGTACTTCTGCATACTGATGTTATGTTAAACATTACTTCATCCTCATGTGACCATCTCACCTCATAATCAAACAACCCTAAATCCTTCACTAACCTACTCCTGCCCTCACTAAACTTAATAATAAATGCTGGTATATCCAGTACATTGGCAGCATCGCAAGACCAGAAGGCAGTGACCCCCCTGGACACAGCTTTCACTAACTTGTGTGTGTCTATTATTTCTTGACCTGCTGATCTGCCTGGGAACAAAGAGAGTGCCCTGTTGCATTGCAGGCTGCTGGCCAGATCCCACAATAGTGACATAATAAGAGCAGAAACTAGGAGTTGTGTATGTGGAAACATTGTACTATCTCCTCAAATTTTCTAAAATCTAAAATTAAAAAATATATATACTTATATGTATATAATACTTATACATAAACACACACTATATATATATACACACACTATATCTGTAACTGTGTAATGTATCAATATATTCACAACATATATAGTATTTGTATTTGGTATGTGTATGTGTAGATAAATATATGCATGTGTATATATATATATGACATGTGTATACATAATACCATTTGCAGGTTTCATCGTGGAACTTTGTATTAAAGCTTCTCAATGGTAAGCAGGAAATTGTTTAGAGCAATTACAAGATCTAGAGATATTTTAATCCAAGAAGTAAGCCTAAATCTGAAGATAAAATTAACAGAAATGTGATTTCTGAAGCATTTTGAAATGTACTTCTCTGTCCCAGACAGAAAAGTTTGAAAAGTACATTTCAATACACTTTTTTTCCTAGAAAAGTACATTTTAAACTTGTATGAATTTCAATTATGTCTAACAGTTCAACACAATCAAATGTTGTATGTGTCAACTATTTAACTCCCCTGATAAAATACACCTATCATTCACAAGAGCTCATAGAGCAATGAGCAAGGAGGAATGGGTATGATTTGAAAATAGCCTGCATAGTTCACTTTGACTTGAACCCTATAAGGATATGCCTCATCTACCTGAGAATTACTGATTTACACAGAAACATATGCATATTTAATGAAAAGCAATTTAGTGCAATATTTATGTGTCTAGACTTTAGAATTGTGAGAAGTGAGGAAATTTTATTTAATTTCTCTGTCCTTTAGATTTCTGATCTACAAATGGGCATAGTAATACCACCAAAGTCTTTGAGTGTTTTGAATATTAAATGAGTTCAGAAATACCAAATGCTTAAAATAATCCTTAGTATATAATAAGAGCATAGCTATATGCTAATTCTATGTAGCTACCTCAATGTTATTCTTTTTTCCATTTATTCTGCTGTTACTTCTTTATTTCCTATTTCTTTATTAAGATTATTTATTAAATACTTATAATATGTCCCACTATGCTAAGTGCTTTACATGTAATGGATCAATTATCTTTACAGCAACTAGGGAGGGTGTACATTATTATCTATATTAGGAAACTGAGGAACAGAAAGAACTTGTGAACATGTGAACTTATTTAATGTTATACATGGCAAAGCCAGATTTCTAACCTGGATCTCAGCAACAACAGGTCTATGAGATTACCTGCTATAATATACTGAAATGTGAATTTTGACAGGGAAAATAAAAAAGGATGTGTTCTTGTTCGCCTCTAACGAATCTGTAGTGTTTTAAAGTGAACTTAGGATAGATGGAATATATATATGGCCAATGTGTGGTCCCTGGAACCAGATATCCTGACTTAGAAAACATGCTCTACTAGTTAGTAGTCTGGTGATCTGGGGTAGGGCAATTTACTTCTGTGCCTCAGATGTCTTGCTTGAGGATTAAATAAGTGTATTAGTTCCTTTTGACACTGTTGATAAAGACATATTCGAGACTGGGAAGAAAAATTGGATTAATGGACTCAAGAGTTCCACGTGGCTGAAGAGGTCTCACAATTATGGCTGAAGGTGAAAGGCACTTCTTACATGGCAGTATCAAGAAAGAATAAGAGAGAAGTAAAAATGGAAACCCCTTATACAACCATCAGATCTTGTGAGACTTACTCACTACCATGAGAACAGTACGTGGAAAATTGCCCCCATGATTCAATTATCTCCCACCAAGTCCCTCCCATAACACATGGGAATTATGGGAATACACTTCAAGATGAGATTTGGATGGAGACACAGAGCCAAACCATATTATTCTACTCCTGGCTCTTCTTGCCAAATCTCATGTTCTCACATTTCAAAACCAATTATGCCTTCCCCAAAGTACCCCAAATTCTTAACTCGCTCCAGAATTAACTCAAAAGTCCACAGTCCAAAGTCTCATCTGAGACAAGGCAAATCCCTTCTAGCTAGGAGCCTGTAAATTCAAAATCAAGTTCGTTTTTTCCTAGATACAATGGGAGTACAAGTACTTGGTAAATAACAGCCATTCCAAATAGTAGAAATTAGACAAAACAAAGGTTCTACAGGTCCCACACAAGTCCAAAATCCAGAGGCAGTCAAATCTCAAAGCTCAAAAATAATTTTTGATTCTCTCTCACATCTATGTCATGCTGATTCAAAAGGTATGCTCCCACTGCCTTTGGCAGCTCCACTGCCTTGAGATGCAAAAGATGGGCTCCCACTGCCTTAGGCTGCTGCTTTCACTGGCTGGTATTGAGTGTCTGCAGCTTCTCCAGGCACACAATTCAAGCTGTGGGTGGACCTACAATTCTGGGGTTCAGAGAATCATGGTGGCCCTCTTCTCATAGTTTTACTAGGTGGTGCCTCAGTGGGGACTCTGTGTGGGGGATCTGACCCCACATTGCCCTTATTGACTGCCCTAGCAGAGGTTCCCCATGAGGGCCTCGTTTCTACAGCAAACTTCTGGTGTTTCTGTACGTCCTCTGAAATCTAGGCAGGGGTTCCCAAACTTCAATTCTTGACTTCTGTGTACCTTCAAGCTTAACACCATGTAGAAGTTGCAAAGGCTTGGGGCTTGTATCTTCTAAAGCCACAGCCTGAACTAAACCTTAGCCCCTTTTAGTATTGATTGAAGCAGCTGGAACACAGAGCACCAAGTCCCTAGACTACATACAGCACAGACTCTGGGCACAGCCCACAAAACCATTTTTTCCCCCTAGGTCTCTAGACCTTTGATGGGAGGGTCTGCTGCAAGGGTCTATGATGTGTCCTGGGGTTATTTTCCCCATTGTCTTGGGGATTAACATTTGATACATTGTTACTTATGCAAATTTCTGCAGCTGGTTTGAATTTCTCATAAGAAAATGGGGTTTTCTTTTCTATTGCATTGTCAGGCAGAAAATTTTCTGAACTTTTATGCTCTATTTCCTTTTTAAAACTGAACAGTTTTAACAGCACCCAAATCACCTCTTGAATGCTTTGCTGCTGAGAAATTTCTTCCACCAGATACCCTAAATCATCTCTCTCAAGCTCAAAGTTCCACAAATATTTAGGACAGGGGCAAAATGTCACCAGTCTCTTTGCTAAAACATAACAAGAGTCGCCTTTGCTCCAGTTCCCAACAGGTTTCTCATCTCTATCTGAGACCACCTCAGCCTGGATTTCACTGTCCATATTATTATCGGCATTTTGTTCAATGCCATTTAAGAAGTATGTAGGTAGTTTCAAACTTTTCTACATTTTCCTGTCTCCTTCTGAGCCGTCCAAACTGTTCCTACTTCAGCTTGTTACCCAGTTCCAAAGTTACTTCCTCATTTTTGGGGTGTCTTTTCAGCACCACCCCACTCTACTGGTAACAATTTACTGCATTAGTCCATTTTCATGCTGCTGATAAAGACATACCTGAGACTGGGAAGAAAAATAAGTTAAATGCACTCACAATTCCACATAGCTAAAGAGGCCTCACAATCATGGCAGAAGGTGAAAGTCATTTATTACATGGTAGCAGCAAGAAAGAATGAGAGAGACACGAAAGCAAAAATCCCTTATAAAACCATCAGATCTTGTGAGACTTATTTATTACCATGAGAACAGTATGGGGGAAAGTGCCCCCATGATTCAGTTATCTCCCACCAGGTCCCTCCATCAACATGTGGAAATTATATGGGAGTATAATTTAAGAGATTTGTCTGGGGACACAGAGCTAAACCATATCAGTAAGATAAAACTATAAACACTCACACTGATGGATCGATATCTGTAAACTAATGGAGTGTGTGTTCAGTGCAGAGTAATGTGGGCTATAATAAATATTATTAAATTGTTAGTAGTATTATTTCCAATAAACAAGTGAAGAATCAATACACTTATGAGAAAATTGTCAGAAGAATATAAATCATTCCACCATAAAGCACACATAATATTCATTGCACATTCACAATAGCAAAGTCATAGAATCATCCTAAATGTCCATCAATGGTAGACTGGATAAAGAAAATAACCCATGGAATACTATGCATCCATTAAAAAGAAGGGGATCATGGTTTTTTTTTTTTTGGAAACATGGATGTAGCTGGAGGCCATAATCCTAAAAGAACTAAGGAACTCAAAACCAAACACCACATGTTCTCACTTGTAAGTGGGAGCCAAACACGGAGTACACATGGACACAAAGAAGGAATAAACAGACCCTGGGGCCTACTTAAAGGTGAAGTGTACAAGGTGGAAGATGATGGAAACACTGCCTATATAGTACTGATATAGTTTGACTCTGTGTCCCCATCCAAATCTCATCTCAAATTGTAATATCCATAATCCCCACATGTTGAGGGTGGGTCCTAGTGGGAGGTGATCGGATCATGAGGCGCAGTTTACTCCATGTTGTTCTCATGATAGTGAATGAATTCTCATGAGATCTGATGGTTTTAAAGGGGTTCTTCCCTCTTCTCTATGTCACTCCTCTCTCCTGGTTCCTTGTGAAGAAGCACAGGTTTGCTTCCCTTTCTGACATGATTGTAAGTTCTCTGAGGCCTCCCCAGCCATGTGGATCTGTGAGTCAATTAAACTTCTTTCCATTATAAATTATCCTGTCTCAGGCAGTTCTTTATAGCCATGTGAAGATGGATGAATACAGGTACTATGTTTATTACCTGGATGAGGTATTAAAATAATCTGTACTCCAAACCCCCATGACACACAAGTTTTCTATATAACAAATCTGCACATGTATACATGAACCTAAAGTTTAAAAAAATACAGAATTGTCAAAATGAAAATGCTTTCTGAAGTCTGTTCCACATTTTAAACATATTTTTTCATTGTATAGTTGTGTGAATTGCTTGCCAATAAAGCTCACTTTCTGCCTATCTATCCAAATGCTGATTTTGTAATTGTCAAGTCATTCTGTCCTGCTTTATTCAAAGATCATTTTATTCCATTTTCATTAATCTATTATATTCCTACAACACGTGTGGTCTAAATCATTTCTCATATGATGATTTTGAACTATTATTTGCATTGTTTACTGGTGATGAAAATTTTCAATACATTTGTCTTTTTCTTCTAATTTTAAATTAAGCACTTGGCAGACAGAATTTTCTCTCATCACCTACATGAACTTTTGGTAGACTGTGTATAAAACTTGATTGTAAGGTTAGACTGATAATGACTACATTTAAAATTTGATGACTGAAGTTTTATAAAATGGCTTAGATATTTATATGTAGTCTAATTTATTGTAGCATTTATTCCCGATATTCTTATGAAATAATGTCTTAATGAATGTAGAAAGTGAAATATTATTTCTATCTAATGTCAATAACAGGTGAAAACTGTAGCAGAATAACTTTCTTGATACCCATCTAAAAAGCTTTCAGAGACTTGTTTTGTTACTGTCTCTGCAGGGCAAATCCCTGAATAGCCTTTGCCAACCAAGCTCTTCCTTTCTTGCTTGCTTGTAGTTCTCAAAAATAACTGTAGAATGTGCTGGGAATGCAACACCCTGAGACAAAAAGAAACTGTGTAGAATAGTCGAGACTCTGTTCTTGCTCCTCCTAGAACAGGATGTCCTGCAATGCTTTAGCCTAGAGTGCCAAATCACCCCTGGGGGATAAAATGCAGAGTGAAGTGGCTGTCAGTAACCTTCAGCTGTCAGGCAATGCAAGATGCAGGTGCACACAAGACATTGAAAAATAATCATTTGTTTCTCCTAAGAAAATTCAGATGCATTCTATTAAATCAGTATGGTTATTAATTTTATAAACTAATTTCTTAAATGTGGTAATAACTTTCTCTCTATCATTGATGAGATATATTTTTTTAATGCTTTGGTTAAGCTATGAAGTATCTTTTAGAAAACAATATATTAGTTCAAATTTACAACTTAATTGGAAAATGTCTTCTTATTATGAAGAGAAAATTGCTTGAGATTTAAATAAAATAGCCAATCAACACTACTGATTTTCTCCCTGCTGTGACCCATATCCCATTATCGTAGGATGATGATCAGACTAGTGTTGAGTCCTATTGAATAAAGCCTTTCAAAAAATTCTACATAACTGACTCTTTTTAATATCAACCCACAGGAAAAATATTTATTAATTGTCTCTAAGGTGTTTAATACAGTATCAACTTGATTGAATATGCCATATAATCTGTTATACAACCTGAAGCATAATTGAGATAGACCTAGCCTCAAGCTAGTTGAAAAATAAGTTACCAGAATTCCAACCCACTGATCTGCTCAGTAAGTCAGGCTTATTAGGTTGTTGACTTCCACACGAAAATACTCAGAGCCCCTGTCAAAAATAGCAACCTCCAAATCTGTATTTGTATTTTTAGAAGCAACAATAATTTTAAAATATATACTTCAAAATCTGTAAAGGAGATTTTTTCTTGCTTGTTAGTGGTAACTGTAAATGCATCAGGTGTGAAATACAACATAATACATCTTTAGAGAATATGTGGCCTTAGATAAAATGATTTTATATGCAACACATTCATAGAGCTTATGTTAACTAAATTTAGATAATCCTTAGTATACAAACCTTAAGGTATTCAGAGACTGATCATCACTCTGATCATTAAAATAATAGCTAGCCCCCAAGGGACTGTGGCTTTTAGAAGAAGAAACAGCCAAGTATGTGATATGTTAGGGGTGGCAGCAAGAAAATAGACCAAGACAGCATATTTTCATGCCATGTGATGCCTGATGAAATGTAAAATGAGTAATAAAGGCATTTAATGTTCACAAATTTTCTACCCTCACTGCTTCTATTATATCAATGCTCCATAATAACTATCACCTTCACCCCATCCTTATTTAAAAATCAGTGTTGCTAATTTTTGCTCAAAGTTAATTGAATTTCAGTAAAATCAAATGGAAATAACTTGCAATTGTAACAGCTTCCACAGCAAAAGCTGACCTAAAACAGATTTTCAGATAAGGTTTATTATTCTTATACATCTACACTAAGGGTCTATCAGCTGGAGTCTTGATGAAGGGTACATATTTATGGTATTATAAGGTCAAAATAAGTGTCTATGATGGTCAAAGGCCAATTTAACAGAAGAATCTTCAAAAAATCAAAGATTATTTTGATACAGGTTGATCATCTTGAGTAGACAAAATTTATTATGTGCACCCTAGAAAATCTATACTATGTGACACATTTAGAAGAAAACTTAGTTTTTAATTATTTAAATAGTGAAGAATTAAAATAAGTGGCATAATTTGTAGATTCCTGTCATTTGTTCTTCTACTTCTTATGTTCTGGTTCATAGGCATAAGGAGAAAAACAGATACAGCTTAGATTAGTAACAGAGACTGCTTTCTTGCATAATAAGCTTGTTAACACCACCTTGGATTCAGGAATAATAGAATCTCATTTCCTAGTGACTCTTGTTCCCATTGAGGAAGTTGTTATCTTTTTGGTTTGAGCAGTAATCTCACACCCATCCTCAGATACTGCCTGTGAAATCTCAGATTCCACTAGAGGACTAGACTTGCCAGTCTTCACAGCCTCCTCTAAGCTTGCAACCAAAACCTCTTCACAATTGCTGGGCTTTAAACACACAGATGCTACACCACCCTATGGATCTAATTAGGCCAACTTGATAGATATTTACATGTTCAATTCAACTGTAATTTTAGCTAATTGGACTTAGCTATCTAAAAGATGCACGAAGCAAGTCATTTCCCAAATGAGTTACATCATTTGAGTAAGTTCTCAAACTCTCTGAAATCCCCTCTTTACATAACTCAGAGTTTTATGCTTTTGATGTGAGTAAAGGGGCAAAACTTAGACCTCTGATGTTTTAGAGGAGATTCTTATAAGGACTTAGATGATAAATGCAAATCACCTGTACTGAAACAGTTTTCTGGTATATCTTAGCCTTGGTGACTCAAATGATATTGAACTATACTCAGTGACTGATGCCAGGTTGTTAGTGTCATAGAGTTAAATCTTACATTAAAAAAATATTTGAGTTAACTCTAACACAAATCTACCAAGGAGATGCCTATAAAAGTAAAACAACAATGCCTACTATTTTTCACGACTAAATGGAATCATGAATTAAATATAATATATCCAGGTATCAATATATTAATTAATTATACTCCACTTTTCAAGGGAGTATGCTGAAAAGTATAGTCATGCTTTAAACTATAGCATAAATAAAGATTGAGAACTTTGATGTAGAAATATAAGCCCAGTTTACAAATCCGTGAGCATGAGGTTCCTATTTAACTTCAGCCTGCCATCTAACATTTGTTTCTTGTAAAATCAAATTGCATATTTTATTATTTAGAAAATATGAAGAGGATGTTGAGATGGTAAGATAACAGTTTTAGTTATTTATTGGTGTGTAACATACCACGCTAAAACATAATGGCTTAAAAACAACAATCATTTACTTGGTTCACTAATCTGCATTTTGAATAGAGAGTCCATTAGAGATGGGTTAGCTTTCAGCTGGGAGTTCAGCTTAGGTTATTGGTCTGCAGGCCTCAGTTCCTCTCCTCATACACAGTCTAATGGCTGGGTGCTAAGTGGAAGTGTTCCAGGAGCTAGAAAATGGAAGGTCCTATTTTCTTAAGATCCAGACCTGGAAAGAAGAAGAGCCTCAATTTAGCCATATTTAATTGATCCATATAGTTGCACAGGCTGCTGAAATGTAAGACAAAATAACCCAGCCCCACATCCAGGTGGGAGGAGTGCCAATATTTTATTTACTTCATCTTTAATTTACCTCAATTACTAGAATATATAATGCAGCTCATTTGTTTCTAGATTTTTTTTAGAAATGTAAACTGAAGATTAGAGATTATACCTGATCATCTTTAAGTGTCATAGAGGTAAGAAATGGGGATGATAACAATAAATCACCTTTTTCAACATTATTGAGGAATAATTGACAATTAAAAGTTGTATATATTTAAAGTGTATATTTTGATTTTCTCATCTACATACACATTGAAGAATAATCACCACAATCAAGCTAGTTAATCACAAATAAACAAAAAACATTGAATTTTATACTTTAAAATGTGTGAAGTATATGGAATGTGAATTATATCTCAATAAAACCACTAGTAAAAATGAAAACCAAACAAAAAATCACTTTTAGTGAGGATTTACTATGAACCAGAAGCCATAAGGTTATTTTGTGCATATTAATGATTTAATCCTCATAGCAACTCTATGTGTATATATACACATGTATATATCCCTATATATCCATATATATATCTCTATATACATTCATGCAGGATATGTGTGTGTGTGTGTGTGTGTGTATATCCATAGAAAATATGTATATATGTGTGTATATATATCCATACATGATATGTGTATATATATACACATCCATAATGTGTGTATGTGTGTGTATATATATGTGATATATATATAAATTGAAGCACTGAGATTAAATAACTTTCCCAAAGTCACACAGCTAGTAAATAGAAGAGTGAGAAATTAAATACGATCAACTATAACACTGTTTCTTCTTGACCTGTGCCCTGAAAATTTAATTCTAAATCAATTTCTTACTAGCCTTCCATTAACCACATTGCCTATCCTGCTCTTACCCAGAAACTTTATGATAATTTAGCATAATTTATCAGAAAATTTCAAGTAGTTCAATATAATGTTATCTTCTTTGTAATGCTTATATAAGTCACCTTCTCTAAAGATGGAGATATTTTTTATTCTGCCTTTAATTTTCAGATTTTTTTCCACCATAGCTCATTATCACACTGTTTCTCCAACTATAGTGGTCCCCATTAGGACAAGATCTTTTACAAACATTCAATGTCATATACCATTTATTTACAAATGTATTATTTTTTTACATGTTGACTGCCTATAATCGCCTATAATCCAAAAATCTCAAATCTGAAATGTTACATAATTTGAAACTTTTTGAAACAATTTATGTTATATAAATTGAAACTACTTGTGACATGATGCCATAAGTAGAAAATTTCACACCTGTCTGACCTCATGTGATGGGCCACAGTCAAAATGCAGTCAAAACTGTTTCAAGCAGAAAATTATTTAAAATATTGTATAAAATTACAATTCCTGCCTATGTGTATAAGGTATATATTTTACATAATACATTTTGTGCTTAGATTTCAGTTCCATCTCCAATATGTCCCCTTATATACATGCAAATATTGCAAAATTTAAAAGAAAAACAGATTTGAAGCACTTCTGTTCCCATGTATTTTGAATAAGGGATACTTACCATGTATCAGACAGAGTGCTATGCATTCATGACATCATTGTGATGCAAGTTGTAGATATGGTTTATTATGAAAAAAACAGAGATCAATATATGACATGACTCGGTTGGAAGCTGAGGTCTTCTATTTCTAATCACAGTGTAATTTACATTACTCTGTATTGTGTCAATATGTCAACAGCCAAAACACATATAATAAAATGAAAGCAAACTTTGCCTTATGTATTGACAATAGTATTATTTAAATTTATGTTAATTGAATTATATACCAACATATTGGTTATATCATGTATTAATATATTGACTGTATTAATATTTATATATTATATATTATGGAATTATGTTTTATATGTAAAACATTTATCATGAATGAGACATGAAGGGTACGGATCATCCTAGAGAAAAAATTCTCTCAATTTGTGGATTTGTGACACCATAAAACAAGTTATTGCCTTCTAAATTACAATTATGGGAAAGTCATAGAATGAACATTTTTATTTAAAAAAAGAAATGTTGGAAAGAAAAAAGGGATAATGTATGCCAGGCAGGGCCAAAACTCATAGTACACATTTCATTAGAATTTTAAGGCCTGAGAATAATCCTCTGTGGCTTCATAATCTGTTTTCTGGACCCACTGGAGCAGTGGTCTCACCCTCTGACCCCAAGAAGTTACCATCAGCCTAGGCCTTTGAGGCTATGGTTCTGCCCCTGGAATAATTATTTTTCCATTTTATCTGATCTCTGACATTTCCAGTCTAAGCTGGCAGTTTTTCTGGTGATGGAAGATTTGCAAAATTCTTGGTCATTCATACAATTTACATGGGTTCATGCCATCAGACAAAAGGGTCCTACACAAATCTTTCCTGGATGACTGCAATTCTGTTCCTAGCTTCAGCTGAGATTGTTGATCCTATCCATGAGTCAAGCACCTTATATTTTTAATAACTAATTTTCCAGCCACACCTTAGACTTTGTTTTGGGGCTATGCTATCTGGATGGGCTGATGGTTTTCCAAATCATCAAGTGTTGATTCCTTTTTGCTTAAAAAATTACTTTAAAATTTTTTTCATTTCTCTTGTATGAAATATACACAACAAGAAAAAAAAAAAAAACTAGAGTGTACCTTACAAACTTCCCTTGGAAATGTTTTCAGCCAAACATTCTGTTCACCACAGTATATGTATTATTTATGGTAATTTGAGTTTTCTCTACTGCTCTCATCTCTTATTTCCGATCCTTCAACAGAATTGGTAGTAACATTCATATATCTACAAACAATCTCTTAAAGATATATATTTTTTAAATTATATATCATAGTTGTACATATTTTTGAAATACATGTGGTATTTTGATACTTTATTCTATGTATAATGATAAAATCTGGGTAATTGGGATATTATTATTGAATACTAGAACTTATTTCTTCTAACTGTGTCCATTAACCAACTTCTCTTCATCCTCCTTCCCTCCTTGTCTTTACACCTTCTAGTAACCACCATTCTACAATCTACCTCCATGAGATCCACTTTACTTAGCTCCCACATATGAGTGAAAATATGCAATATTTGTCTTTCTGTGCCTGGCTTATTTCCCTTCACTTAATGACCTCCAGTTCCACCCAGGTTGCTGCAGATGACAGAATATCACTTTTTCATAGCTGAATATTATTCCTTTGTGTATTTATATCACATTTTCTTTATCCATTCATTTGTTGACGGTCTCTTAGATTCATTCTGTATCTTGGCGACTGTGAATATTGCTGTAATAAACATTAGTGTGTGGGTATCTCTGTAATATACTGATTTCCTTTCTTTTGAATATATACCCAGAAGTGGAATTGCTAGATTATATGGTAGTTTTATTTGTAGTTGTTTTTTGTTTTTGTTTTATTTTTTTTTGAGAAACTTTCATACTATTTTCCGCAATTGCTGTACTACTTTGCATTCCCACCAACAGTGTATGCCAGTTCCCCTTTCTCTTCATCCTTTGCCAGCATTTGTTATTTTTTGTCATTTTGATGAAAATAGCCATTCTAAGTGGAATAAGATGATATTTCCCTGTGGTTTGTATTTAGATTTCTCTGGTGATTAATAATGTTGAATATTTTTTAATAAACCTGCTGGCCATTTGTATAGCTTCTTTTGAGAAACATCTATTCAGATCTTTGTTCAATTTAAAATCAGATTGTCTTTTGTTATTGATTCGGCTGAGTTCTTTATATATACTGATTATTAATTCTTTGTGAGATGGATAGTTTGCAAATATTTTCTTACATTCTGAAGGTCATCTTTCCACTTTAAGTGTTTCCTTTACTGTGCAGGAGCTTTTTAGTTGATATAATATCTTTTGTCTATTTTTTTTTTTTTTTTTTTTTTGGCCTGTGCTTTTGAGGTTTTCTCCAAAAAATCTTTTCCCAGACCAATGTCCTATGGCATTTTCCAATGTTTTCTTCTAATAGATTCATATTCTCATGACTCACATGTTAAGTACTCAATTCATTTTGAGTTTATTTTTATTTTTATATGTAGTGAAAGATAAAGATCTAGTCTTATTCTTTTGCAATATGGATATCTAAATTGCTCAGCATCATTTGTTAAAAAGACTGTCCCTTCCCCAGTGTATATTCCTGACACCTTGTTGGAAATTAGTTGGCTGTAAGTGCATGGATTTACTTTTGGCTTCTCTATTTTGTTCTATTGGTCTATGCATCTGTTTTTATGCCAGCACCATAATGTTTTGACTACTATAGCTTTGTAGTAGAATTTAAAATTAGGTAGTGTGATGTCCATAGCTTTATCCCTTTTGTTCAGAATTCCTTTAGCTATGTGGGGTCTTTTGTGTATTCAAACAAATTTTAAGGTTTTTTTTTTTTTTCCTGTGAAGAATGTCATTGGTATTTTGATAGGAATTGCATTAAATCTGTAGATTGCTTTAGATAGTCTAACCATTTAACAATATTAACTCTTCTGTTCCATGAGCGTGGGATATCTTTTCCTTTTTTTTGTGTGTGGCCTATTCAATTCCTTTTTTCAGTTTTTGTTTGTTGGTTTCTTTGTTTGTTTTTGAGACAGGGTCGCATTCTGGTTCCCCAGGCTAGAGTGCAGTGGTACTGTCCACTTATGTATAGGCTTATGTATAGGAAGTAGGTTGAGCTTAGCTAGGTTTAACATGCTTCTTGTAGATTGTTTCAGTAATTCCATGGGCCCAAAGAAAAAGAGGTCATCTTAGATATTTGGTATCAGGGTTTTTGGCAGTTGGATGTATGTGTTATAATCTAGAATTGTTAGCATCTGATAAGGGAAATAGCTGAGGTATGAGTTTAGCAAATTGTCCACACAGGGTAAATTAAGAGCTTTTTAGCCATAATCTCAAAATAAGATTAATGCAGTACTTTTGAAATATTACAAAAACATCTATACTTTTTCTATCAAAGCCTTCAAAATTCAAACCTGTACCCATTACTCATTCCAAAGCCAGTTCTACATTTTTATATATTTGTTACAGCAGTAACCCACTTCCCATTGCAAAAATCTTTACTAGTTTTCTATGGCTGCTGTTACACAGTATTACAAACTAGGTAGCTTAAAACAGTAGAAATTTATTATCTCATGGTTCTGAAAGCTAGAGGTCCAAATCAAGGTTTCAGCGAAGTCATGGTCTCTCTGAAAGATCTAATGAAAAATGTATTTCATGCCTTTGTCTTAGAATAAACTGGAGCTTAGAGGTTAAAAATCCAAACTGGGAATGCCAAGACCTGGATTTAAGTTCTATATTCTTTATTTTCTACTGTTGTGATGTCAAGTATGTTAACTACATCATAGATCCAATGTCGTTACATCACTGTCAGAAGCAAAAATGATATAATTTATCTAAAATAGATATTTAATGCCTAACACATAGTATTTAGTCAATACATGTGAATTGTTATATGTCACCAATTCAATATTTTTAGATCTTATTTGTGAAGAAATATTTGAAATTATTCTTAATTTATTTCACATTTCATTATATTTTACACATGTGTTTTTTAGGGTAATATTTAAGTGTTACATTACTTCAGTGGGATCATCAGTGATTACAATTTTATTATCCCTAAACATTCTAATGGAATATTTATTGGCCCCTATAACATGCAACCCCTAGACTTAAGCTTGAGACTGTATAAAAATATGTAAAATTCACTAGTGGAAGATTTATGTCTCCTGAGAGGATTAGCTTATCATGAGAATCCAACACTTCTATTAAAACAACTGGATAAAACAGATACATTATAATAATCACATTTTGAAAAACATCACACTACTATGGAGGGAAGAAGAAATGTATGGGCAAAAATTGTACACAACTTGCAGCCTTTCCCAGGTGAACTGATGATCTTTAGTCACTTTCTTTGTATAATTTTAAATCAATTCCAGATGTAGGCTAAGAACTGAGCTTAGAATATTCAGAAGGACTCCACTGATGAAAAAGAGAAACCATCAGTGCTTTTGATGTTGGTCCAGGAAGGCATGAGGTATTAATGTACAGAAAAGCACATGCGCTCCGCCAGCTCTCTTTGTAGGGTATTTACTAAGTTTACAGCTTGAAAGGCTGAAGACCCTGGGTTAAAGCTTTTAAAGGTCAGAGTGAAATGTTCTGTACCTGTTTTGGAAAAACAAAATACTGCTAAGAAAAGGTGCTTTGAAAAAAAAAGTATCAGTCACCCTCCCAAGTTATTCAGATGTTGAAGCCATATGGGTTTTGTAGGATAAAGAATGAACATGAAAATTACTGGATGGTACAACTAATATTCCGAAATCTTTCAGGTCTTCTGAGAAAGACTGGCCAGATTTTTAATAGACTGAGAGGGGGCACAACTAGTGATGAAAGAAAAATAAACTAAGTCATACTAAAACAGAACATTTCCCTGCTTCCTGACACAATGAGGGATGCATATTTCACACACATATGACACATATACTACATATATATGCACATGTCATATATATATGTGTGTGTATATATATATATACTACATGTGCATATATATATATACATACAACATTTTAAATTAAAATCACAAATGTGAGTGACATCAGCAAGATGGGAAAATGTGAAGTTTAAGCTCTTGTTCCCTGAACAATAATATTGATTTTAGAATGGCATACAGACCAAAAAACCTTTATGGGAACTCCAGAATCTAGTTAAAACGTTATAGTAGTGCAGAAGAATATAAAACCAAGAACATAGCATTGAAATAGGTACAAATATCAATTTTTACTTACCCACATTACCTCCTCCTCCAAGAAAGCATAAGTACCAGGAGAGATGTCTTAATCCATTTTGTGCTGCTATAACAGAATGCCACAGATGAGTAATTTATAGTGAACAGAAATTTATTTCTCACAGTTAGGGAAGCTGGGAAGTTCAAGATAGAAGGGGGTGGTATCTGGTGAGGCTTTCTGTTGCATCATCCATAGTAGAAGGAGAGAGAAAGTAACAGAGAGAGAATTAAAAGGGGGCTGAACTCCGTATTTTATAATGAACCCCCTCTGGTAATAATGTCATTGATTCATTCACCTTTCCCTCATGGCCTAATGATTTCTTATTAGGCACCACCTCCAAACACTGTTGCATTTAATATTAAGTTTCCAAAAGATACTTGTTGGAGGACACATTCAAATAATAAGAGGGCATCTTGGATGACAATTTCTGCTTTGGGGCAAGAGAGAATGGGACATGTGTCCATTATCCCCAACATTTTAATACACCGAAAGAGATGGGTTGCTGTCTTGTATTACCAAGAGCACTGTTGGAACTTGCATAGTTTGGACACCTGGGAGTGACTAAAAACAAAAGAAAGAGGCTGGTGACTTGCTACAGCAAGAACAACTTTGCAAGGTTGGGAGAATTTGCAGAACCTGAGGCTTCTCTCCAGGAGGGAGAGGATTGCAGTGTGTCTAAGGAGGAAAATAGGTTAAAAATTATTTCAAAATGATTTAATTAATGCCCAAAACAGTACAAAAAATGAAAATAACTAACAACAGCTGAAGCAATTAGAAAACATGTAACAAGATAATAGATGTTAATGTAGCTATGCCAGCCATTACATAAAGTTAGATTAAGTACACTGAATTAGAAACAGATTGTCAACCAAGATTTCAAACAAAAATAAGACTCAATAACTTCTGACTCTTAAAGTTACATTTTAAGGGCAAAATAGATTAAAAATAAAAAGTTGAAAAAAGTATCACTTAACACTAACTTTAAGAAGTTTATGTGACATATTAGTAAAAGCAAAGTATTCTGTAAGCCAAGAGCTATTCAGTGTGATAAGAAGGTTATCTCATTTAATAAAAAGATGAATTCAATAGAAAAACATGATATTTTAGAATTTTTTACAACTACTAAGAGTGCTGAATATATATAAAGCAAATAGTTACAGGGGTAAAAGAAAGAAAAATAGATGAATCCACAGGCACATTTGGAAATATTAACAGGTATGGCAAGCAGTTAAACAATAAGAATATATAGAGATATCCTACAATGTAATCAACAGATTTATGCTATATAAGACTAACAACTGCAAAATACACATTTAAAAAAATAGATATGGAACAAAATGACTACATGTTGAGCTGAAAACAAAACCTAACAAATTCCAAGGGACTGAAACCATGAAAGATCTCTGATCACAGTGAAATTAAACATAAATCAATAAAACAAAGTTAAATGAAAAATTCCTGGATGTTTGGAAATTAAATGACACATTCCTGTGTAACCAGTTGGTCAAAAAAATTAAGCAAAAATTATGAAGTATTTTGAACTGGATGATAGTGGAAATATGACTTATCAGAAACTGTGTGATGCAGGAAAAGTAGTATTTGATGACAAATTTATTGCATTAAGTCATATAAGTTATAAAATAAGAACCTTTAAAATTAATGTTCTGGGGTGCCCTGAGAACACATATAAAAAACAGCAAATTAAATCCAAATAAAGTAGAAAGAAAGAATCCCTAAAGCTAAGAGCAGAAATCAATGTCATCAAAAGCTGATGTGGAGATGATGCCAGTTCCAACAGTGCTCTTGGTGATATAAGAGAAAAACAATAAAGTCAAAAGTTGATTCTTTGAAAGTAAAATAATAAAATAAAACACAATTTACAATATCATCAGTGAAAAGGAGATATTATTACAGAGATGATAGACATTAAAAGTACAATAATATTGTAAATAAAGTTTTGGTGCAGCAAAAGAAATAGCACTCGAATATAAAATTTTCTTTTTAATTCTCAGCAAGGCAAGTTACTTCTACAGAAGGGTGCACCCTTACAGATGGAGCAATGGTGAGCACACACTTGGACAAGGGAGGGGAAGGGATTCTTATTCCTGATGTACAAGGCCCCTGATGCTGTGTTATTCTGCTATTGGCTAGGGTTAGACCGCACAGGCTAAAATAATTCTGATTGGCTAATTTAAAGAGAGTGACAGGGTGAATGGTTTGGCGGGAAAAATGGTTAGGAAAGAGCAGGTAACTGGAATGAGTCAGGGTGAAACAGGTAATTGGAATGAGTCAGAGTGGAGCAGGTAATCAGAATGAATCAGGGTGGAGTAGGTAATCGGAATGAATAAGGGTGGAGCAGGTAATCAGAATGGGACAGGGTGGAGCAGGTAATTGAAAAGGCTGCTTTACGAGGAAGTTAAGTTTAAAAGTAGAAGGTAAACAACTGAACATCCTGACATATTGATTCCTTGAAAAGAAATTTAGAACTCATATCTAACAACCCCTCCTCTTGCATTTCCTTACAGCTCTTTCTTTTCCAGCTTTTTAACGTGTCTTGGCTTAGTTGTTCTGCTTCATTTTCCAAAAGAAGAAGCTTCTCCAGATAAGGTGGAAGATAGTCAAGGGAGGTTTTAGTAAGTGCCATTTTTATAAGCCTGTTCACCAACCCACGGATGAATGGTGTGACACAGCTAAGATAAGAATAAGTACACCCATTACGGCTGTGAGTGAAGTAAGTATTGAGGCTAATAATCTTTCCATTTATCCAACCACTTTTCTAGCCATTCTGTAAAGGGGTCATTTACCCCTGAGCT
This sequence comes from Piliocolobus tephrosceles, assembly GCF_002776525.5. NCBI lineage: Eukaryota > Metazoa > Chordata > Mammalia > Primates > Cercopithecidae > Piliocolobus > Piliocolobus tephrosceles. The sequence continues at coordinate 105,932,984 of NC_045438.1, forward strand.
GCTGGCTAACTCATTGAATAGCACAGTCAGACCTTTCAATGCCTCTGTTATATGTCCATTAGGGGCGGTGTTGTTTGGGATGAAGGTGCAACATTGAGTTATCATGTTAATCATGACACAAACTCCTCCTCTTTCTGCTAATGTCATGTCTAAGGCTATTCTGCTTTCCCAAGTCATCTGGCTAGTAGCCCCTAATTGCTCAGCTATTCCCTTAACAGCATCTCTAGTGTAGTTAATAATTCACTGTAGGTTGTAATAGATGTAGTTTATCCAATCTACATTTTTATTAATTGTCACCCACCATAATATTGACTCAAATCCTGTAACTATTTGATTTTGGGCTTTAAACTGATTTGGCATTTCCCATCAAACTCCAATTGTGTTTAAATAGATGTGGGAGTGAAAGACCCGTAAGACACTTCTCTCACTTTATGATGTCTTATTTTTCCTTCCTCTGGTTGATGAAATGCCAGGGTGAAAGGGATAGCCAATTGGACTAAAAGCACTAGTGCCACTCCAGTTATTCAGTAGAGTGTCCACTAATGGTCCACCACAATACCATTACACGTCTGCTCAGGGATGAATAAGGTCTGACTGACTGATAAGCTCTTGAAAATTCTTAAGCTCACTGCATCCCTTCAGGTCTCCAAGGAATACTGAATTTCCTCCCTGTCATGAGAGACACGATGTGAACTTAACGTTGGGAGACAGAAGCTGGATGGCCCTCGGGGGCTGACCTGAGGGTGCCAGACTACAGGATAGAGCAGAGAGAGAGAGTGTGGCACGACTTGTTACTCCAGGCTGTAGAATCCTGGAAAAGAGCTACCATGCAGCCCAGGCCTGGTCGACTGCAGGACCACCCTAGTGAAAAGGGGACAATCTGGGCCTATGGCCTGCATGCACACAAGCATAACAATTGCTTTTGTTTAACATACGGATGGAATATTTGATCCATTCCTACCAGGAATTTGCATCTTGGTATCCTGTCTTAATTGCCAAAGTTCGTTTTAAGTCTTTAACTTCTATAATAGCTATCTTGGTCTTGTCGTTAGACAGAGGAGGAAAAATTGTTCCATTGTGAGAGGTTTTGGAAGAAGACTTAGAAGAAGGGGCAGGTGGCAGAGGATCAAAGAAATGCATTTCAAATAATCCAGTAGGGTCTGTCCCTGAAATCTCAGCCCCCATACCATAAAACTAGCTTAAAGAAGGTAACCGACTTAGAAAATGGGAAGAATTTTGAAGGCTTGAGGTAATAACGTGTATAGGATTGCATTGGTTTAGTTGATAGTTGGTAGGGGGGCTGTCCCTCTAGAAAAATGAATGTATGATTTTAGGAAATTATAAAAACTGGTTGGGGCAGTCCATCCTTGTTCATTAGTGGTCCACAGAACATTGGACCAACTATGGCATAAAAGCTCTACATGGGGTAGCAAGACTCGTGGTTGACACTGTGGTCTTTATCAAAATCACCCAGGGTTAAATGGTCCCAATTCACTAATGCCCAGTCTGAGGAGAGTCAGGAAGGACAGAGGCACTTTTCTGAAGTAGAGAGCTGTCTTTGACTTGGCAAATTCCCACAAGGTATAACAAGGCAAGCATTATGTGCAATAGTTTGAGGTAAAATTGATTTGGAATGTTAATAACTAGATGATCGGTAATAGAGCAAGGAAAGAATAAAGAGTAATAGAATAGATGAAAGAGAGTTAAATTTTTCCAACTTTAGTTTGGTAGGGTTTTCCCCTGGTACTATGGCACAGGATTCTCCAGGGGGTGGCGCTTTCTTGGCTCGGGTGTGATAAGTCCATCCCCTTTTTGCTGTACAAACAGCAGCCTGAAGTGGTTGGCAGCACAAGGTAGGATCTTTCCCAGGCTACCTTGTGGTTTGAGTTTTCCTTCTTTCCACCCTTTGATGAGAACATGATCCTCAGGTTGGTGCTGGTTTACCAGAAATTCTATAGGTGGTACCTGTGCTAAAAGACTTTTAGTTTTGAGGGAAAGGAAAGTGGAAGATAAACCCAGTATATAATTTCTAAGAAACTAACCTTTTGTTTTAAATGCGGGGACATCAGCAGTGGACTTTGTGGTCCTTGGTGTCTTCTTACTGAGAAATTTCCTTTAGCACCTATTTTTATTAGTTTTTAGATCAAAGAAAGTCAAATACCATTTTATATTTGACAATGATTCTTTCCGTATTGTTCTTATACCAGATAAGCTAAATTTCACCTTTATATTAGTGTGTTATTAATGTTAAACTTAATTTTAATAAAAACTTGTTGACACATTTATTCAATTTTTAATGTCTGACTGTAAGGTAAGATTTTTATATAGACTCTTTTTAACCTTTTATACTTTTTGTTAAAGAGCAGGTTAATGCTTTGAGAAAAAACTGTTGTGCTTTTATTTTAATATCCAGCCCACAGAAAAACTGGATGATAGCACTTTAACTTTAGCTAATATGTTTACACACAGAATTTCCTTTACAGTTAGTGTTTCAAAACTTGCTTAAACCTTTAAAACAAAATATTTTTTAACCTTTTAATGTAGGTAAAGATCCACATTCTTATGCCTCCTTATAATCCTTTTACAAAAGTTATATTTTACTTTCTTTATACACCTTGCATATAAACTGGTTTTGAACAGTTTTACATTCAGGAGTCCTAATTACTTTTAAATTATACAACATTTCTTGCATAAATTCCCATTTATAACTTTTTTTCATGACTTTTACAGACAATTCTTTGACATGTCTCAACTTTCTGACTTGTTGCAAATATCCCTTTCTTTAAACAACCAGTTAATTTGTTTTACAACAAGCATTTACCATATAGCATTCCTTTTTACGTAAATTCTCCCCCGCTTCTTTTTTTTTTTTTTTTTTTAAGACTATAATCATTCTTTTCCAAAGTGAACTTCCTTCATGTCTGTGGACTAGATTGTCTAAGGCCACAAGATTAGAAGTTAGTATAATACATGTTAAACTGTTAACTTTTAGCAAACTTTACTTTTGTTGAAAAACTTGTAAGTTGGGGATTTCAATTATTCTTTGCTATTAATAAGACTTCGTTCAGTCCATATTAACGTAGAATCAGTATAGATGGCTTGTTCCTGATTCTGTAAGTATTTTAAGTCTTGGCTACGTGCAAATAGCTCACACATTTGAACAGACCAATTATTAGGCAATTTTCCTAAGAATGTGTCTACAATAGTTTCCTTATCACTTACTGAATACCCATTATATCTTTTTCCCTCAATCACCCCAATCACCCAGGAAGAACCATGTACTGTCCTGTCCTGAAGGGAGTTCCTCCTAGGTCTGGTTGGACCTTTGTATGGTAATTAAGATTTAGATACCCTGTTAGGAAACCTGCTGGGTTAAGGAATTTTCAGTGGTAAATATTAAATGATCTTTTTCTAAAATAATAGTCTTACACTTTAAGTACTTGAAGGTTCTTGAGTCAGTGAGCTACTTTTTGCTTTTTTTTTTTTTTTTTTGACTTAGGATAGTTTTGACCAGATGAGGGCTGCTCACAATGAGGTTTCCTCTAAACGTTACTTTTCTACTTTCTTCTGTTAACAAAGCAGTTGCCGCTACAGATTGAATGCATTTGGGCCATCCACGGGTTACTGGTTTAAGGATTTTTGATTAGGAAGGCTACAGGTTGTCAGTGGCCTCAGTGCTTTTGGGCTACTCCCTTGTTTATACTGACAACAAGGTCATATTGGAGTGTTATAGGGTCACAGAGAAGATCTTCAATTATTAATTATAGGTTTTAAATTTATCCTGGCTTTTAAAGAAATAGGATACACTCTTTTCTCTTTACTACTTCTAGCTCTCTCTCTCTCTTTGACTCTCTGTCTCTTTCTCTCTCTTTCTTTCTGACTTCCTCTCCCAGTTTCTCTTTCCTCTTTGCTGGTCTTTCCCTGCCTCTGCCAGCCGCTTATGCTGCCGTTCTTCCCTCTCCTTCCCCTTCCCCTAGGGTAGGGAGGGTTGGGAGTGGAGCTACACTTTCTTCCCCCAAGAAGAAAGGAAAGGGAAGTTCTGAATATTTTTCTTACTACCAGAGGTTTGTGTGAGGTTCAACCAACTGAAATTTGCAGAGGCTCAACCCCTCAATCCAGGGATGTCTTGTCTTGCTTGCCCCAGAAGCCTCAATCATTCAAACCAGAGATGTCTTGCCTTGCCTGCCCTGGAAGGGTCAGCCTTCAAACCAGTGATGTCTCGCCATGCTGCTCTGGAAGGTTGACCTGTTTCCTCCCTTACCTCCTCTGAAGGTCCCTTGCACACTTCCCACTCGTGTTGTCCTCTCTGGTTGCTCCCCCAAAGGAGAATTAAGCACCTCTTAGTGTTAGCATGCCAGTATAAATCCCACAGCCAGATATTCCCTAAGCTGTATGAGGTAGCTATGGAACTGCAGAGAGGACCCACTCCCTCCATCCAGCAGTAGGACTTGTCACCATCCACACAAACAACACCACAAGTAGGGTTGTTTGTGATCATTCATGCACACACACATTTAGCCCTCCAGAATTTGACTACCAAGGAAATACTTTACCAGCTCCTATGGTTTCTCCTTTCTTGGTCTGTGCACAGAGTTGTTGTCACAGCTAGGTTTCTGGCCAGTTTCTTTCCACATTGCTGAGAGCTCAAGTTATTTCTTGCACTGAGTGAGTCCTGATTTCTCACCTCTGAGGCTGCCACAAGTGGGCGGGGTTCACCTCCTCAGAAGAGAGAACCAGAGACCACCCCTAGAGGGGAATGTAATCCTGGACTAGCCCCCAATTGTTATAAAGTTTTATATATATAAATATAAAGAAATATCCAGTACAAAATTTTCTTTTAATTTTCAGCAAGGCAACGTACTTCTATAGAAGTGTGCGCCTTTGAAGATGGAGCAATGGTGATCACACACTTGGACAAGGGAGGGGAAGAGGTTCTTATCCCTGACACACGTGGCTCCTGCTGCTGTGTCATTCCCCTATTGTCTAGGGTTAGACCTCACAGGTTAAGCTAATTCTGATTGGCTAATTTAAAGAGAGTGATGGAGTGAGTGGCTTGGTGGGAAAAGTGGCTATGGCAGAGCAGGAAATTGGAATGAGTCAGGGTGGAGAATGAGCAGGTAATCAGAATGTGTCAGGGTGGAGCAGATAATCAGAATGGGTTGAGGTGGGGTAGGTGATTGGAATGAGTCAGGGTGGAGCAGATAATTGAAAAATATTACTTTACAAGGATGTTAAGTTTAAAAATAGAAGGCAAAGAATTGAACATACTGACATATTGATTATTTGAAGAGAAATTTAGAACTCATATCTAACAGTGAAACTAATCTCTCTACTAAAACTACAAAAGGTATCCAGGGGTGGTGGCAGGAACCTGTAATTTCAGCAATTTGAGAGGCTAAGGCAGGGGAATCACTTGAACTCAGGAGGCAGAAGTTTCAGTAAGCTGAGGTCAGGCCACTGCACTCCAGCTTGTATGGTAAAGTGCATCTCAAAACAAAACAAAGCAAACATCTAAAACAAACAAACAAACAAAAGAAAAACCCAACTACAGAAAACAATATATTTAATGATAAAATATTGAATATTGTCTCCCAAAGATCAGGAAGAGTACATCTCCAATATTGCCACTTCTATTCAACATTTTTTGATATTTTAGCAATTGAATAAAAAACAAAAAACAAAACTGCAATAAAATGTAAAGATTGGAAAACAGTACAACTTTTATTATTTGCAAGTGACATGACTGTGCACATAGATTTTTTTTTAAATTTTAAAACATAATTGCTAAGTGAATTTATCAAGTTTTCCCACAGTAAATACAACATAAAAAGTAATTGTATTTTTATATATTAGTATCAAAAATTAGAAAATAAAACAAATCAGCAAAATGAAAATAGCAGAAAAAATCATACAAAACGCATGACTTCATATCATTAAAGTTTTAAAGACATCTGTACTGTATACTCTACCAGTGAGGTATATTTAAAGAGACTTAGATAAACTGAGAGCTATACTATAGTAATAAATTGACATGTTGAATTATGTTAAAATGTCCATAACAGTAACATAGACTGTGTGGTGTTGTGGCATGGGTAGGCAATGACCAAAGTAAAGGATAGAGGATGCTGAAATAGACCCATTTATATCTGATTACTGCTATGGTCTGAATGAATCTCTCAAAATTCATACATTGACACTTAATTGACAATGTGGAAGTCTTAAGAAATGAATATTTTTGGGAGTAATTAAGTAATGAGAGTGTAGTCCTCCTGGATAAAATTAGAGCCCTTGGTTAAAGGATTTGAGGCAATGGGTTTGCTCTCTTCCTTTTTTGTGCCATGTGAGAACGGAGTGTTGGCATTCTTTTTGACTTTCCTTCCTTTCCACCACGTGAGGTCAGCTAGAAGGTGCCATCTATGAGAAATAGGATTTCACCAGACACTGAGCCTGCTGGCACTTTGATCTTGGGCTTCCCAACTTTCGTAACTGTTAGAAAACAAAATACTGCTCTTTAAAGTTTAGTCTCATGTATTTTGCTATAGTAGTGAAAACAAAGATAGTTACTTTAATTAAATGAACACTTCTGCCAGAATTTAGTGGATTTAGATAATCATTTTAATAAATAGTACTATAGTCATTCCCTTCATTTAAAAAATTGAGCAGATATCTATTTGAGAGTAATGCCAAAACTACTTGCAAATGTAAAGTAATTCAAATTTAGAAAAAATTAGGAAGCTTGTCTTCATAAACATGGGATTGGAAATTATATTTTTATTTTAAATTTTTGTGGGTACATAGTATGTTTATGTGTACATATTTATGGGGTACCTAAATATTTTCATACAGGAATAAAATATATAATAACCACATCAGGGTAAATGAGGTATCTGTCACCTTAAGCATTTATTCTTTCATTATGTTACAAAGAATTCAATTATACTATTTTAATTATTTTTAAATGTGTAAAAATTATTGTTCACTATAGTCACCTTGCTGTGTTGTCAAATGCTTGAGATTATTCACTCTCTCTAATTTTATTTTTGTACCCATTAATCGTCACCATGTCCACCCCATCTAACCCTTCCCAGCCTCTGGTAACCACACTTCTACACTTTATCTCCAGGAGTTTAGTTGTTTTAATTTGTAGCTCCCACAAATAAGTGAGAACATGCAAAGTTTGTGTTTCCATGCCAGGCTGAATTCACTTAATATAATCATCTCCAACTCCATTCATGTTGTTGCAAATGACAGGATCTCATTCATTTATATGGCTAAATTGTACTCCATTGTGCATATGTAACACATTTTCTTTATTTGTTTGTCTGTCTGTTGCTTCCAAATCTTGGCTATTGTGAACAGCACTGCAATAAATATGGGAATGCAAATATCTCTTCTATATGCTGATTTCTTTTCCTTTGGGTATATACCTAACAGTTTAATTTCTGGATCATATGGTAGCTCTATATTTAGCTTTTTGAGGAACCTACAAAGTGTTCTCCCTAGTGGCTGTAATAATTTACACTCCCATCAACGTGTATGAGTATTCCCTTTTCTCAGTGACATTGACAGCATTTGGGATCACTACTATTTTGGATAAAAGCCATTTCAACTAGGGTAGGATGATATCTAATCATGGTTTTGATTTGCATTTCTCTGATGATGAATAATATTAAGCATCTTTTCATACACCTTTTAGTCATTTGTATGTCTTCTTTTGAGAAATGCCTATTCAGGTATTTTGCCTATTTTTAAATGGGATTATTATATTTTTTCCAGTTGAGTTTTTTGAGCTCCTTATATATTCTGATTATTAATCCCATATCAGATGAATAGTTTGCAATTTTCTTCCAATCTGTGGGTTATCACTTCACTGTGTGAATTATTTCCTTTGTCATGCAGAGGCTTATTAACTTGATATGATCCCATTTATCCATTTTGGCTTTGGTTACCTGTTGTCGTGGGGTATTACTCAAGAAACTGTTGCCCAGTTCAGTGTCCTGTAGAGTTCCCCCAATGTTTTCCTTTAGTTAGTTTGAGGTCTGAGACTAAAGTCTTTGCAATTCATTTAGATTTCATTTTTGCATATGGTGAAAGACAGGGGTCTAGCTTCATTCTTTTGCATATGGATATCCAGATTTCCCAGCACCATTTATTGCATAAAGTGTTCCTTCCCCAATGTATGTTACTAGCACCATTGTCAAAAATAAGCTTACTGTATAAATATATATATTTATATATGGTATAATATAAATATATAATATATAAATATATATTTATACATGATGTAATATAAATATATAAATATAAATATATATAATGTAAATCTGTCTATCTATCTATACATTTGTCACTGGATTCTCTATTCTGTTCCATTGGTCTATGTGTCTGATTTTAGGCCAATACCATGCTGTTTTGGTTACTATAGCTCCATAGTACAATTTGAAGTCAGGTAATGTGATTCTTTCATTTTTTTTCTTCCTTTTTGCTCAGAATAGTTTTGACTATTTCTGGGTCTTTTGCGGTTCCACATAAATTTTAGAGGTTTTTTTTCCTATTTCTGTGAATAATATAATGGGTATTTTGATAAGGATTGCATTGAATGTGCAGACCACTTTTGGTAGTATGGACATTTTAACCATACATATTCCTCCAGTCCATAAATACCATACTGGGGTGTGGAGGACGGTGGCCTTCTTCTCACAGCTCCACTAGGTGGTGCCTGAGCAGGCACTCTGTGTGGGGGCTCTCACCCCACATTTCCCTTCCATACTGCCCTAGCAAAGGTTCTCTGAGAGAGCCCTGCTCCTGCAGCAAACTTATGCCTGAACATCAAGCTGTTTCTATATATCCTCTGAAATCCTGGTGGTGGTTTCCAAAACTCAACTGTTGACTTCTGTGCACTCGCAGGCTCATCACCACATAGAAGCTGCCAACACTTGAGGCTTGCACCCTCTGATGCCATGGCCCAAGCTCTATGTTGGCCTCTTTCAGTCATGGCTGGTGTGGGAAGCAAGGAACTAAGTCCCTATGCAGCATACAGCATGGGGACCCTGGGCCCAGCCCACAAAACCACTTTTTCCTCCTAGGCCTCTGGGTCTGTGTTTGGAGGAGCTGCCATGAAGACCTCTGACATGCCCTGGAGACATTTCTCCCATTGTCTTGGAGATTAAAATTCGGCTCATCATTACATGTGCAAATGTGTGCAGTTGCCAGATATCCTAAATCATCTTTCTCAAGTTCAAAGTTCCACAAACCTCCAGGGCAGAGGCAAAATGTTGCCAGTCTCTTTGCTAAAATATAACAATAGTCACCTTTGCTCCAGTTCACAATAAGTTCCTCATCTTCATCTGAGACGACCTCATCCTGGATTTCATTGTCCAAACCATTATCAGCATTTTGATTAAATACATTCAAGAAGTCTCTAGGTAGTTTCAAACTTTCCCATGATTTTCTGTCTTCTTCTGGGCCCTCCAAATTGTTTCAACCCGATTGTGAAGTCGTTTCCACATTTTCAGTTATTTATTCTGCAGTGCCCCACTCTATTGGTACCAATTTATTCAATTAGTCCATTTTCATGCTGCTGATAAAGACATACCCCAAACTGGGTAATTTAAAAAAGAAAGGGGTTTAATGGACTTACAATTCTACATGACTGGGGAGGTCTCACAATTATGGTGGAAGGCAAGGAGGAGCAAGTCACATTTTATGTGGATGGCAGCAGGCAAAGAGAGAGCTTGTGGAGGAAAACTCCCATTTTTAAAACCATCGTATCTCCTGAGACTCATTCACTATCAGGGGAACAGTGCAGGAAAGACCCACCCCCATAATTCAGTCACTTCCCACTGGGTTCCTCCCATGACACATGAGAATTGTGGGAGTTAAATTCAATATAAGCTTTCAGTGGGAACACACCCAAACCATATCAATGCCAGTATTACCCCGATATCAAAACCAGACAGAGACACATAAAAACAAAAAAACAAAAAACTACAAGTCGATATCTCAGATGTACCTTGACACAAAAATTCTAAACAAAGTTCCAGCAAACAGAATTCAGCAACACATTAGAAAGATCATTCATTATGATCATATGGGATTTATCCCTGGAATTCAAGGATAATCAACAAATGTAAATTAATAAATGAGAATGAAGGACAAAAACCATATAATCGTTTCAATTGATGCTGAAAAAGCATTTGCAAAATTCCATGTCCCTTCATGTATAAAGTGCTCAAAAAATTGTGGGTAGAAGACACATACCTCTACACAATAAAGCCATATGTAACCGACCCACAGTTAGTATCATACAAAATGTAAAAAACTGAAAGCCTTCCCTCTAAGATAGTCAACACAACAAGGATGCCCACTTTCACTGCTGTTGCTCAACATAATACTGGAAGTATTGCTAGACCAATCACGCTAGAGAAAGAAATACAGGTTTTCCAAATTGGAAAGGAAGTTGTTAAATTATCCTTTTTTGTAGGTTATATAATTTTATTTTTGGAAAAACCTAAAGTCTCTATGAAAAAATTATTACAAATGATAAATTTAGTAAAGTTGTAGGATACAAAATCAGCAACAAAAATCAGTAGCATTTCTGTGTGCCAACAGACTAGAATCTGAGAAGAAAATCAAGACAATAATCTCATATACAATACTACAAACAAAATAAAATACCTAGGATTTAAGTTAACCAATGAAGAGAAAGATCTCTGTCATAAAAGTTTTAAAATATTAATGAAGGAAATTGAGGAGGACATAAAACTGTCTGTGTCATGAAAAGTTGGTTTAGCTTTTATTTTGATCACTTCATCTTTTAGTTTTTCTCTGCAATATGAGTAGTTTATAATATTCTGTCTTTTTCTCTAGACTTACTATGACCATTGAGTTTTGTACCTTCAGATGATTGCTCATTTCCTCATTAGTGTTCTTTTATTCCAAATGAAAGAACTCCAGTTAGCAATTCTTGTAGTAGCCTCAGTTTTTGTTTGTATTGGAAAGTCTTTATTTTTCCATAATATTTCAAGAACACTTTTGCTGGTTATACTAAACAACATAACCTTTATATTATTACTTGTACTATGCACTACTTTGTATTTAATTTTAATTTACTTTCATTGTATTTTAATATTAAGTTATTTCCATGTAATTTAGAAAATGAGGACAATGCAGGTATATTTGATAAGAACATCAATAAGCCATTCACTTTCCATGCTATTTTATAGAAGGTCATTTTGCACACAAATTTTTATTTAGTATAACTTTTTAAAGAACTAAATACTCTTCATTAAAAAGGCAAATAAGATTTATGAGGTATGGATACATGCAGTGATACAAAGTATAACAATTATATGATTTATGTTTTTAATAATAAGTCCAGTATTCTTAAATTGAGAATTTGCTGCTGATAAATTGAGATACTTTAAATTGAATAGTTATTGGGAGTATCTATGCTACTAATCTGTCAGCTCATTGCCACTCCCTATGTGTCAAGTATTAATTAGTCAGAAGTTTTAGTCACAATTGATCTTTCTGAGGAAAATGTATTAATAAGTGATTTTTAAAATAATTCTTAATTGAGATTTTAAAATAAGATTGAGTATATTTGAAGCAGATAAAAATATAAGGTATATATTTGTTCCAAAAGGTGGCAAACTTTTGGATAAAGCAAATAGGCTTTGACCTGAATTACTTTTTATAGAATAATAAGCCATTATGTTACATTATATATTGTAGCATGAAGGAAATGTGAGAGCACATTTAAGATCAGTATTTCTTACCTTTCTTCTTTTGGTGTCAATGTATACACTGAGTAATTCATTTTGCTAATCTAATGAACAATGTTTGTTTTGCTTGAATTACTAGTTGGTGAAAAAATGGACTCTCTAGAATTATTCCTTAAATTACCATTTCAATAACTATACAGATTATAAAAGTGAAAGGTCGGGTGTGGTGGCTCATGCTTATACTCCCAGCACTTTGGGAGGCCGAGGCAGGTGGATCACAAGGTCAGGAGTTCGAGACCAGCCTAGTCAGCATGGAGAAACCCTGTCTTTACTAAAAATACAAAAATTAGCCAGGTGTGATGGTGCACACCTATAATCTCAGCTCCTCAGGAGGCTGAGGCAGGAGAATTACTTGAAATGAGATCATGCCTCTGCACTCCAGCCAGGGTGACAGAGTGAGACTCCATCCCAAATAAAAAATAAAAAACTAAAGAAAATAAAAAGCGAAGAATGAATACTGAAAACATAAGCATATAATCAAATTGTATTTTTCCTCCCAAACTAAAAATTTTGCTTTTTTGCATGACTATTTCTTACAAATGAACACTCATATTCTGTCTCATTAGTGCTTCTGGGAATAATCTTGAGCCTTAAATAGAGAATATATTGGTAGAAAAGACTGAAAAGAAGACATAGCACGTTTAGAAGTTCCATAATGGATGCTTAAACTTCACGATGAAGAAAACAATATCTAGTCCATTGAGCATACATTTTTGCCCGCCATAGTAAAACAAGTATCCCCTTCTATTTTTGATTGTTAAATGGGTGTGTAAACTGAGAAGGTCAGATGTTATTCCATATAGAAAGTCTAACAGTAGGGAATATTGAGATTTTTTGGAGGTTGTTTCTTCAATTTTAGTCTTTGTTTACTGAAGAGAACGATATTTCACTATTTTGTGTAAGACTTCTGTGCCTCATTTGGCTCAGCTTTGTTACTAGGAAACAAAGAGAAAGATTCAGAGTGGTACTTGGCCCAGGAATAATGTCTTACTACTGTCTATGTTCTTCTGGCATAAAATCTCTCCGTGATTCACAGGAGACCACATAATTCCTGAGTGAGAAATCCCAAGCATTATATAAAAGTACTTTCAAATAGATGATGAGAGAAAACATTGAAAGAGATATATTTCCTCAGCTAGATTAAGATCCATGTCTATATTCTAAGAATTTTCTGTACAAATTTTGCTGTTCATATTATAGTTTATTGTTATCATCCCAAAATCATCATAAATGAATAAGTATTATATGCTGACAAAAAGGGAAAAATAGAAAATATCTCATTACTTGTTCTATTGTGTGTAGTAATGTGATACTGTCTTGGGATTTCAGGAAAAATTTAGGTATTTGTTTAATGCACAATTTCTTTAACTGACATCTTGAGAGCTGTGAGAGATGTAGTATGTGTTAGTACGTGTATTTTGTATATGTGTGCACAACAGCAATGATCCAGGTCAGACACAAAGATGTTTGAGGTAGTTATTTTCCCATCAGTGGGTTCATGAATTGGAAGATAAGCTTAGGGCAAAGATAGCATGGTTTCAGAAATTGACATTGCAAAACATATGATTAAAATCACATAACAATTTGGTTGCTATTTGGTATGTTTTCTTTCTTGTTGAGGTTCAGTAAAAAAGCTACTGTGTTACTGATTATTTATAATTGATATTTTTCCAAATCAAGTATTTATCACTGAGCAATAAAATCACATGTTGAGGGTAAAAAAATAGTACTTATATAGAAGTGTCCATATTACTATAACTATGCATATTTGCTGATGTGCATACTAAGGTTTGCTTGTCTCTTTGTTTTAAACTATATGGTCAATTATCTTAATGACTTAAATGAAAATTGCTGCTCAATTTAAGGAGCCCAAATGAACCCACAGTAATCTGTTGATTTTTAGTTTTTTCTTATGGCTTCATGGAAAAAAAAAAGTGGTTAAAATTTGTTGGATACTCCCTGATAGCCCAAGATAGTAAGGATCCTTATAAAACATAAATAATTTTCAAGTCCTCTGAAATTCAAACAAGATTATCTTGTATTATAATAATTTTAGGCTAAGACTGCTATGATATTATATATAGATAGATAGATATATATATGTATAGGTATTTTATATATATATATTCTGGAGACAATATCTAGGTTTATACAATGCAACATTGTATTTTATATCATCTCCAATTGAACACCATGTACACAACTATAATGTTCTTAGAATGGAAGAGGATATGTGAATTTTGGAGGATAACTAGTAGTGTTTGACATGTGGGGATCAACATTCAGTCTCTGAAGCACAATGGAAATAATAGTTTAAAATTAGTTCAAAATTTGACCAGTTACAAATTAGGTGAGTAGTATCAATCACATGGGACTGTTGTGATACTTACATATTCTTGGCCAAAGTAGGTGCTCTATAATTCATTGAAATATTTGTTGTTGCTTAAGATTCATTTGAAAATTTTTTAGTACTCTCTCAGCCTATCAACATTTTGTCATCCATGTATCATCTATATTTGTCTTTCATAATTTCATAATTACCCAGAGATCTTGAATACTCTTTCAAATATATATATATATATATATGTGTGTGTGTGTGTGTGTGTATGTGTGTGTATATATATCTCCAAGTTTTTTTGGTTGTAACTTTCATAGTAAATTATATTTTGTCATTTAATAACACCTCTTATAGAAACCCATGTTCCTGTGAGTTATTTTTATTGAATTATCTTTATAACATGCTTGAAGTACATGTTAAATTAATAGAAAAATATTGTCACAATAATTTAATATTCATTGTCTCCACTTACTTATTCTAAATATCTGAGTAAAAATAATCAGAAAACTGTAGAAATACATAAACACATAAAAAATACATAAATACATTAAAAAATTAAAAAAAAAACACTCACAGAGAGAGAGAGAAAGAGCAAGTCTCTCAATAACATCATTTTGTTCAATGTAGTTTCATTACAACATTGATGAGGAATAAAAAGAAGAAGAAGAACAACAACAAATTCCCATCAGTGCCACTGTCTGTGTAGAGCTTGGATGTTCTCTCCATCTCTGCAAAGGTTTTAGGATGAACCAGTTTTCTCCCACGTCCCAGAGATGTGTACATTAGGGGAATTGACTTGTCTACATTGTCTGCATGTGAGTGTGTGTGTGAGCGCCCTGGATGGGATGCATCCTGTGGAGACTTTGTTCCTGCCTTATGTCCTGAGCTGCCAGCATAGGCTTCATCCACCTGTGACTCTGAACTGGAATTATTGGGTAAATTATCCTACTTATTTTTATTAATGTTTTAAAACATATGCGTAGCTCACATTTATTTCAACGTTTAAAATTAGAAGCATTTTGTTCTTTCTTTTAAAGTTTGACGGTGTTTTTGTGTGGAGAAATATATGGTAGGAATTTAACTATCATTTATATCAATTAGCCTATGGTAAGATTGGTTTCATTATACATCATTCCACTTAAAGTGACAGTTTCCAAGAACCCATCAATTACATTAAGTGAGGACTTAAGTATGTGTGTGTATGTGTATGGGCGCGCGCGAGTGTGTGTGTGTTTGTGTATATATACACACATCATTGATAAATACTTATCAACGAAAAGCTTGACAATAATCACTAGGCAAATAGGATGGAGCATTAGTTTCCTGTTGCTGCCACAACAAATTACTACAAACTTAGCAGCTTGAAACATCCATTTATTATCCCACAGTCTGGTACATCAAAAATCTAGGGATATCATTTCTCAGTTGGTAATTTGTTTGTCACAACGCCCTCAAGGTACCAGCAGCCTGTGTTTCTTTCTGGAAGATCTGGGCATGAATCTACTTCCAGACTCTTTAGAGGTGTTTGCATGATTCAGTCCCATTTTGGCTGTGGGACTAGAGTGCCCCTTGGTTACTGGCTACTGGTTGGGGTCATTCCAAGCTTTAAGAGGCAACCTACATTTCAAGGTTTATGATATTCTTTCAGCTTTAATAACAGCAATGATTAGTCAAGTCCTCCTTATGCATTAAAAATCTATGATGTCCTCTTCTACCTCATCTATTTTCTGCCTTCCTCCTCTGTTGCATCTCTTTAAATTTTCTTTCTTTTCTGCTTTTAAGTGCTCCTGTGATTACATTGAGCATACCTGATAATTCAGAATAATTTCTCTAAATTTAAGGTCAGTTGATTGGTAAATAAAATTACATCTGCAAAGGCCCTTCATAACACAGTCCAGATTTGTGTTTGATTGAAGAACTCGGAGTTGAGAAACTTGAAAGTGGTAAAGGCATCTTAGGAATTCTGCCTATCACAAAAATAAAATCTTTTAATTTGGTTATTTGCATTAATATATTAATAAAGAGTCAGCAAACCATTCTCATTGTGAATACAAAGGAAACTGATCGGTTGCCTATGTTAGTTGCCATAAGCTTTATGGAAGCAAATTTAATAAATAGTGATGACTACAAATGAACACGTTCTGAATTTTTAGTTATAGCCTGTGGTATTAATTAACTAATTGCATTTTTTACAGATATCAAGCTTCATTTACTTCCTTAAAGTAATGGAGCAATTTGCAGTATAATTCATATTTTCATTTTACATTTCACAAGTAAAATTTTTCCTATTCTGACTACATACCACTAAGAAAAATGCCATGATTTCAGAGATTAATCTTATAAAATATGAAGCTACTTTTTAATCTTATTCTAGAGATCTTAAGATTCAGTTAGTACTATCAACTTATTATGAAATCCACCCTCTAGCTCATTTTATGAAACTAAATCTGGGCCCCTGAAAAATTAATTGACTTTTCCAGGCTTATACAATGTGTTAGTGAAGAGACGGAGATGATGTTTGTACCCGCTTCTCTTTATTTCATCTGTTAGTCTACATTTCTTCGTTTCAGAGATTTAAGTTCTTGCATCCATTTATCAACTATGCTCCCAAATACTGCATGTGCCTTTATAATACAGAAAGGAATTTTCAAAATTTGCATTTTATTTTAGCCAATCCGTTCACAAGTTAATGTAAGCTAACAACAATTTTTTGAAACCCATGTTTTCTACTTACTTTTGTTTTCCTTTTGCTTAGAAGTTGTGAAGTCCAAAAGGTTAAAGGCTTCACAGAGCTTCATTGGCATTAGGGCATTCACACGCAAAAAGCTATTAAAAACATCAGTTTTACAGTATAAGCAGAAAGAAATTAAAACATGATTAATTTTTTTATGAAAAACTCATTGGCTTTAGAAATAAATAAAATATTCTGGAAAACATTTTTATAGTCATTTGAAGAATAATTTGATATATTAATAAGGTAAAAATGCTGAAGGATTTGTACTTTGCCTGCCAAATACTTTTAAATAGCTCAATAATCAACACTGTTAACAGGAATAGCAATTATTTGCTTTGTATCTAATTTGCGTATGATACTTTTTGGTCCTAACAATAAGAGATATTTACAAAGTTGGCCCTAAAAATTAAACACTAAGATTATAAAGGTATAAATATGGAACACATACATAAAATTATTTTTTGACTGTTGAAATAGCTTTAGGACAAAGGAGTGTTAAGTGTGACAATTCAGAGAAACTGGTGGTAACTCACAATTTGTTTAGAGAAGTGTCTCTCAAAAGTGTGCACCCAGACCATTCATATCACCTGGGAACTTGTTAGAAAGGTAACTTACCAGGCTCTGTCCTAGAGCTACTGAATCAGAACTTCTAGATAGAGGAACAGTTATCTGTGCTTTTATAAGCTCTGTAGGAGATTCTGAGAGAGCTAAAATGCAAAGGAATCACTCATCTGAGGGAAAGGGGGAAATAAAATAGTTTTTGAAAGCCTCGAATGCATCAAAAACAACTTCTTAAAAACCTAGAGAACTTTACTTTTTGAACTGAGAATTTTGACAGGTTACTTTGTATGGTAGGTTATTTGGGGGAGAAATTAAGAACAGATAAAGAACACAGATATTTAGATTATCTTTTAAGTTCTAAAAAATTGCATATTATTTGTAAAAAAGACAGACAACATTTTGAGAGTACTCTACTTGAGAATGAAGAGTTTACTCCTAGTAGATAATGTTGACTGAAAGGCAGAAACTGAGTAAGAGAATGATGATGCGATAGTAAGCAAGATAAGCAGTGGATTCCAACTTAATATGCAAGAGTTTATTACACACATAACCTTCTGTTTTTTCTATGCCAAGATAATTAAGAAGAAATAATTATACATTTATATAGGATTATTTCATTATGCCAAATAAAGGTAGTGAATCTATTTCTCCTCCAGCTCTTAAAGCTTCATTATATAAAAATATCTTGACCAGGTGCGGTGGCTCTTGCCTGTAATCCCAGCACTTTGGAATGCCAAGGTGGGCGGATCACCTAAGTCAGGAGTTTGAGACGAGACTGACCAAGATGGTGAAATGCTATCTTTACTAAAAATACAAAATTAGCAGAGCGGTGCAGGCCTGTAATCCCAGCTAATCAGAAGGCTGAGACAAGACAATCACTTGAATACGAGAGGCGAAGGTTGCAGTAAGCCAAGATTGTGCCATTGCACTCCAGCCTGGGCAAAAAGAGCAAAACTCCATCTCAAAAAATAAAAAAAGAAAAAAAAAAAATTCCCTTCCTGATATCCTTAAAAGAGTGACAAACAGTATCTCATTTAAAGCAGTCTAGGTTATTATATCTCATTAAGTAAATACATTTTAGCTTATGTACTTATAAATAACATTTATTTAATAAATTTTGAGTGATTATTTTCATTTTGGATCATATTTTTTCTCATATTTGTATTACTGTTAAAATTTAAAAAATACTTAAATTCTGGGCCATACATATGAGATATAAGTGAATTGTTGAAATCATTACAGTAATGAGAAAAGTTATGGAAATTTTTGGCCAGGTATGGTGGCTCATGCCTGTAATTCCAACACTTTGGGAGGCTGAGGAGGGAGGATCGCTTAAGCCCAGGAATTTGGGACCAACCTGGGCAGCACAGAAAGACTCCATCGCTGCAGAAACAATTATCATTATAGAAATTCTTATGTAGAATCAATGTTTTATCAAAATACTCAGAATTATAAACTTAGCATCAAAAAAGAAACATTTTGTTTGAGTTATCAGTTGTGGAGATATTATATCAGTTTGGTGTCAACAATTTGCTTTATCTCAAGTGTAGCATACACAAGTTAATTGGTTATATCATGATCTAAACAGTTTGGCATGCAATAATAATAATAATAAATAATGCAGACTTAGGCAATCTGTACAAACATTTCAAAACAGAAATTCCTGTTGAAATATTTTCCAGAAGTGAATTTTATGAAACAATTTTGGAAGCCTCAGAGAATATTCTCTGATATTTTATTTTATTACTATGTTTTATTTTGGGACAATCTTACAGGACATCAACATAGACTATAGAGATAGCAAAACTTCTTTAGTATGTTACTGTTACAAGATAAAGAGGTCCTTGAATTTATGTTTGTATTTGCAATAAAGCTGGCACAAACAAGCAGGTAAGAAAACAGTTGAGATGAATTTAATATGTTAATGATTACTGCTGTGCCAAGTAAAGCAGAACGAAACTAAAGGACACTGCTCTAAAGATGCCCTCCAATCTGCACAGAAATGGTGATGGCATGTGGAATATAACAGAACACATGAAAAGCACTAATACCAGTATTCAAACGTTAAGCAGTAATTTCATCAAAGCATATATGCATGTTCTGTGCTACAGGGGGAAACTAATAGCAAACATTTGTTGAGTGATTGGTGTCACAAATAGTTCTAAATGCTTAACATATATTAGATCCTTGGATTTTTATAATAATCTTATGAGGCGAGTCCACTTATTATCCTTATTTCACACATACGGAATCAAAGACACAAAAAAGGTCAGGCAGCATATTTTAGTACACACAGCTAAAAGATGAAGCCAGACTTTAAAGAGGAAAAATGTCCTGCTTGTGCTTATAATATTAATCACTGTGTTATATATGTACATATATATTAAATTGTATCCAATATTTATAGCAAACATTGTCATGATCACTTATACTCAATGATAATTTACAAGAACATTTTATCAGTTATGAGTAAAAATTAAGATTTTTTCTCACTAATTTTCAAAACAGAAATTATAACATTTTATTTCAGAGTAAGATGGAAAGATCTCAAATGAGAGCAGAAAGAAATACCTTTTATATTCATAACTTTTGTGAATATATGACCATTCACCAAAAAGTATTAAACAACCCAGTGACTATTTGCTTTTTTGTATTAAAAAACCTGGAAAAAATGAAAGTCAAATTTCAAAGGGGATCTTTTTCTTTGAACTTAAAGATAATATAGGATCTTGATTTACTTTATTTTTTAACTAGATTGTTGAACATCACATTTTCATTTTACATTATGATTCCTTTAAAACTCTTGTCATGAATATAAACACCTCATTTTATACCTTTAAAGTTCATAATAATAACATCAGTAACGCTATATATGAACCTATACATAAGTGTATATGTCCTGAGTATACCAAAAGCACTTTTATATTCAATTTTTAAATAATATGAGATACAAATTCTGGTCTTCTTATTTTCTTTGGGACTTCATAATATCCAAGGAACATTAAAATATCAACTTAAAAATCCACATAACTCAAATTTGCATTGCTAAAATAAAGAAACAGATTCTCGTTGCAATAAAAAGAAAAAATTATTAAATGTCTATTTTAAAAAAGAAATCCCCTCTTAGAAAATCATTTGCAATAGAAACTTACTGAGGTATACTTAATTTAAGACCAAATTCCTTTGACAGCTAAATAGTAATTGAATACAATGCAGGATATAATATATATAAAGAAGCATAATGAAATCCTTACCGATAATTTAGTAAAACAAACAATATATCCAGATTAGAATTGTTTTGTAGAAAAATATGAAACGCTACATTGGTACCCACTAAAAGGAAAGCACATATAAATTTTTTTTTAGAAAAACAGCATAATCAGATAGTAAATGCTATTTTGTTTAAAGTAACCTTGGTCTACATTTTCAAGATTGGCAATATGGACAACCACAGAAGCATGTGGACCACACATGTTTTCTAAACATGAGCTACCAATCTTCAGCATTATGTTTGTGGATACATTAAGGTGTTTATTTTCTTCTTTTTCAGAAATGTGCGTGGTTAAAAACCATAACTGCTCTCTAAACACATGATAATAGAATTTTAACGAAATGTGCTTAATATTATTTTCTTAAGCCAGGTATTTTCTAGTTTCATAGCCATTCTGCTCATTATCCATTTTGGGTAACGTAAGAGGCCAAAATCTATTAAACAGTAACAATTACTTACAAATATTTTATAGTTCAAGAAAACAGATAGAATGCCAGTTTATTTCTGTCTAAAGTGACATAATAGCTTTATTTTACTTAGCTGCCTTTTTTTGCTTAACTTTTATAGGGCATTTAAATCATTTATAAGCATGTGCCTACCCGATTAGAGTGAGTGGAAGGAAGAGGGAGATGGAGAACACGACGTTGAAGGGTATTTCTGAACAAGTGATCCATGCTAGCCAATTGAAATATTTGATTCAATCTCTCTTGAAGCTCTTGTTTCTTTGAAAGGGGAAATTGCTGTCAAAATGGAGAATTGATGCTGGCTACTACAGTTAAAATAGTCTGCCCCTCAAGGCTCTTAGGGAAAATAGCTGAGGAATGTAGAGTTCAAATGGGTTCTTGTTGTTTCCATCGGAGTCTTAACATTTACTTGCTTTTATTGATCTAAGGCTTATTAAATAAGTCTAGTAACTTAGTACTGTACGGTCTAGTGATTTATGCCTATCGTCTTTAAATAGTGTTAGAGTCCTTGGAGAATGTTAAGCCTGAAGACTATTAATAATATTCTTAATAATTTGCTTTGTTCTATTTTTTTCTAAATTATAAGGATGATGAGTATTTAAAAATATATAGCTTCATCCTAAAATACATGATTAAGCATGGATATTCGTTTATCTCAAAAAGATATATAAAAAGATGTAAATCAATCTATTTTTGTGGCACACACTGTCATCTGGGTATCTTAATGTTCCTTCTTGCTTTTTTCCTTGACAACCCTGAGTTTGAGGGAGGAGCTATGTGCACCTTTCTAATTGCCTTACATATACGGTATACATTTGCCATCACACCATTAGAAATCTGCTGAGGTTTCTTCTTAAGCTGTGTTTTCCTGATAGAAGGGAAATGACATGAATTTTCCCTTATCCTCTCCCCTTTCTAACTTAAGGTAAACCTGATGCCTGACCGAAGCAGCTTTCAGGAAACAGGGAGATAGCAAATGTGAGGAAAATAATCATAGAAATGTTAGCCACAATATCGTCGAGTCACTCAATCAGTAGCAGCCACTGGTTTTGCCTGATTGTATTATTTATTTAAAAAAGCACCTTGATTTTCTAAGAGGCAACATTAAGGCTTTCTGTTTCTTGCAGTTATAACTAAACTGCTAGTTATTTTTAAGAAAAGATGTCGATTGATGTTTAGTATGTATCCCATAGAGTCTACAACTGACATATGCTGATAGTAGCTATTTTTTTAAGCTGTTCAAATTTTATAGCTGTAACATGCACATGGATTCATTGGCTGTGTGACTACAGGAGGACAGGCAGGGATTTGGTGACCTTCCTGCACTGTGTGTGGTCTGCACCATGATGCTGCTACTGCTCTCTTGGCTTCTAACTATGTGATAGTATCCCAGACAGTCCCAGCAGCTACACTCAAATTTAGGGAAGAGTTGATAGCCTATGGCATGAACTTTGCCTCAATGGGAAATAAAAGTACAGGCGAGAGGTTCAGGTAGATGAAGTCTCATCTCTTTCCTTGCACAACAGATTTGTTCAGAGACTCACTATTTCATACAGTTCTCAGAGGTTTCCTACCGAGAACTGTGTGAACTACCAACTGTGCTTGTCAGGAACTGAAGCTATTTCAGCAATGCATCTCCTCGTATTCTTGTATTTTCCCAATTTCCTTTCTGGCCTCACTTCCCTAATCCCCTTATATTATTTCCTTGTGATCTCACTTCCCAATAAAGTTATAGCATGTAACTCTTGCCTCAGGACATATTTTTCTAGAGAATATGAACTAAAAAAGCTAATTTGCTTGGAAAATTTTTTTCTGAGATAAGACTATTGTATTCACTACAATATGTCGCAACTTTTCCCTCTTTAGATCTATTGTAGTAGTGAATTCTCTTCTCTCCCTAATCATATAGCCATTTTATTTATACAAATGTTCTGTGACATTCCTGGAGTAATGACTCCATCAGTCTATGGACCTTCCTAACCCTGGTCCTCACCAATGTTAATTCTGAACACTTTCTTTGTTTTAAAGTTGATAAAGGTTTTGCTAACAGTAGGATCAGATAAATAGTTATCCATATTTTTAATAGTGCTTTATGTATTTTTAATCTACTTGGGTTTTATTGAGATAAAACTAAAAATTAAAATACATTTCTTAAAGCTAACTAGCATTTTTCTTAAAGCTAACTAGTACTAGTACTTCTGATTTTTCTTAAAACATTTTTCTCTAGCATATGTTGTCTTGTGAACACAGAATGTAATACACATACAAAATATGTGTTAAGCAATTATTTATGTTATCAGTAAGGATTCTGGCCAAATAAAAGACTATTCATAGTTATATTTCTGAGGAGTCAAAAGTTAAGTGCAGATATTTGACTGCATGGGAGTCAGTTTTCATACCCCTCCATTGTTCAAGGGTCAATTGTACATATAAAAAATGTGTGTTTATGTGTGTGTGTGTGTTGTGTAATACATATAATTTCTTAAATTAACAAAATAAATATTAGCATTTATTTCAAAACCATTTTATTTGATCCCAATGTAAGTTTGAGTCCTTCTCCCTTAAATACAAAATAGTACACTAATTACTGTTAAGCTGGTACGTACAATGTCTCCTAAATGTGTTTCCTGTCTAAGGTGTATAGTAGTAATCAGAAAGTAATCAGAAATTTAAAAATTAATTTCCCTAAACAGGTATCAAGCAGTGGGGGAATAATTCAAGGAAGGTGAAGCCTTTTCACATCTTGTAGGAGGTTATGAATAGAAATCTTTTCACAGAGCACAGTTCATTTAATTTGAATTTAAAATCTTGACTCTTTATTGACCCCCTTATTCTAAAAGAGTTGAACTAAAGACTTAATGGATTTTTTAAAGTTAATTAGAATCTGGTTTAAACTGAACACCCACTCCCACAAGGAAAACTTTTACAGGTGTAACAGATGAATTATTATTAAATATTTTACAATATAGCAGAAATATCTTACATATTGTGAATATGTGTAATAGGTCAAGTTTCTTGCTCTCACTCCATTTGTTAAGCTAGGAGATCTAATTTCCTAAAATAAAATCAGTCCGGAATGACAACGTCTTTAACCAAACATCTGTAGAATAGAAGGCAAGATGCTGGAGAATAGTATCTGCAAAAAATTCAAGATTTACAAGGAATCTTAGAATTTATCAAGCCTAAAATTTATCTGACACAAATTTACTACAATAATCTCTTGAAAGTCTTAATACCATCACATTAAGATACTGAGACATCAAATTCTAATTTGGTGCTGTTATAGTTAGATATTAATATTTTTGTACAGTTCTAACATGGTATGTTTTTGATAATTTTCTTTCTCCAATCCAAATAGAATAAGTATTTTCTTTTTTACATGACAGCTCCATCACATATTTGAAAATTGCTGTTCAAAATAATAGCTAATACTGAGTACTTACTAAATGTCAGGCATGATTCCTAGGGCTTTATCTGAATCATGTCAAGTATTTCTACCTTATAAGGTAGACAATGCTTTTAGAAGACAAAGAGGAGGCACAGAAAGGCTTAATCACCCTTCATCTTATCACTAGTAAATGTTGAATTCAGATTACAATCCACATTATGGTTCCTTACTCTGAGTTAAGTATGGCATTCCATGTCACCTCTTTCCAAAAAATCATTTCCCCTAGGGGTTTTTCTACTTCTGTAGTCTAAAGAAAGTAATATGTTTTGAAACTATTAGGGAGTTTAATACAAAATAAGTATTAAGTGTGTTTATTTTCATTTCCCAATTTACATGTATTCATTAGAAAATAAAATAAAATCACAGATTAACTAAACTAAAAAACAAAGTTTTCTGTAATCTCACCACTTAGAAAAAACTACAATAGTAAAATGTTGTATATAAAATATTCTGTTCTATTCTAAACTAAAAATGATACGTATCGCCAATTTATCATCGACCTCTCTGTTTCCTCTCTTAAAACTTCTTCTCACCCTCCATCTCACCCTCCAAATGATATTAATTTTACAAAACACTCTGAACAAATATACATTAAGATATTGTACAAATCTATTTGCATCATAAAAAATAAATAAATTTAATACAATGTCTTATTTTCTGGCACATTTCCATTTGGGAGTTCCTTGTTTCTCTCTTTTCTCTCAAAACATTTAACTTTCATCATTGAACTAATGTCCCAATAGGAGGATACCACCCACCTTCTGATCAACTGAATGATCTAGTTGAGCTTGATAGTTGCTATCGTTTGAATGTTTTTGTTCCCTCTATAATTCATGTTGAAATTTAATTCCTATTGCAACAGAATTGAGAAGTGTGGCCTTTGGAAGGTGACTGAGTAATGAGGGCTCCACCTTTATGAATGGGAGGGCTTGCAGAAGGGTTATCACCACTTTTGATATTCTGCCATCTGCCAAAATCCTTCACTGGACACCATATGCTGGCATCTCAATCTTGGATGTTCCAGACTTCACAACTGTAAGAAGTAAATTTCTATTCCTTACAAATTACCCAGTCTCACAAATTTTGTTAAAGCAGCACAAAATAGACTAAGAAAATGTTGAAGAATATGTAACCATTCTTTATTCAAATATGGCCAAGAAATAGTTGCTTGTTTGTTTTTACAGCTTTATTGAGCTATTATTCAAGTGTCATATAACACCTATTTATGGCATTGAATTTAATAATTTTTAGTGTATCATAGACATGTGCAGTCATCATGCTAGTCAATGTTATAACTCTTTTTATGGCTACAAAAGTAAACCCCATACACATTAGTTATCACCTCCTTATCCTCTCACTCTACTTCACAGCCTTTAAGCAACCACTAATCTGTTTTGTTTTTCTATATAATACTCTATTCCGGACATTACAGAAATTATTTAGGCATCAGTTAAGGGAGAACCAGCTAGATTTCTAATTTCTAACACTAGATAATATTAAGTATAAGTTAAAAATAAATACTAACTGATAATTAAAATTTGCATTTAATTGTAAAAGGCATTTCTAGGTAAAAACTTGATTTAATGAGTTTTTTTGTTACTGTAGTTATAAAAAGTTAGCTAGCTAGTGAATAAAAAGGGACAAAATACAAATCACCATTTATCTACTATCATCAGTGTTTTATAAACTGCTGTGTACTGAATATTTTTGTTCCACCAAAATTAATGTTGAAATCCTAACTCTCAAGGTGATGGTATTAGGAAGTGGGGCCTTTAAGAGGCGATTAAGTCATGATAGCATAACCCTCATAAATTGCATTGGTGCCCATATAAAAGAAGCCCAGAGTTCATTCTCCCTCCCGTCAAAGTTAAAGGAAGAATAAAGCCATCTATGAATCAGGGAGTTGATCCTCGACAGACAATGAATCAGCCAGCACTTTGGTCTGGGACCTCCCAACACCTCAACCTGTAAAATTAACATTTTTTTATTTATAAGTCACCTAATTTATTCAATTATAACTGCCCAAACAGACTGAAACACAAAACATCACTATAAATATCAATATCTAAGAACTGAAAAAAACTGCAAGCTTTTAACTCAAACTTAGCATATCTCATTTAGAGTACAGGATTTATTAACAGAATTCAATGTAAAGGATTGAAATATTAGTTACAGAAGAAGAGTTGAACGGTAACATTTTTGCTTTCAGATAATAGTTTAAATGATCTAAGTGTATGATGAAGATCCAAAGTGACCTTTGAAACAGATCTATTAGTAACTTTTATTTATTCTCATATATTAGAAAACCAACAGTGTTCATGGCAAGACAGTTGGCATTGGCTCAAAGGTATTAGTATCTCCGCCAGGTCATGTGTTGACAACAACCTCCTGTTGCTTGTCCACTTGCTATGCTTGGCACACCTCCAGAGTCATTTAAAAAAAATTAAAAAAAGAAAACACCAACAAAGAATGGTAGAAGAAGCAGTTCACTGTAAATACTTAATGATTATGACTACAAGACTTATGACGATTACTTTCAGATTATGGCATCTAGTATTTTTAAAAATTGTTCCTTTCAATATTTCTATCCTCATAAAACCAGAATCTTGTGACTGAAGGCCATGTGATTGATGAATTGGAGAATACATAAAGAAATATCAAATAATTGTA
This sequence comes from Piliocolobus tephrosceles, assembly GCF_002776525.5. NCBI lineage: Eukaryota > Metazoa > Chordata > Mammalia > Primates > Cercopithecidae > Piliocolobus > Piliocolobus tephrosceles. Next base: position 105,960,256 of record NC_045438.1, read on the forward strand.
CACTTCGCTTCCAAAATCATTAGTCTAAAATGTCAAATGCTAATGCTTTGTTCTTATAGAGTATGAATTCCACAAAGCCTTTTAAGTTGGCAGATTCGGTTATCTATTCTTAATGTCATGAGACATGCAAAGTACCTGGAGTTCTACATATAGTTAATGTTGAGAGATTTCTATATTATAGCACATAAATATCAAGCTGCTGGGAGTAAATACACCTTTTGTGACTTGACATATGCCATAACAGTGGTTTTATTTACACATAGCTTTTATTGGCTTTTATCTTCTTAAACTATACAACAAAATAGCATGCCAATGATATTAAGCTAGTAAAAAAAGAATATAGATTTGTTAGAGAAAAATATCAAATAGTCTTGCCTAATAAATGTACTAATATATTTATGTTTTAATTCATATTGTCAATGATAACACTATTTTTATATCTGTAGAAGTGTATTTTTCTCCTTCTTAAAAAACAGAAAGTTAGATTTCTCATGTAGAACCAATGGCATATAATAGTAATATGTATTTCTATTTTCCTTCTTTAGTCAATTTGTATTGCATGTAGATGAATTTAAAAATCTTTGTATTTCAAATTTTTGCCACTGCCTAATTCATTGTAAACTGAAGGACAATGTTTCTGAAAGTACAGAAAGAATAATCATCCACAAAAAATTCTGCAATGTGTCAAACACTTCCTCCTCTATCTTTAGAGAAATATGCTAGAGTATTGAGGTAAAACATGTATTTAAAAATTCCCTACATTGACCCCATGTCATATAAATATTATGCAAAATAAGCACTCAGTATATTCTCAGAAATCATTTTATTTTTATAGTCATGTATGTCGACTCCGTGAAATTAAAAAGCATTATATGGCCAATTGTTTGTTATTGCCTAGGCTTATTCAATTTTTTTGAAAGAGTTTAACATGTATTTACCTTATAGGATAGAACCAATAGTTTGACAGGCAAAGTAAGAAAGTGCCTTAATACAGAAACTAATTAACAGTAGTAGCAAAACTAATAATTATATTAGAAAATTAATATTTATAAGAACTTAAATATGCTAGGCATTTTCAAAGCCATTTGAAGATACAAGATATGTTCTATTATAGCTTAATTCAGTAATGTTTAGTTAATATCTAGTCTTTTAAGGGTTAACAAAATGAAAATTCAACACAGGCTATACATATAACAAAGAGAAAAGAGTTAATAAAAATCCAGAATACAATAATAAAATTAAAATTGAACATTTATGTTAGATGATTATATATCATAAACTCACCAATTAAGATAAATGGATTAGAAAATAACCAAGCTATTCTAGGGGAGAATCCAAAGAAAAATTGAAATGCTATATAATGGGCAAACATCTGAAATAGCATGACTGAGAACTATTGAAAGCACAAATTTATGCTCAGACAAACCAGTTACATTTATACAAAAATAAGGATCAATTATATTATAAATTTTAAGTACAAAGAAAAAATATATAAATTATGCAATTGTAAATCCTGCTTTGTGTTTGTTTTCACTATTATGGGATTTTCTGGTATAATTCAACTAGATCTTGAATAAACTAATGATGAAAACAAGATAAAAACAAATATTCCATTCCACTGCAATAGAGCAACCCACACAAATACAACAATTTTAAAAAATCCACATTGCTTCAAAGACATGATTGGAGCTAGAAAACTTAAGGAAAATATATATCTATGATCAGAGAACAATAAAAACTATATATCTATGATCAGAGAACAATAAAAACTATCTGAAACCTGAGCAAGATCAGGAGAATTATGCAATATTAAAGATGTTGTATTTGTTATGGAGGCAAAGGCAAACAATAGCAGTGGAATTTGGAGAATAAACTTTGTGCTTTCCAAGAGTAAGAAAATGGTATTAAGTACAAGAAATGATAACACAGGGTGACAAAAGATATTTTGTCTTACTCTTTGAATCTCTTTCAAATATAACTGATTTTTAAAGCAATAATAAAAACAATATCTTGTGGAGTTTGTAACACATTAGTAATAAAATGCATGATACCTACCTCCTAAAACCAGGAAGGCAAAGATGAAATATAATAATGTAAGACTTGATCTAGTTGAAATGATATATCATTTGCAAGCAGACTGACAAATTATACGTATATATGGTAAATCCTAAAACAAGTGCTTACATTACATAAATTATTGCACAGCTAATTAATCAAAAAAGAGATAATATGAGAGAATAAAAATATTAAATTGGGTCAGGTGTGGTGGCTCATATAAATTATTGCACAGCTAATTAATCAAAAAAGAGATAATATGAGAGAATAAAAATATTAAATTGGGTCAGGTGTGGTGGCTCACACCTGTGATCTCAACATTTTGAGAGGCCAGGGCAGATGGATTACTTGAGCCCAGGACTTCCAGACCAGTCTGGGCAACAGGCAAAATTCCAGCTCTACCAAAAATACAAAAATTAGCCAAGCGTAGTGGCATGCCTATAGTCCCAGCTACTTGGTAGGCTGAAGTGGGAGGATCAACTGATCCTGGGAGGTAGAAGCTACAGTGAGCTGTGATCACACCACAGCACTCCAACCTGGGCAACAGAATAAGACCCCGTCTCACAAAATAATAATAATAATAATAATGATATAAAAATAAATTAATTTAGAAGTAGGTAGTAAAAGAGGAAGAAAAGGACAGAAAATGGAAGAAACAAATATAAAACCAATACCAAAATGCATGATGTAAATAAATCCATTCATAAGAAAGTCACATTAAATTTAAATGGTTTAAACAGCTGTTGCACAGAAAGAGATTGTCAGGCCTAAATTCATGTACAAATATACTATGCTCATAATATGGTTAATGTCAGTTCTTCCAAAACTGATCTATAAATTCAACAAAATACCAATGAAAAAATCTCAGAAGCCCTTTTTTTTTGTATAATCAGCTGATTAAAAATTTTTATGAAAATGAAAAAAACCAGAATATCCAGAACAGCTTTGAAAAAAAGAACAAAGTTAAAAACTTATACTACTTAAAACATTATTATAAAATTATAGTAATTAATACAGTGTGATATTGACCTCCACATGCACAAATAAATCAGTGGAATAGTCTGGAAGATATATTTCTTTTTTTTTTTTTTTTTTTTTGAGATGGAGTCTTGCTCATCACCCAGGCTGGAGTGCAGTGGCGTGATCTTGGCTCACTGCAAGCTCCGCCTCCCGGGTTCACGCCATTCTCCTGTCTCAGCCTCCCGAGTAGCGGGGACTACAGGCGCCTGCCAACGCGCCCGGCTAATTTTTTGTATTTTTAGCAGAGACGGGGTTTCACCGTCTTAGCCAGGATGGTCTCGATCTCCTGACCTGGTGATCCGCCCGCCTCGGCCTCCCAAAGTGCTGGGATTACAGGCGTGATCCACCGCGCCCGGCCAGATATATTTCTTATACCCATGCATATTGAATCGATTTTTGACAAAAGTACAAAAGGAATTCAGTGGGAAAATAAAATATTTCTCAATAAATGGTACTGAAATAGATATATCTATATGCTAAACAAGAATCTTAAATCCATATGTCATAGCATAACAAAAATTATCTGAAAATAGGTCATAGGCCTAAATGTAAACCCTAAAACAGAAAATGTTTATAACAAAACATAGGAAAAAATTCTTTGTGACTCTGGCATAATTCATTACAAAAATTAAATAAATAAGCACTATTAAAAGCTTTGGCTCTTCTAAAACCTCTGTTAAGAGTATCAAAATATAAGTCACAGACTGGGAGAGTTATAATATATCTAATAAAGAACTTCTATCCAGAATTTATAACACATTCTCAAAACAATAACAAGAAAACAAAAACCATGAACAGAATGGGCAGATTTGAGCAGATACTTTTCTAAGAAAATATGCAGATCACAAATACATGCATAAAAAGTTGCTAATATCATTACCTATTAGGTGAATGTCAATGTAAATTAAAATCACAGTATATTTTATTAAAATGCTTTTAAAAAGACAGATCATTGACAAGAAAGTGGAGCAAATGAAAGTCTTGTGCATTCCTAGTGGGAATGCAGAATAGCATCACCTTTTGGGAAACTGTTCGTTTCTTATAATGTTAATAGTATATTTACCATGTGATTCAACTCTTCTACCACTAAGTGTTGACACAGGATAAATAAAAGCATACGCTCATACAAAACCTCATATATGAATGTTCATTACCAGCATGCTTTTAATAGCCCAACATGGGAAACAACCTAAATATCCACCAACAAGAGGGAGAACTCTTGGAGACAGAACTAAGGAGAGAACTTCAACAATTTTTTTTTTTTTTTTTTTTTTTTTTTTTTAGTTTTCAAGAGAACCTTGGATGTAATGTTTTTGCTCCTTCATGCTGTCTTTTATCCAAGGGGAGAGGATTTGGCAATCAAATATTTGCAACCTTGATATTCATCAAGGTTGCGTTTATTATGTGCTAGGATCTGTTTGTTGGCACTCAGAGAGAAATGCACAGGCTTCTATTCCCTGATTCAGGAAGAGAGCCAAAGCTTTTTGAGGGTTTAAGGATGTCTGGGCACCACAGAGTGACAGCCTGTGTTAGGATTCGGTTACGATTACTAACCAATTAACTGAAATGTCCTAGGTCAACTTTTAGCTAGGCATGGGGCATACAACTGAGTTGTTCTCGGCTCTTCTTCCTCCTATAATGGACAAGGAGAGACAGGCTTGCTTTATTTGTCTAGGCAGCTGTTTGGGTTACTGGACTTTACATATACTGCCCATATTTGTACATTTTTCAGTTCTCTCTTCATTCTCATTCTTCTCTCTCTCTCTGTCCTTTGCCTGTCCACACAGGTTCAGGAATAAGATTTAAGTTGGAATCAGCCTTGAGTTTTTAGCAGGATGTAAGGTGCTTGCTGATTAGGTGAGCTTCATTCAGAACCATGGAAGCTCAAATGTTTGTTGAATTGCCCAAGTTATTCCAACAAGTAATTGGAAGGATGTGAAATCAGAAATGTTTTATGTCTTTATGCTTGTAGCTATACAGATGAATTTTACTGTGCTATATAGGCTCATGAAGACACCTATTAACAGAATGTTTTAGTTGATACAAAGATGAGTTTTACTTGATGAAAGTTTATAAGTTACAAAATGTAAAAATGCACCATGTCTCTTCACATTTTTAAAGAATAACATTTTTTTACTATTCTAAGACATTTGTTATTGTCCATTCATAATTTAAATTTAAACTACTTTTTTAAAAAGTCAACTGTTATTGTTATTATTATTATCATTATTTTGAGACAGGGTCACACACTGTCACCCAGGTTGGAGTTCAGTGGCGTGATCTCGGCCCACTGCAACCTCTGCCTCACAGTCTCAGGAGATCCTCTGACCTCAGCCTCCTGAGTAGCTGGGACCACAAGTGCACGCCACCACACATGGCCAATTTTTTGTATTTTTGATAAAGATGGGGTTTCACCATGTTTCACAGGCTGATCTCAAATTCCTGAGCTCAGATGATCCACCTGCCTCGGCATCCCAGAATGTTGGAATTAGGTGTGAGCCACCACACCTGTCATGAAAAAGACAAATGTTATTTTTAAATGGCTATGCCTGTGTTGTATTTGAAGCAATAAAATATTTGAAGCATTTAAAAGCATAATATCTTCTCCCTTTCTAATACATATAGCAAATAGTTTTGATATTTCTAAAAATTCATTCAAATATGATTATAACGAGCTCTCAAAAATTTCACACATGCATGAGAAGAGTAAATCTATAAAACATATTTAATGGCATTATTTCTAAAATTTTGTATTCGCCTTTTGGATCAATCTGGAAATATCTTTTAGGTTATAAGAAACATTGAACTTGGAAAATCGAATGCCAGAAAAGAATAATGGAATCCATTTATTTTAATTTGACTTATGAGGTATTCAATATTATCCAGGTTTACTGTCTTAACATTTGCCTGAATGTTCCTGTTACTATTTCCATGTTGGCATTAAAGACTTACTGATGGATATATAATGCAGTTACATTCTCTAAAACTTTATTCAAGCTGAAGAGAACAAGTTTATGCCAAATCTTCTACCTAAAAATAAATATATTTTGTGATTTGGTTACAGAGACATGACATGTGGAAAATGCTATAGAATGATTATCTCATAATTGTTTTCACAATTATTACTGAAAATCATAAAGAGCAAGTAGAGCACTGAGTCTCATAGTAGATAAATGGTATCTTGAAAAATAATGGCAATTGTAGAATACAAACTTTATGTGGTTTGCCCATTTTATTATGTTAAACAATACTAGCTATGTCAAGATGTCACTCTCTCCTAGGAATAGTAATCATGGGATCACTATCTTTATGAATAAATCCTTTTTCTGTGTAGTTTTGTAATATAATTTTCCTAGGGCCACTTGCTCATCCTTTCTTTTTATTTTGTATTATTTATTTTATTTATTTATTTTTTATTGTTTTTGAGACAGAGTTTCACTCTTTTGCCCAGGCTGGAATTCCAGTGAAGTGGCAGGATCTCGGCTCACTGCAACCTCTGGCCCCAGGTTCAAACGATTCTTATGCCTCAGCCTCCTGAGTAGCTGGGATTACAGGCTCTTGCCACCATGCCTGGCTAATTTTTGTATTTTTAGTAGAGACCAGGCTTCACCGTGTTGGCCAGGCTGGTCTCGAACTCCTGACCTCAGGTGATCCACTCACCTCGGCTTCCCACAGTGCTAGGATTACAAGCATGAGCCACTGCTTCCGGCAAATGTAGAATATTTTTCACAGGATTGCATGGAATTTGAAAATTTAATCAAGGAGGTAAAATGTAATTTAAAAATAATTGTGAGATATGTTAAAATGTTTCTATTTAAAACCAAAACCATATGTTAATTTTGAAATATATTTATGCTATATCTAAATTACATAAAATAGTATATTTCTCTAAACAGTTTGTTGACATACTTGAGCACAAATAGTTGCTGAGTTTGTCATCATATGCTTGTCTCCAAATTAGACCAAGTACAGTGGTTCAACATTTTTTTTAATTTAAGAAAACTATCCAAACTTCGAAATTACAAAATTAAAAAAGAAAATAAGACAAGATTAAACATTATGTTTATGTGTGTGCTTATTTGTGTGTATGTGATTTCTGAATATTTCTCACTGGCTCCATTTTCATAAGACTGTAATTGAGAATTACCATCATAATAATTAGTAAGGAAACTTAGTATCATGATCCTTCCTTTTAAATTATGGTTCCTCCTTACCACATTATGAGATTAATAACAGCTGCATATAAATAAGAGAAAGTAAAGTCCTAACGTCCAAATGGAACAAAAACTATATCAATCTATTTATACATTTCAGTAATCAGTCAAACATTTGTAACAATATTTACTTTAAAAAACAAATAGCTATTTAAATCTAACTTTCGACCTAAGTGTTCTAAGGTCAAAGCATCTGGGTTTTTGAAATAGCATTTGAATCTGTTTAGGCCACCACCTAAATGCCAAGGCCTAAACTGTAGAGATAAGTTTTATCTTAGGCCTACATTTTCCTAATAATATATTTAATATATAAATAATAAAACATTTCAGAATATCCACCAGAAAAAGCCAACAATCTCAAAAGTCAAAAAATAATATTAGTTAGAAATTAGCAAAAAAGGAAACCCCAAAGACTCACAAAGGTAGGAATAAGTTCTCAGACATTATTAATTTTAAAATGCAAATTGAAACAACAATAAAATAACAACTTGACATATTTTTTCCTGGAAAACATTAAAAAACCTGATAATGCCAAAATTTTGTGGAAATACAGGGAAAGAGAAAGCTTCATGCAGTTTTGGTAGCAGTGCCGCCTGCTCTAAACTGCAAGAGTGCAATCTGGCACTCTGAGTGTGCATTATTTAAAAAAATTTTTCCCAGAGGTCTATTAGGAGAACATAAAATAGATATTGAGTAAAAAATATTTTGTAGAAATTATTCATTGAAGACAATCACAAGGAGATTCTCTAAGTACAATGTGATATATGCATATCTGGAAAACTATAATCTATCAGAAAGAAATGAAATATCTAGATCACATGTAAGGGTAATTTAAAGAGTGCTGAATGAAAACTAAAAAAAGTAATAAAGTTATATAATTCAATGTCATTTATATAAGTAAAGATTCCTTGCAGAGAAATTATCTGCATATACAAAAAATAGTTTATGTATTAGAAAGATATTTTTATATAAAATATGATTTAGACTTTACTTTTATTTTATAAAAATGTTATTGCAAACTGTGAATAATTAGGGATAATTAAAGCAAGAAAAAACAAGAAAGGTGCCTTATATTGACCAAAAAGAATAATACATTTTGAAATGTATGAATATTTCTTCCGTTCTTTTGCTCCATGGATAGAGTGGGGAATGTGAATAAAAGAATGAATGCATATAATTGAATTGAGATTTTTGTTTAATTGATGAATGGTGTGAAGATTTATATTCAGAAAGTACAGCTTCTCTCATTAGGATTAATAGAAAGAAACTTACCTTCAAATATTGTAATACAGCTGTAGATCACTAAAGAAAAACAAAGATCTCAAAAGCAAGTCATGGAAAAATGCATTAAATATATATATATATCTGAGATTAACATCAGATTTCTTAGCAAAAAGCCAGTGGAGTGATATTTTCATGGTGGTGAGAGAAAATAACTCCTCACCAGAATGGCATGACCACTTCAATAATAACTCACTGCCATTTCCAATTATCTTTTGCCTGGCAGATAGCCAACACCTCCTCAAAACACATACTGGTTCAAAATCATTTTCAGATTTTCCCCCAAAGTGTATCAGTAAACAACCAGTTTCTAAAATTAAACAAAAAAGGACAGAGATTTCTCTTAAAATAAATAAATGCTAGATGAGGAGCTAGTTATTTAGATAATGTCAAAACTGGAATCCACACAGGAAGGTGAGGCAAACCAGACTGTGGCATGAACAAGAAGCCTCTGCTTTCTCCCCACACAACCCTAGAAGGATACAACTGAGGAGACTGTTTACCTGAAGCCAGTATTCTGAGCCACTCCTCAGGAAGCTGGAGACTTAATATACCTGACTGACTGAAGTTCAAACCAGGAAAGTAAGAATTTTCAGGTTGGACCTAAAATCATCATATCCATATATAAAAGCAGGAAAAAGTTTAGAACATTTTTAATCATCATTGTTTCAATGTCTAATTCATAATGTATGCTGTTGTGAATCTAAGTGTTTAAAAAATTGGTATAGATATTTTTCTGTGTGAAATCATAGCCATTTCAGGTTTACAATTTTTCAAAGTTGGTTTAAATAAAATTTGTCAATCTACCTCTGCTCTTTTCTAAATTACATGCCAAGGAAGATCATGGAAAATTATTTCTGTAAAGGGCCAGATAGTAAATATCCGCACCTTTGTGGGAGATACAGTATCTGTTGCTAGTAGTCACATTTGCTATTGCAGGATGAAAATAGGCATAGACAATATGTAATTTATGGACAGAATTACGTTTGTCCTGCAAGGGGGTAAGATTTAGCTTGTGCACAATAGTTTGCCAATATCAGTTTTAGAGTAAAGCTCCATTCTAATTATGTCTTCACATGTTCATCAAAGATTGTAAAACAAATTCAATATGTTTTATAAAGATATGGACCACTGAAGATAAAGACTTATTTCCTTTGAAATGGTAAAATGTTTAAAACAATGAAAATCTTATGATCATTGGGCAACTCACATTCCTGGAAATTGATTTTATAAATATCTCAAGTGAATATGAAAACATTCAAATATGTTCAGATTTTTGTACAAATGGAAAAATTCCAACAGAATGACACTTAAAAATTAAATAACAATTTAGTTATAAGATCCTTTGATTTGGAATTAATGTGTATGCTTCCATCTGCCTATGAAATTGATAACCTGGAAATTAATTGAACTAAAGAAGAAAAGAAGAATGGAGGGAAGGATGAAATAGGGAGAAAAGGTAAGAATAAAGGAGTAAGGAAAATTATAATTGAGCTTGAATGTGAAGATTTTATTCAGGAGGTTTCAGATTTTCCAAGTTTCTTGCCTTAGCTTTTGACCTAATCATCATTATCCTCCTCACAGTGAAGTTAATGACTCTTACCTAGACTCATGAAAGAGTTGTCCTAATTCAAAACTTTTCTAAAACAAAAGAGAGAAAAAGGTGCAAGTGATATGATTTATACTAGCTAAATAAAGAAAAAAGAAGCAAGAAAGGAAGAAGAAAGGAAGAAAAGGAAGGAAGGAAGGAAGGAAGGAAGGAAGGAAGGAAGGAAGGAAGGAAGGAAGGAAGGAAGGA
>NC_045438.1:105970633-105989180 GCF_002776525.5 Piliocolobus tephrosceles
GGAAGGAAGGAAGGAAGGAAGGAAGGAAGGAAGGAAGGAAGGAAGGAGAGAAAGAAGGAAGGATTCTATAAAGATCTAACAAAATAAATTCTAATACTTTATTGAAGACTTTAAGAAGACTGAAATAGAAAACTAATGTGTTTATCAATAAGAAGAATAAATATGATTAATGTCAGCTGCCTCCATATTAATCTTTACATTTGATTCAATTCCATTGAAAACTTCAATCGAGCCCTTCATAGAATTTCAACATTTTGATCTTAAGTTTTATAAAGAGGAATAGACCAGGCGTGGTGGCTCACGCCTGTAATTCCAGCACTTTGGGAGGCCGAGGCAGGTGGATCACATGGTTAGGAGTTCGAGACCAGCCTGGCCAGCATAGTGAAACCCTGTCTCTACTAAAAATACAACAAATTAGCTGGGCGTGGTGATGGGCACCTGTAATCCCAGCTACTAGGGAGGCTGAGGCAGGAGAATCACTTGAACCCAGGAGGCAGAGGTTTGTTGAGCCAAGATCATGCCATTGCACTCCAGTCCAGGCAACAGTGCAAGATTCCATCAAAAAAAAAAAAAAAAAAAAAAAGAAAGAAAGAAAAAGAAAAAGAATAAAAAGAATAAAGGACTAAAATTAGGATATCTTAAAATAAGAGCCAAATGGAGGGACTTACTGTACCAGGTAACAAGCCTTATTGTAAAGTTATGATAAATAATACCAGGAAGGAGTAGGAGGGGATAAACAAATGGTCAATGAAAGACAATTAAGTACTCTGTAGACAAAATACATCTGAGGTGACATGAAAATCACTGATGAATGCTTAATACATGAACAGCAGATGCAGGTGCAGAAATTGGTCAAAAACAAAATGTAAAACTTAACTTAGAGCCATGCACAAAAAGTGTTTTGAAATAAGGTAAAAAATTACATGTGAAAAGCTAAATTTTCAATTTTGGAAACAAATATAGCCAAGTATATTTATGCCCTTGGTTTATGGATTAGATTTCTTAAATAAACCACAGAGGTACAAGTGTGAAAGCCTCAAAACATTTATATTTCTGGTAAAATTAAAATTAAGATATCTTCTCTTAAAATTAAAATGTCTTCAGCCTCAGAATAATAAATGAAAAGTCTATTACTTAGACTATATAAAATTTCTAGAAATCTATACAAAAAGAGACAGAAATGAACAAACCCAACACAACATTCATAGAGGAATAAAAATAAATACTGATACACACTTTTTAGAGCACTTAACCTTAACCATCATTTGAGAAAATAAAATACACATGTATTTAAAAAAAAAAAAAACACATATTTTCGCCACACTATCAGACAAAATGATGAACAATAGGAACTCTTAAACACTGCTGGCTGAAATGAATATTGGTACAATCACTCTGGAGTGCTATTTGGCAATATGAGGTGAAGTTGAAAAAGAAGATACACATACCATGTACACATAAAGGTTTCTACTCATAAGTCTTGAGTAACACCTGCAAAAGAATGTTCATTGAACTGTGTCTATATTAGCAAAAATGTCAGAAAAAATTCCAAAAGTCTGTTGATGAGAGGATAATGATTTATTTTAGACAACAGAATACTATCCAGCATTGAAAATAAGTAAATGCTAACTACGTTTTTCAACCTGGATAAATCTGACAGCATAAGTAAATGTTAGCCACATTTACATACAAAAATAAGTAGATGTTAGCTACGTTTATCAGCTAGGATGACTCTCACAACATAATGGACATCTAAATGCATACATACATATGTACAAAGAAAAACAGAGAGCAAAACACCCATTGTATAAAATTAAATGTGTGTAAATATTCCTATTTTTGAAATATATTAATATATATTGACAGTATAAAATATAAACACAAATATGTGAATAATAACAAGCCAAGTGATTTGACCACTGATGTTGGTTATATTTTTGATATTTCATTGGGATTTCTAAATCTTTTAAATTTAAAAAAATTAATCATGTTATTTTAATCACTTTCTCTGCTTAATATCCACAGTAGAAACCCTCTTCCTATTATCATGCCACAAATATAAGCATTTCCTATTTATTTTTGCCAAGCTATTCTCTTTTATGTTCGGTGGCAATAACATCTGCTCCCAATGTGTCAGCTTTCAATTTTATGAAAATATCTTTCAAATATACATCTCTAGTCTAAACCACTCCCTCACTAATTCTGCATTTTCAATTTCCTGTTGGGTACTACCAGCTGGGTGTCCTACTAGCAACTTAGAGTATTTTATTGCATGAAGATCAAACAAGGTTTAGCTAAAGCTCATTGAACATTACTACAATTAGCAAACAAGAACATGTAACCTTTGTTATGTGCATTGTCCTGTAGCTATATTGATTTAGAACCTTGTTCATAATCTCTACATGTATTTATGAATCCTTTACCAAACTCCAAAATGGTGGGAAGGACTTCTTATAACTTAAAGAAATGGAATAAAGTAAGTTCATGTTCCAAATGGCCTAAAACATTTTCATTAAATGTTTTTTATTTGAAAGAATACAAACGGCATGTTTTATATATATTATAGTATCCTGACTTGAGTATCATCAAGCAGGGAGCAGCTGAACTTATTTGCATTCTTTTGGTCTCCCTGACTTTCTCTGTTTTGATCTTCACTCTTTTAGTGTTGATCCCCAACAAAATAAAAACAAAAGCAAAATGCTTCACTTAATCTTGTTTCTCCAGTACGCTGATACCCATCACTTTTCATCCTTGGTTTTCTTCTACACCTACTGCTCTTCTTCCTCTGAAAATATTCAGTTCTTTACCGGTTGAATTCTCATTTCTGACAATCAACCATATATTATACTTTATCTGGTCCTTTAAATCTTTAATAATTTCTGAATTCAAAATTCAATTGTTTCTTTCGAATGTATATTTTATTCAATCTCTTTATAGAATGTAATGCCAATAACTATATATTTTTTAAAACACTTGTTTTTTATGATATTTTTCTTTTTTGTATTACTCTTTTATTCTGGAAACACTCCTGCTCTGTATATTTTTCTGTTTCTCTTATTCTGCCAGCTTCTGAAATATTGTCTCTCAGATAGACTTAAAACTTAGGGGGTTTTATTTTATTTTTTCCTGGGATCTAATACTGAGTACTATAATAAAAATGTACTTATGTTTTGATGAGCCATGCATGAAAAGAGACTTAATTGCAGACTATTTTAGACAGCTTAACATTTTGCATAAATATCAACATAAAAATTAGCCCGAGACAGAGGAGAATGGAATATTATGTGTCACACTAGAGTCCAGTGCCTTCTGAGCATATTTCATGATTACTGTACATTGTTGTGGAAGTCCTCCTCTTTCCACTCTTTTTCCCTAGTCATCTTTCTGTAATAATGCTATTTCTTGTGAGCTGTACCCCTCAACCCTTCCCTTGGAAGCTGCTATATCCATGAAAGAAAAATGGAATCCCAGTCTCTTGACAACCTTTGTTCTAGATAAAGTTTGGAAAGAGATAGATGATTTAAAGAAATAACTTTTTAGTTTTAGTTAGAATTTTTAGGAACTATCTGGGGCTAAGGCAGTCTTTCCTGCTAAGGAAACATTTTCAAGGTAATAGATGGTCTCAGGACAAAGATCAAAGAAATCCGGAATACTGCCAGTAAAATATGGCCTCTGGGAATCCAGAGTATGGCAGAAAGGCCTTTGTTAAGACCTCAGAAAGATATGAAACAGTTTCTCAAATGCCTTTTAAGTTCAGCAAAAAAAATTCTCTAAGAATCTAAGAGCGTGCCCCATTGACTCTCTTGGCTAGACAACAATGCTTCTAAATTCTTAAAAGCATTGTTACTCCACTTCTTTACAGGGGTCTAAAAGAAGAAGACTTATCTTCAAGATAATTGTGGGTATAGATTCTGTCTAATGGAATGAAATATAAACCAACAGATAAGAAATTTAGAGCTAAGGAAAATTATCATTAGGAATGGGGCCCTAATGAAGAAACTGGGAATATATGCCCAACTATTTTAGAATGTGAAGGACTGGTGATTGAATGCTTGCTTTTCCCCTTCAAGTTTTGGGGTGTCTAGTACAGTTATTGTATACCCAGATTACCATTGTATGTTCAATGTGTATGGGAAAGATTATCAGCCTCTTTTCTCCTAGAAACAAAAGAAATCATATTCAAGTAACTAAACCAAAGATGAACATCTCTTACTGTCTCCCTCTGAATTCTGGACCTGTGAATTGCATGAAGATAAAATATTTTTTGTTGTGTGCCACTAAAGTCTCAGCATGTTTGTTATGCAGCAAGTGTTAAAGGCACTTACGTATCTTCTCTCTTATTTTCAGATTTCCTCTATAATCATAGATTAAGAGGACAGGAAAAGGGAGAAGAAATCATTTTCAAAGGAAAGAAGGACAAAAAGGTCTTACAGCAGAATTTACTCAGCATTTCAAGACTTGGAAACAAGACCAGAAACAAACAAGGACCAATGAGGAAGAGAGTAAATAACATTTTTCTAGTGCATTTCAAATGTTGATGCTTTATATAACTCACCATTAATTAAATTAACAGCCCTGAGACATAAATTTCCCCCATTACAGACAAAGTAATGTGAGTTTGTAGAAGTGGCAAAGCCAGGTTTCTAGTACAGACATAGTTGACTATAAAGTTTTGACTATTTCACTTCACCAAAATATTAACATCCAGGCAGCAGCAGCTTGCCGAAGACATCACTGAGTCTATGGGAATTCTGTGTCAGTAAGAAAACTGAACCTCCTAGAAAAAAAAAAAAATCTCTTCTACCTGTCTACATAGAGAGGTAACCTTAGGGAGAAGTAACTTACGGACGACGAACCTGAAATCTCCTGCACTGTCAGAAATATGGTTCCCAGAGGACATCGTACACAGAGGGTAGAAGCCAGAAATAATGGAAAGCCTCTGATTTTATTCTTGAGGTAGCAAAGTTGAATTGCTCAGGTGGTTGTTGTTGATTATCTCTTTATGTCTCAAATTTTAACTCAGTATTTATCAATGCCTTACCATAGAGTCTATTGTCATAATTATATTTCACCAGGGATCAGTTCTAAGAACCATAATTCATTATCTTCCTTTTAATCCTAAGATAATTAAAATCATTATTATACTATATTTTCTTATAATTGATGCAGGATTTTTGCTCCTTAGCTCAGCTAAAACCGGGATTCTTGTCCCATGAGCAGAAAAAGTTAGACACGCAGAAACATTAAAAGGTGAGGAGAGGCTGGGCGCGGTGGCTCACGCCTGTAATCCCAGCACTTTGGGAGGCCGAGGCGGGCGGATCACAAGGTCAGGAGATCGAGACCATGGTGAAACCCCGTCTCTACTAAAAATACAAAAAATTAGCCGGGCGCCATGGCGGGCGCCTGTAGTCCCAGCTACTCCAGAGGCTGAGGCAGGAGAATGGCGGGAACCCGGGAGGCGGAGCTTGCAGTGAGCCCAGATTGCGCCACTGTACTCCAACCAGGGGGACAGAGCGAGACTCCTTCTCAAAAAAAAAAAAAAAAAAAAAGGTGAGGAGAGCAAAATTTATTAAAAGAAAGCTTTCGGTGAAAAAAAAGAGTCCTGCCAACAGGGTCTCACCTTCCGGATTGAATACCAGGTCACCACAGACGCGTGCTGAAGAGACCACACTCCTTCCCAGTCCACAAGGTACCATCTTCCCAGTGTCTCCACCCCACTGTCACCCAGTTCGTTGTGGGCCTGCCCAAACAAGATCCTGGGTGGGTTCCCTCATCTGGACAAAAGCATCTGATGTAAACACTTGTGAGGTGGGTCAGAGATTCTCCAGGGACCCTCCCCCTTAACTGCCTCCTACATGTATCATTCCTCTCTCTAAAGAAGTACATCTAACTGCCATTAGAGTAAGGATAGGAATGAGGACAAAGGCTGATCTTAGCTGCTTTCTGCTGACATGGGATACTGTTTTGGTAAAATGGCAGTCAGATCTCCC
This sequence comes from Piliocolobus tephrosceles, assembly GCF_002776525.5. NCBI lineage: Eukaryota > Metazoa > Chordata > Mammalia > Primates > Cercopithecidae > Piliocolobus > Piliocolobus tephrosceles. Next base: position 105,976,624 of record NC_045438.1, read on the forward strand.
TGGGAGGTCTCTCTAATGATTCCCAACAAAAGGGACTATTCTCCGAGGCTCTGGTTGCATGACTGGAATTTAATTGCCTGAAGGTGAGAAGAGACAAAATGGGTTATTAGAAAATATGTATCAAAAGGAGGAGGAGGGTTAGGACAGCTCATAAATCCCGAGGATTTTTACCAGTTTGCACAGGGAGAGGGAGGGCAAAAGCCAAACTGGTAAAAAACAAACAAACAAACAAACAAAACAAAACAAAAACCTACCGTTTTCCAACATGTCAGGCTTCTGGGTTTCTTTTCTCCAAGCCCTTTTCTAAGCCAAACAGTTAAAGGTTTGGGAAAATAAACTTTTCCCAGTTTGGAGGATGCATCCAAGGGGAGTGTCTCATGATACATAGACATGATTACCTATCATTGAAGAGAGGACAGCGGAGAAAAAGGAAAAAAAGGGGCATTTTTTTTTTTTTTTTTTTCCAAAGGAGTCCCAGGTTTCAGGATGCATTTAAAATGGGTACAGATTGAAGTTGAGTGGCTACCCATCTATATGGAGGCAAGCAGGCATCCCAGATTCCCTTCCCTTCCTGGCAAATAGCCCAGGTAAGTGAGGGAGAGAAAGTGAGACATCTCTTTCTTTCCTCCATCCTTATATCCCTGAATCCCAGCAACCGCAACAAGGTACTGCCCATGGGTGTCAAAATGACTTTCACCCATGTTAACAGGGGGCCCTAGGAGTTGGAAATATCCACTTTTACCCACATACACCCTATCTTCCCTGTTGTCAGTAGTCTTCAAATTCCCTAGACCTCATTTATGCCATGGATACTAGCATGAACTTTATCCATGAAACAAGAAGCTTGGATTAATCAGCCGGAATTAGTGATGTTCACCCGGTCTTTACCTTTTAACTCCCATTGTCATCTGCCTCTGGATGCCACAGATCCAGTTTTTGTTTCTAACCCCACCTTAGGGCTTTGACCCAAAACTTTGAATTGAGTTTGGGACAAAAAGGTGTCTCAGGGAAAGTTACATAGACTCCTTATCATAAGTCAAATGCTAAGGTGAAGCTGTGGAAGAGTCCTCCTCCAACAAGCGAAACAAAAGGATGTATTATGACACAACCAGATAACTGGTGGCTATAGTTACGCTTGCTAAGATTTGGGTGCATGGGCCTTGGCTTTGGTAAACTCCCTTGCTCTTACTTTCTCAAAAAGGAAACCTCCAGTTGCTGGGCACCCTATTTACTTCCATCACCTGGCAGAATTTGCAGGATAATTGTTCAGAACTAGAATATTGATCCCAGTTTTTAACATTACCCATCCCTTTTGCTCCTTCTGAGCTGAAGTTGGAGATTGCTGGTTGGTTCACAGGAGTAAGCACGGTTAGTTTAAAATGTAGACAAAATATTAAAGACAGCTAATGAGTCTAGAATTTAATGATAAATATGTGAAAAATTTTGAAACATAATTTCTCTCTCTCTAGGCCTCATTTTTGTTCGAAACAAATCATGATAGGACTGAGTAATTTTCAAAATAGACTTTAGTTTTTAATTGACCTGATTACTTGTATAATGTGCAGCAAGAATAATCATTTTTACATAGGCCTTAGCTTTGATGGAACTCTGTTCCACAAGGTATCTCAGATAGGACTAAGCCCAGCCATGGGTTTACACCTTCAAATATCTGTGAGGTGGGTAAGCTTCTCTCTTCTTGGAGTTCCAGGAGCATGGGGTTCCTGTGCCTGTTAGAAAGTGAAACTCTTTACTTACCACAGGTTAGGAACCCTGTATAGGGAATGTGTACACAAGGTATGAAGCTGGTTTTCCCAAGGGGCTTTTATTGGCTGTACAAGTTGAGCTTGACTCCCCAAAGAGAAGGATACCTTTCTAGTCAAAGCCCTTTTTAAAACAACCAGTTTCTCCAATTGCATCCCTGTGCAAAAGAAAATGGATTTTTACTGCACTGTTGCAAACAATTTTATTGCCATGAGTTAAGAATATCCACAACCAGTTTACAAATTTCAGAGAAGCCAGGAAGAGAGAGACAAATATGCTCCAAATTTTGTTCATAGGAATACATATTGCTTAATTATTAAAGGCTCTAAATAGCTCAAAATAGTTTCCTTGACTTTGAGAAATAAAACTAGGATCAGCAATGTTCCAAGCAGTAGTCAAAACCTTACTTTAGTTTTCTATTAGTTCAGTTCTTTCAGGTAACTCTTGTTTTGCTTGATATTAATGAACATTTCAGCCCTTCATGAGTCCTGTATGCTATTCCTTTATTCCAATGTCACAGTCTCCAAAGGTATCAGAAACCTACATTTGAGAGCACCAGTCAAAGTTCTAAAGCTGACTATAAATCATCCTTTGAAGAGAATCAAAATAAGACAACAATCACCTGTGAATAATAAAATGTCCAGGGTAGTTACAGTCAAAAACATGATTTACAGAAAAATTTGGTTATCGCTATGGATTACAATAACTTATCGTAATAATCTTAATTGTGATTGATAACATATAATCAGACATTAAAATTTTAGAGATCCCATACAATTTGGGAACATATATTAATATTATTCCCTAAAATGTAATTGAAAAAGATTAAACATAATTTTGACAATCCCATGTTCCTAAACGCATCAGATAATCCTGTTTATCTGTCTTCTGGATATTCCAGTGGCCCTCTGTATCATCCAAAAGCCAGGTATCAGGAAAGACAATTTTGAAACTGAAGCTTGATTTTGGGAAACATGTTAAATGTTAGAGGTTTAAAATGCTTCATGCTATGAAATAAAATTCCAGATTACCGTAAGATATTTATTTTGCCAAAATGACTCAGAAATTTTTTAAAAAGCAAAAATCTTTTATAAGCCTTTACAAATTTTGCTAAATAACAGATTAGTGCCTTAAGAATACCTTGTTCTGTTTTTATTTCCATGCCCAATTTACAAAAAAGCACCATATAACACTTTTTTGAATTTAGTCAATGTGTTCACACATGAAATTTCTTTTGCAAGATTAATTTTTACAATTCTTCCACAACTTGCTTGAACTTTTAGATTTATCTCATCTAATTCAAAACAATCCTTTAACCCCAGCCAAAAAATTTACATTTTGATGACATCTCTATTTTACCAATAATCTTTAAGGCTGTTTTTTTTTTTTTTTTTTTTTTTTTCCAAAGATTAGAGTCACGTGAACCAAAAAGTACAACTTTTATCTTCTCTTTAAAAAAATATTTGATCAAAGTGCTTATCCTTCTTTAAGTCAATTAATTAGAGCACTTTTTAAAAGACATCATACACATAACACATATAAATCTACACAGACAGGTAGAAGAAGATTCAGTAGCTATAAGATTTTTGTGTTGCCAATCTCCTATTATGATTATTGGCCTCTGGGTGGAGCCGTTTATGAGCAAGGCTAGGAAAGCATGTAGTTTCCAGGACCTAATAAACAGTTACAGGTGTAAGATAAAAATAGACTTTGTTTTTGTTGCTGTTTTTTTGAGACAGAGTTTCACTCTTGCTGCCCAGGCTGTAGTGCAATGGCAAGATCTTGGCTCACCGCAACCTCCACCTGCTGGGTTCAAGCAATTCTCCTGTCCTCAGCCTCCCGAGTAGCTGGGATTACAGGATGCACCACGATGCCTGACTGATTTCGTATTTTTAGTAGAGACAGGGTTTCTCCATGTTGGTCAGGCTGGTCTCGAACTCTGGACCTCAGGTGATCCACCTGCCTCAGCCTCCCAAGAGTGATCTATCTGCCTTCCAGATTACTGTACCAGATTCCTGGGGCTCCATGAGAAAAACAGAGCTCTCTCCCAAAATGGAATCTGTTACATCTTTTCTGTCTTTCCCAAGGATTTCCAAGCCATCAGAAATTATCTTAGGACCTCATATGTATGCATTAAGTGTGGCAAGACAAAATGAAGAAAAATAATTTTCCAGCAACACAAGATCCAAGAAGGGAAAAACATAAAGGCCTTTTTAATATACTTATAACTTGGATATCCACTTTTAGTTAAGCTGAGAACTCTTTAAGAAAATCATTTTAAATCCTTTATTACCCAAATTTAGCCATGCAAAGTGGCTAATATTTCTGGTTTTTAAACTTTACTAGAGTCTCAGAGAAAAGAAAATGCAAGGTGATTCATTGTGGGGAAGAGAATCTACAAATGGCAAAGGCCTCACAGATATCAAACAAGAAAGAACTCATTCACTAAGCCAGGACTGAACGCCGGCAGCCATTGTAAAATGGTAGAGGCTAAAAAAAAACAAAAAACACTTGCATGTGCTTACAGGTCACACTCTCAGGGATGTAAAACAAGATGAAGGCCTGCAGCAAAGTTTGCTGCTGACCATACAGAAAGCCATGTGAAGCACACCAAATTGGCTACAGCTGAAGACCAGCCTCACAAATTATTTTTCAAAATGAAAACTTTACAAAAAATATGAACAGTGATAATTGTGGTCCTGGTCTCGTAAAACATCTTGTGAAAAAAAGAAGCCTCTTTCTTAATAGTTAATTTCTAACCTAGTGGAGAAAAGAAAAAAAATAAAAATAAATGAGAGTGCAGGACTGTGTTAACAGCTGACAAGGTGGAGAAACGGGAAAAAAAAAAAAAAAAAAAGAGCTTAAAGTGCAGAATTGGAAAGAACTTCTTCGTATGTAAATGGATTATTTCAACAGGGAGAGAAACGTTTAATTGCTGTTTATTCCCAGGGGCTTGGACAGAGCTTGACCCCATGGCCATGTGAGGCAGAGATACTATGGAGGCATGACTGGTAACACCGGCCAGACTGCTCTGTGGGACCTTTTGGCCATGTGCCCCAGTCTCAGCAGGGAGTGGATGTGAGAGGAGAACTGCTGCTCACTTGTTAGTTTCAAAATAAAAAAAAAAAGAAGAAGAAGGAAAAGTCCATATAAAGGTTGGGTTGGACTGAGGCTGACATTCACAATCCCCAAGAGCAACTGGGTTGGAGGCACAATTTCCTCTACCCTCAGAAAATGTCCACAAACAGAAAGACTCAGAAATGAAAGGGAAAAAGAGTTTTTGGTCTGCATCTTATGCACCTTTCCTTGTGTTCCCATATAAGCCAACAAAATGGTACAGGATTTTTGCTCCTTAGCTCAGCAAAAACTCAGTTATTGTCCCATGGCCAGAAAAACATTGAGAAAACTGATATATGTGTCAGGCCTCTGAGCCTAAGCTAAGCTATCATATCCCCTGTGACCTGCACATATACATCCAGATGGCCTGAAGCAACTGAAGATCCACAAAAGAAGTGAAAACAGCCTTAACTGATGACATTCCACCATTGCGATTTGTTCCTGCCCCACCCTAACTGATACAATATAGTCTCCCCCACCCTTAAGAAGGTACTTTGTAATTTTCTCTCCCGCCCTTAAGAATGTACTTTGTATGCCTGTCCCAAACCTATAAGAACTAATGATAATCCCACCACTCTTTGCTGACTCCTTTTTCGTACTCAGTCCGCCTGCACACAGGTGAAATAAACAGCCTTGTTGCTCACACAAAGCCTGTTGATGTTCTCTTCACATGGACACACATGACATTTGGTGCCAAAGACCCAGGACAGGAGGACTCCTTCGGGAGACCAGTCCCCTGTCCTTGCCCTCACTCTGTGAGGAGATCCACCTAAGACCTCGGGTCCTCAGACCAACCAGCCCAAGGAACATCTCACCAATTTCAAATTGGGTAAGCGGTCTTTTCACTCTTTTCCAGCCTCTCTTGCTATCTTTCAATCTTCCTCCCTCACTATTCTTCAGTCTCCCTATCCTTCCAATTCCAGTTATTTTTCCTCTGGAAAACCTAACTGACCCCATAAATCCTAAATCCTTTCCCCACTCCCCTTTCCATTCCTTAAAAAAACAGCCCTAAAAGCTGCTCCCACACTAGCTCTCCCAACCTTTTTTATTACACACAGCAGTAGAATTCTTGCACAAGAGCAGGGACCGCATCCTGTAGCCTTTCTATCCAAACAACTTGACCTTACTGTTTTAGGCTGGACACCACATTATTTCGGATACCACACCTGACTCCCATGATTGTATCTCTCTAATCCACCTGACATTCATTCCATTTCCCCATATTTCCTTCTTTCCTGTTCCTCACCCTGATCACACTTGGTTTATTGATGGCAGTTCCACCAGGCCTAATCGCCATTCACCAGCAAAGGCAGGCTATGCTATAGTATCTTCCACATCTATCATTGAGGCTACCACTCTGCTGTCCTCCACTACTTCTCAGGAAGCCAAACTCATTGCCTTAATTCAGGCCCTCACTCTTGCAAAAGGACTACATGTCAATATTTATACTTACTCTAAATATGCCTTCCATATCCTACACCACCATGCTGTTATATGAGCTGAAAGAGGTTTCCTCACTATGCAAGGGTCCTCCATCATTAATGCCTCTTTAATAGAAACTCTTCTCAAGACTGCTTTACTTCCAAAGGAAGCTGGAGTCATTCACAGCAAGGACCATCAAAAGGCATCAGATTCCATTGCTCAGGGCAACGCTTATGCTGATAAGGTAGTTAAAGAGGCAGCTAGTGTTCCAACTTCTGTCCCTCATGGCCAGTTTTTCTCCTTCTCATTGGTCACTCCTATTTACTCTCCCACCGAAGTTTCCACCTATCAATCCCTCTCCACTCACGGCAGATGGTTCTTAGACCAAAAAAAAAAAAAAAAAAAAAAAAAAAAATCCTTCCAGTCTCAAAGGCCCATTCTATTCTGTCATCATTTCATAAACTCTTCCATGTGGGTTACAAGCCATTAGCCCACCTCTTAAAACCTCTCATGTCCTTTCCATCATGAAAAACTATCCCCAATCCGCTACTTTTGACTCCCTCTTGAAGTGGGTAAGTGATATTTGCTGACAGGACACACTCCAATACTTTCACCCTTATGAAGTCCTATTCTTTACTTTAATACTCACTTTTATTCTCATTCCCATTCTTATGCCACCCTCTACCTCTCCCCAGCTATCTCCACCACGCTATCAGTCTCACTCACTCTCTCCTAGCTGTTTTTAATCCTTTTTTCACAAACAATTGATGGCTTTGCATTTCTCTTTCCTCCAAAATCACCAAGGCTCACTGCTAAAAACAAAAGGGGACTCTGTATATTTTTAAATGAAGAGTGTTGTTTATATCTAAGTCAATCTGACCTGGTATATGACAACATAAAAAAAAAAAAAAAAAACTCAAGGGTGGAGCCCAAAAACTCCCCAACCAAGCAAATAATTACGTTGGACCCCCTTGGACACTGTTTAATTGGATGCCCTGGGTTCTCCCAATTCTTAGTTCTTTAATACCTATTTTTCTCCTTCTTTTATTTGGACCTTTTGTCTTTAGTTTAATTTCTCAATTCATACAAAACTGCATCCAGGTCATCACCAATAATTCTGTATGACAAGTGCTCCTTCTAACACACCCACTATATCAACCCTTACGCCGAAATCTTTCCTCAGTTTAATCTCTTCCACTGTAGATTCCCATGCCACCCCAATCCTGCTCAAAGCAGCCCTGAGAAACATCGCCCATTATCTCTCCATACCACCCCCCAAAATTTTCACCCTCCCAACACTTCACCACTATTTGGTTTGTTTTTCTTATTAATATAAGAAGACAGAAATGTCAGATCTCTGAGCCCAAATTAACCCATCATATCCCCTGTGACCTGCACATATACATCCAGATGGCCTGAAGCAACTGAAGACCCACAAATGAAATGAAAATAGCCTTAACTGATGACATTCCACCGTTGTGATTTGTTTCCACCCCACCGTAACTGATATCATATAGTCTCCCCAACCCTTAAGAAGGTACTTTGTAATATTCTCCCCACCCTTGAGAATGTACTTAGTACACCTATTCCAAACCCATAAGAACTAATGATAATCCCACCACTCTTTGCTGAACTCCTAATTTGGACTCAGCCCACCTGCACGCAGGTGAAATAAACAGCCTTGTTGCTCACACAAAGCCCATTGGTGGTCTCTTCACATGAATGCATGTGACAATATGGTTTGGCCGTGACCCCACCCAAATCTCATGTTGAATTGTAGCTCTCATAATTTCCATGTGTTGTGGAAGGGACTTGGTGGGAGATAATTGAATCATGGGGGCAGTTTTCCCCATACTGCTCTCCTGGTAGTGAGTAAGTCTCATGAGATCTGGTGATTTTATAAGAGGTTTCCCCTTTCATTTGGCTCTCATTCTGTCTTGCCTGCAACCATGTAAGATATGCTTTTCACCTTCTGCCATGATCGTGAGGCCTCCCCAGCCACATGGAACTGTAAGTCCATTAAACCTCTTTTTCTTTATAAATTATCCAGGCTTTGGTATGTCTTTACCAGCAGCATGAAAATGATCTAATCAAGTAAATTGGCACTGGAGAGTGGGGAGCTGCTCTGAGACACCTTAAAATGTAGAAGCAACTTTGGAACTGGGTAACAAACAGACAGAGGTTGGAAAAGTTTAGAGGTCTCAGAAGAATACAGAATAACACGGGAAAGTTTAGAACTTCCTGGAGATTTTTTGAATGGATTTGACCAAAGTGCTGATGATGATATGGACAATAAAATTCAGGCTGAGGTGGTCTCAGATGAGATGAGAAGCCTATTGGGAAGTGCAGTAAAGGTGAGTCTTGCTGTGTTTTAACAAAGAAACTGGGAGCATTTATCCCCTGCCCTAGAGATTGTGGAACTTTGAACTGGAGAGAGATGATGTAAGGTTTTGGTGAAAGAAATTTCTAAGCAACAAAGCATTCAAGACATGACTTTGGTGCTGTCAAAAGCATTCACTTTTATAATTCACAAAATTTGCAGCCTGACAATGCAATAGAAAAGAAGATCCCATTTTCTGAGAAGAAATTCAAGCTGGCTGCAGAAATTTGCATAAGAAACAGGGATACAAATGGTAATTGCCAAGACAATGGGAAAAATGTCTCCAGGGCATGTCAGAGACCTTTGGGACAGTCCCTCCCATCACAGGCTCAGAGGCCTAGGAGGAAAAAGTGGTTTCCTGGGTTGGGCCCAGGACCCTCCTGCTATGTGCAGCCTAGGAACTTGGTGCCCTATGTCCCAGCCACTCTAGCCATGGTTTAAAGCGACCAAGGTAAAGGCTTGGGCCATGACTTCAGAGGGTACAAGCCCCAAGCCTTGGCAGCTTCCATGTGGTGTTGAGCCTGTGAGTGCACAGAAGTAAAAAATTGAGGTTTTGGAATCTCCACCTAGATTTCAGAGGATGTATGGAAGACCTGGATTTTCAGGCAGAGGTTTGCTGAAGGGACTGAGTCCTCATGGAGAACCTCTGCTAGAGCAGTGCAGAAGGGAAATGTGGGGTTGAAGTCCTCATAAAGAGTCCCTACTGGAGTACTGCATAGCAGAACCATGAGAAGAGGCCCACTGTCCTCCAGAGCCCAGAATGGTAGATCCACCCACAGCTTACACTATGCACCCGGAAAAGCCACAGACACTCATGCCAGCTTGAATGTGAGACATAGAGTCAAAGGAGATCATTTTGGAGCTTTAAGATTTGACTGCTCTGATTGATTTTGGATTTGTGTGAGACCTGTAATCCCTTTGCTTTGACCAATTTTATTCATTTGGAATGGCCGTATTTACCCACTGTCTCTACCCCCATTGTATCTAGAAAGTAGCTAACTTGCTTTTGATTTTACAGGCACATAAGTGGGAAGGACTTGCCTTATCTCAGATGAGGATTTTTGGAGTTTTTAGATAATGATGAAATGATTTAAGACTTGAGTGACTGTTGGGGTGGCATGATTGGTTTTGAAATGTGAAGATGTGATATTTTGGAAGGGTCATGGGCAGAATGACATGGTTTGGCTGTGTCCCCACCCAAATCTCATTTCAAATTGTAGCTCCCGTAATTCATTGTGGGAGGTACCCAGTTGAAGATAATTGAATCATTGGGGTGGTTTTTCCCATACTGTTCTCATGGTAGTTAATAAGTGTCATGAGGTGTAATGGTATTTACAAGAATTTTCCCCTTCTGCTTGGCTCTCATTCTCTCTTGCTTGCCACCATGTAAGATGTGCCTTTTGCCTTCTACCATGATTGTGAGGCCTCCCCAACCATATTAAACTGTGAGTCCATTAAATCTCTTTCTTTACAAATTACTGATTCTCAGGTATATCTTTATCAACAGTGTGAAAATGGACTAATACACAAGCAGACTTGTTGAAAGGTTAGGAGGGCAAAATTTATTAAAAGATAGCACTCACTGAAAAAAAGGAGTCCTACCAGCAGTCTCCCACCTCACAGATTGAATACCACACCACCACACAAGGTGAAGAGACCAGGTTCCTCCCTGCTGCATGAAGTACAAACTTCCCAGTGGCTCTACCTCATTCTCCCAGGGTATAGCAGACCCCCTCGTTCATTGAAGGCATTCCCAAACAAGGGCCTGGGCAGGTTCCCTAATTTGCACAAACGCATTTGATGTAAACACTTGTGGGTTAGGTCGGAGGTTCTCTGGAGACCCTCCCTCATCTGCTTTCTGAATATATCATAATCACAATTATATTTCCTTTTGTTATAAAGTATGAAACATTTTCAAATAATATGAGTAGTGATACGTTTCAGTAGTGTATTTGCAGTGGTATGAAGCATTATGATCATAATATTCATAGACACAAATCCATTTTTTGGACTTAATAAAATAAATTGCTGTCTTCACTGATAAATATATTACTTTATTTTGAAATTTTTAAACATGTAAAATGACTAGGGAAAATTAAACAAATTTTCTTTGAAAATACAACGAACCTGTAAGTTTTATAAATACCATTAAAATAACATGAAGATGTTTAAATGACTCTTTTATGTGCTCCCAGTCAGAGGCAAAAGACCATATTGAGAGATGATTTGTCAGAATTTTTCTTACCTTTCTGTGGTACCTACTTTATCAAAGCTGTAAAACAGGTTTTCTTCATTGATTTTCACTGTTGTTGCAGGTTGAATTCACTGGGAAGAGTCTTTCAGCAAAGACTCTTGTACTTATTATTATGTTTATGTGAGAGTACTCCTGGCACCAGCTCTGGTTTGGAGTATGGGGGAGGGAGACTGGGCTAAGTGAGAGGTCTAGTTGTTGTTCAGTCACCAATAACACTCTCAGTTGACCCTACAGAAAGCTCAAGAGCTAAAACAGCTCATTAGAAGCATTCCAAGTACATTGCAATTAAAATAAGGCCTTTATCCTCTTGTATCTGTCTCTCCATAGATGTGAGCTATCCCCAATACGGTGATCCCATGTAAACCATCTTGCTGAAGTTGAGGCAGTCTCTGTGGCCAACTGAAAGCTATTTGTCAACTGCAAGGCCAGAACATAAGGCAATGTGATTTTCTTCAAAGGGTGTGCTTTATGGTCTGTTTCTGTGCAAGAAAACTTATTTCACCTTGATGTAGAAGAGGAACTGAGAGAAATGATTTGAATAAAGTTGTAAAGATATCAAGCTACAGAATCTGAGATAAAGAAATATTCTTCTAAACTTTTTAAATCTCTCTCAATGCATGGTAACTTACTCATGATGAAGACAGGTTCAGGTCTCCAAAATTATTTGTAATAATGCAAAGCAAATGTGTCTTCTGGCTTTGCTTAGAAACATTCTGTATGTCTTAGTTTCTCAGTTTTAAATTAAAAATATATCTTTAATTTCCATTTTTTTTTCAGGGGTTTCCAGATAGTTTGATTAGTTTTTTTTAGGCAATAAATCTCTGATTCTGGAGCTATTACAAATTCCTAGACTTAAAAGAGATTTTATCATGCTGGGACTATTCACATTGAAATAATCACAGAAAAGTCAGCTATAAGAGTTATATAAGTATGACTACCATACAGAGCCTTAAATATAAAGCAACTGAAATAAGAGAATCTTTGAAACTGATTTAAGGGTATCCAAGCTGTCAATGGAGATATGACCTTTTTGTGCAGAGTGAATGGCAAGTAATAATGATCTCAAAATTTAATTATATAATGACCCATAGTAATCAAAGGCCTTGTTACAAAGGATCTGAAATGATACATTGGGGTATTTCAAGAATGTGATGACCTGCACCATTTGACTTTAACAGTCATCTCAGGGTGCATAATGATAATTTTAAAAATATATATTGCCCATAGTCATTAAGTGATCTTTTAAGTGAATGAAAATCCTAAATCAAAATCTTGTTAGTAGCCAGCTTTCCTATGAAATGATTGTATTTTATATGGTGTTAGTTAATGCTAATAAAAATTAATAGCGTTGAGTATTTTGAAAGACAATAACATTTTCCTCTATTATTAATGGGGGTTCAGGAGATATTCATTGGGACATCAAGGAGTTGGAAGATTACAACAAAGTTGATTGGAAGAGTCCATATACCAAACATTTTTAAGAATAAGAGATTTATTTAATTTTATTTTAAAAAGCCAGGTGAGCTTTTTTTCCTTACATATCATAATTTAAGCCAACAAAAAATATGATAGGCTGGGCACTATAGCTCATGTCTGTAATTCCAAGACTTTAGGAAGCTGAGG
>NC_045438.1:105989280-105994093 GCF_002776525.5 Piliocolobus tephrosceles
AGAATATTGCTGAACAGCGAGTGCACCTGTCTGATTCTTGCTTTGGAAGCTTGCTCTCAGGGGTGTACTCCACCCTGTGAGGTGTGGGGTGTCAGACTGCCCCTAGTGGGAGATGTCTCCCAGTTAGGCTACTCAGGGGTCAGTGACCCACTTGAGCAGGCAGACTGCCCCTTCTCAGATCTCAACCTCCGTGTTGGGAGATCCACTGCTCTCTTCAAAGCTGTCAGACAGAATCCTTCGCGTTTGCACAGGCTTCTGCACCTTTAGCTGAGCCCTGTCCCCAGAGGCACAGTCTACAGAGACAGGCAGGTTTCCTTGAGCTGCTGTGAGCTCCACCCAGTTCGAGCTTCCCAGCGGCTTTATTTACCTACTTAAGCCTCAGCGATGGCGGGCGCCCCTCCCCCAGCCTCGCTGTTGCCTTGCGGTTAGATTGCCGCAGACTGCTGTGTTAGCAAGGAGGGAGGCTCCGTGGGCGTGGGACCCTCCCGGCCAGGTGTGGGATATATTCTCTGGTGTGCCGGTGTTATAGCGCAGTATTGGGGTGGGAGTTACCGATTTTCCAGGTGTTGTGTGTCTCAGTTCCCCTGGCTAGGAAAAGGGACTCCCTTCCCCCTCGCGCTTCCCAGGTGAGGCGATGCCTAGCCCTGCTTCAGCTCTCACTGGTCTGGCTGCAGCAGCTGACCCGCACGGATTGTCCGGCACTCCCGAGTGAGATGACCCCAGTACCTCAGTTGAAAATGCAGAAATCACCGGTCTTCTGTGTCGCTCACGCTGGGAGATGGAGACTGGCACTGTTTCTATTCGGCCATCTTGCTCCGCCCCCCCCCCATAATAGTTTATATACAGCAGGTTAAAACACTGTGGTATATAAAATTTGTGAGACAAACAGACTAAGACAAACAGACATCATAATGTAAAGGCTTCTTTATGTATAACGTGAAAAATTTTTAAGTTTGAAATTAACTTCATTTCTAAATTTTTTTGGTAAATGTTTTTAAAGGACTAATATCATGCTAGATTATTGTTATTAGTGAATTTTTATTTTCTAAGCATGCACAGGATAGGATAGTTTAATAAGCTCTCACTCATCCTTCAGAAAGCTTCAGTAGTTATTATTATTTTGTTATTCTTGTCTCATCTATTATCTCACACATATTCTCTCTCTCTGTTTCTTCTTCCCCATCTGTTGGCTGTTACTGTCTAGAGTATCTTAAAATAAATGTAACTCTAACCAAAAAATTTTATTTTTTATATAAGCACCATTCAATTAGTACAGCAAAATTAGCAATCCTTCCTTAATATAATCTATTGTTTCCAAGTTCCCTTGCTTGTCCTAAATATGAATTTTTAGAGTTGTTTAGTAAAAATAAGTATTCCAAAAATGTCTTCACATAGCATTTGATTGGTATGTTTCACAAGTCTTTTCAGTCTATAACTATTATCTCATTACTCTCTCTTTTTTCCACTGTAACATATATGATGAAAGAGAAACCCAGTCGTTTATCCTCTGAAATGTTTTATATTTTAGGCTGAGCACCATGGATCATGCCTGTGATCCCAGCACTTTAGGAAGCTGAGGAGGGCAGGTTATTTAAACTCAATAGTTGGAGACCAGCCTGGGCAACATGGCAAAAATCCATATCTACAAAAAAAATAAAAAATAAAAAATAAATTAGCTGTGTTGATTGTACAAACTTGTAATCCTAGCTTCTTGGGCGAATGAGGTGGAAGGATCGCTTGAGCCCAGCAGGTCAAGGGCGCAATAACATATGATGACACCTCTACACTATAGCTTGAGCAATAAAGTGAGAGCTTGTCTCAAAAATAAATAAATAAAGCTTTGTCTTGTCTATTTTTGTTTGAGTTGATTGCATCTTTGTACTATTTGCTCTGTTGTCTTATGTATTCTCTGTAAATCAATCATTTGACTCAGAGGCTTACTGACTTAGGTGTTATTTTGTACTTCAGTCACTTGTAGAAGTAGTCACAGTCTCAGGGCAGTTACTTATCCACAGCCATATAATGCCTAAGTGCCCTACTCTTGTTGTAGCTTTTGTAGTTTGGTGAGAGGTAGGGAATGGCACCCAGTAGGTTTTCCTTTTTCTCCCTCATTGTGGGAGGTAGGGTTACAGTGTTACAGGATTCATTCAGTGCCACTTCATCAGCTGGAAATCTGTTTGGCTGCTGTGACCTCTGCCTGGGAACTTGCTTGGGCCAACCAGGCTCACTCCACCCACTCAGCCTGGCAGGCTGCTCTCTGCTTGCACCATGGCTCAGATCTTGCAACCACTGTGGGGTCAGTGCTTACCCCACAGCTGAACCAGGCATGCCATGAGTGGCTTCCATGTTGGGCACTGACATCTAGACAGTTACTTCAGATTGGTGATGCCTAAAAACTCAGAGATGCCACCCACCACAGAGCCCCCAGGGGTTTTATAGCTCTTTTCTGGGGAGTCTTAAGGTCTGAGCCCCCAAGAAATGTTACAGCTCTCTCTTATTCCTGTCTGCAATTCAGTGAAAAGGGGCATGATACAGCTCATTCCTGTCACCTGAAGCTTCATGAGTTCCAGGTTCTTGTCCCATAACCAAGAGGACAAATGTGTGTGGACACCAGAGAGTGAGTAGGACAGATAATAATTTTATTGGTGACAGAAGGAAAGCTCTCAGTGGAGAGGGGACTCAAGAGAGGGTAGTTTTCTGTGTAACAGGGGGTCGGAAGCAGGTTGCAGTTTGTGAGGCTGAGTCTGGGGATTTTATGGGCTCAGAATGGGGGAATGTGTGCTGGTTGGTTCATGAGTGGACCTGGAGAAAGCATCTTTTGATTGGCTAAAAGACATTGAGGAAGTTCTCACTCTGGTCAAGGACTCTACCTGGAACTGACAGCTCAGTTTTCACGATTTGAACTGTCTTTGCCTTGAAGGTTGGGTTTCCCTGGGGACCCGCCCCTGTGTGCCTAGGAATTTGTCTGTCTCCTGTAACTATTACTCTTAATAGATGATCAGTGGCTTCCCATGTTATTTGATTCAATCCATCCATTATAAAATTCCCCATCAATTTTTCACCTAACCATTTTTGTAGAGATTGATGAATGTTTCCTAGACTCATTATTTATTTAGGAAATATAAACTAGTGAGGTTTGTTTTGCATAATTGTTCTACATCTTTTAGCTATGATTGTTTTACAAAGTGGAAATTTCCTTCATTGGCACATTTGGTCATTAAGATAAAATATTTACAGACATTCGTGGATAAATAATTGGTACTCCTCCATCCTTTTACATAAGTTTTCAGAGCAATGATTACTTGCCCAAGCAGTGGTATGACCAGTGAGATTATTGATTTTTTTATTAGTTATTTTGAAATGGGGTCTCACTTTATTGCCTAGGATGGTCTCCAGCTCCTAAGTTCAAGGGATCCTCTTGCACCAGCCTCTGGAGTGGCTGGAATCATAGGGAGTAACTGCCATGCCTGGTGTGATGGTTAATACTGAGTGTCAATTTAATTGGATTAAAAGATGCAAGCTATTGTTCCTGCATGTGTCTGTGATGGTGTTGCCAAAGAAGATTAACATTTGAGTCAGTGGACTGGGAAAGGAGACCTACCCTCAATCTGGGTGGACACTATCTAATCAGCTACCAGCACAGTCAGAATAAAAGCAGGCAGAACAATGTTGGAAAGACTACACTGGTTTAGTCTACCAGCCTACATATTTCTGCTGTATGGTGTGCTTCCTGCCTTAGAACATCAGACTCCAGGTTCTTTAGCTTCATGACGAACTGGCTTCCTTGCTGGTCAACCCGCACATGCTCTATTGTGGGACCTCACCTTTGATCATGTGAATTCATACTCCTTAGTAAATTCCCCTTTATATATACATCTATCCTATTAGTTCTTTCCTCTAGAGAACACTGATTAATACACCTGTCAACATTTTTAAAATATTATTTTGAAATTGTGCACTTTAGCATTGATCGCCATCTGCCCTCATCGATTAGCAAACTCCAACACAGTTACTCCTGTAATCCTCATTTTTCTCTTAATGGTAATTCCTTTAGGTTTCCCACTGGATTTAAGTGAAACATTATGTTTCACTGCGTTTTGAGAGTTTTGAGTGGTAAGAAACCATTGAGGAAGCTCAGACATATTTATGATTGGTTGTCTTCTGACTAACCAAAAGACGTTCTGAATGACTAACGGACTACAATCTTTAATCTTGGAGATCATCACCCAGGTTAACAGATAGAATACTGCAAATACAGATACAAATACAGATTAGAAAAATGCAGTAGTAGCTAAAAATTTGTAGATATAGTGAATAGTATATAAAAGTGTTAATATAATCAATAGCAAAATAAAATAATGTGAATGCTATAAATTCCTCTCATGTAGTAGTACATTAAATGGCATCATCTACATGTATAGCAAGTTTTAATTAACTCATGCAGAATGAATCTAAGATCAACTTACATGTTCTTTCCTTAAACATATAGGCCGGGCGCGGTGGCTCAAGCCTGTAATCCCAGCACTTTGGGAGGCCGAGGCGGGCGGATCACAAGGTCAAGAGATCGAGACCATCCTGGCTAACACGGTGAAACCCTGTCTCTACTAAAAAAAAAAAAAAAAAATACAAAAAACTAGCCGGGCGAGGTGGCGGGTGCCTGTAGTCCCAGCTACTTGGGAGGCTGAGGCAGGAGAATGGTGTGAACCCGGGAGGCGGAGCTTGCAGTGAGCTGAGATCTGGCCACTGCACTCCAGCTTGGGCGACAGAGTGAGGCTCCGTCTCAAAAAAAAAAAAAAAAAAAAAAAAAAACCAA
>NC_045438.1:105994193-105998247 GCF_002776525.5 Piliocolobus tephrosceles
AAAAAAAAAAAAAAAAAAAAAAAAAAAAAAAAAAAAAAAAAAAACCATATATTGCTACTGAAATAAATCAAATGCTGAAAATTCAAATTAGTTTATTCTTCTATCTTTTAAATATATCTGTATATACATATGTATGGTTTATATTTGAATATCTCTAGAGTTTGTTCATAGAGCTTGAATATGTTAGTATATTTCAGAAAACTAGAATAATTATTTGGAACAGCTAAAGGTTATAGGTAGGTTATAATTTATAGCATTTTGCTATCAAGATCATTCCAAACTATCTTATCTTTCCTATGTTTGAGTGCAGGATTTCCTATAGCACTATATACCATAGATGTCAAAGGATTAATGTACTTTACTCAGCATTTTATTTCTCTTATTCACATTTCAAGATTTAGTTTGAAATACGAATTTATTCTCTTTCCTCCATCCACAGTGATTAGCACTTTGCACACTCTTTCCTACTTCGTTAAAATATTCACCAACACTTCTTGCTTCCTCAGGGACCAAGTGCAATGAGAAAGAGGACACTGTCATCAACTGAAAGCTACTAAAATATACACACATTTCTATTGGTATTTCTTGCTGCATTTCATGTTTTGACATTGAGAGCCCTTCTGAAAAAAAATACTGAGATGCCAGAGGTATATCTGGATAACTTGAAAAGAAAATTATAGCTTGATTGTATACTTGTACCAGTTCTATAATGAAAACAAAACAAAAGGAGCAACTTTAGTAACTGATGTTCCCAAAATCTGACCCTGTCTTTACCATCAAGATAGTTTTTAAAAGATTAAAAAACTTTTCTTTGATTTAATAAAAAATATGCAAGAAAAAGTTACTAATGCTACATTTAAAAATAAATTAATCATTTCATCTCCACCTCAAAAAAAATTCCTAAAATCTCTTTTAACACTAAGGTTTTCTTTTCCTATTTATGTTAGCTTTTGTGTATTGAATTCTATCCACTCCAAATTACATCAGATGTGGCAAATCAATGTCAATATTGATCTGAAATCTTTCTCAAGTGACATATATCACCACACAATAAAAGGAATTATTTTTCTTCTGATAACACAGAAGATGGGCCTGCTTATCCTTTCATCCTATCTCAAATTTTATTTCCTACTTTATTTCTTGCAATAGTTTTGTTAAGCACTATAAAATAATGTATTCATGACACTTCCTTTTCTTCCTTAATTTTGAAAATAAATGCAGAATTTCCCATTGATGAGTATTCTTTCATTCTTGTGGTCATCCTAAATCATCCTGGTTAGCAAAAATACACCTTAGACAAATGAATTTAATAATAGTTACAAAAGTTACTGTACTAGCTATTTTTGTATTAAATCAATGGCACATTACTATTATAACAAATTTTATATTTTTGAATCAGTATAGAATATAACATTTTTTATATCTTTGGCTAGGAAATGCAATGCCACTTTCAGCATATATACAGAAAATATGTGAAGACTCACGCAGATGGAAACACACACACATGCACATACAAATTCATATCTAGCTGACACTCTAGTTTTATACAAAGTTGATCTATTTTGGTTTTAGCTTTCAGCACAAAATACTTACCTCATTACATACTGACCCTTGGCTTTTGTTCATACCAAAAATATTTTCAATTCATCTTTGAAGAATTTTGAAATCTCCTTTTATGAGTCTTCTTTAATGTTGTGCCAAACAGAATGCCAAGAATGTTAATGATATTGCTATATTTTCCATAATTGAAAAATGACAAATTATCCTGTCTAAGGGTTGAGCTTGTAATCTATAATCAGTCTACTTCATTGCTAAAAATGACAATGGCAAACAATAGGCTCTGTTTTATTACCTAGTTCATTTTATTAACTTACCTTAAAATTAATATTGAGTAATATTTGTATAATGTTAAATGCTGAGATTTATTATTTCCTTTTATGTGGGTAATTTAATGTAGTACACAATATATTATGTATGTGTAAGTTAATCAGCAGTGTTTATCTTCTTTAGCAATGTACTTATTAATCAAAAGTGAAAACAATTATTTATATTATATGAATTTTCTAATAAAGCATTCAGAACAAAATTTTTATTTAAGTTAGTTGAGGGATTACTAGAAGTTACACAAAATAAAGTCATTTGTTCTTAATGTACTTTTACTAAATTTTTGAAGAGGAAAAATCACCTATAAGAGACACATTTTCAATGACAATTAAATGATACAACTACAAAGTGTTGATTTGGGATACAATTTAAAACCTTTAACTTTTAATAGAGTAGATCTATGAGGACGGATTGTTGTGTGACAGCTCATTCCAGCATATCCTCAAATCCCTCTGGAGTCACTGAAACACGGATCTAGCACATGTCTAAAACAGTGGTAGGTCTGACTCCAAATCAAACTCACAACTCTGTGAATGTTACCAAAATATACTGTTTAATACTTATGAAGAGTTGGAAGAAAGCTAACCTGAGGTAATGCATATCTTGATTGCAGCAAGATTACATTCCAGGCAACTATGATTAGGTTAATTTGGCTAAAAAATGCATTCTCATTTTGAAGCTCTTAGATTTGATTATGTTGAAATTTCAACTGTATTATATTGTTTTATTTTTGAGACAATAGTTTTCTATTAGATATTTCTATGTTAGGTAATTTTGAAAACAACTTGTTATACAATCACATACATCACCATTATTGAAATATGAATACCAAAAAAATTGATTTTCAAGTATTTTTTACTTAATGAAGTAATCAAGTACATTATCTAGACTACTAAACTAACATAATTAGCTTTAAAAACTCTCACACAAATGTAAATCTTCCAAGCAGATTTTATGTTTTATGGAAAATCTTTAAAGTAAATTGTTGAATTCAGATTTTTATACATTTTATACTGATATATTTAAGTAGGTTAAGATTAAGTGGCTCATATCAGCAAACAGCAAACACTTATTCTTATTAGTGTATACTGGCTTACCACAAA
The DNA here is from genome assembly GCF_002776525.5 of Piliocolobus tephrosceles. Classification (NCBI taxonomy): domain Eukaryota; kingdom Metazoa; phylum Chordata; class Mammalia; order Primates; family Cercopithecidae; genus Piliocolobus; species Piliocolobus tephrosceles. The sequence goes on from NC_045438.1 coordinate 105,997,181, forward strand.
TATTTACACTGCTTTTATTAAAATAATTTCATCAAAAGGACTAAATATTATGTAAAAAGAAACTTTTATTACTATGCAATACAGTTTACCATAAACAATAAATTATAAAATATCAAAAATCTTGTTCCAGACAATTTTTAATAAATTAAAATTAAATAGTGAAATGCAAACTTTTGATGTTTAAATTGGATTTTTTTTTTTTTTTTTTTTTTTTAATAGACTGAGTTTTGCTCTTGTCGCCCAGGCTGGACTGCATTGGTGTGATCTCGAATCACTGCAACCTCCACCTCCTGGGTCCAAGCTATTCTTCTACCTCAGCCTCCCAAGTAGCCTGGGTTACAGGTGCCCACCACCATATCCAGCACATTTTTTGTATTTTTAGTAGAGACAGGGTTTCGACATGTTGGCCAGGCTGGTCTAGAACTCCTGATCTCAGGTAATCCAATACACTCATGAACCTTGCAATCATTACTGCAAATAATATGTGGAATTTTCTGTCACTCCAGAAAGTTATCTCAGCTTCTTTCTAGTCGACTCCTCCCAACTCCTGGCAATATGCAACCAACAATCTGCTTTCAGTCATGATAGATGTGTTATGCTTGTTTTAGAATTGTATATAATGAAATCACACAATATATACCATCTTTGGTTTGCCTTCTTTTTTTCAACACAATAAAATTGAGATTCCAAATATGTTTTTACTGTATCAGCAAACTTCTCCCCTTTTGTTACTAATATTTTATTGTAGGGATATAACACAATTTTTTCATTATTTGATGGACATTTGGATGGTTTCTAGCCTGGGGCAAATAATTATGAATTTACCCATCTATTGTGGGTTGTAAATTTTCATTTTTCTTGGTAAATATTGTGTAATTTCTAGAACATAGATTAAATGAGTATTTTACTTTTTAAAATGTGCAAAATAATATTCCAATGTGTTAGTACTATTTTACACTTCTATAACAATGAAGGTAAATTCCAGCTCCTGCACGTCTTGGCCAATATTATATATTGTCAGGCTATTTAATTTCAGCATTTTAGTGCATATGAAAAGAATTTTTTTT
>NC_045438.1:105998347-106097957 GCF_002776525.5 Piliocolobus tephrosceles
GTGTGTGTGTGTTTTCAGTAGAGACGCGGTTTCACCGTGTTAGCCAGGATGTTCTCGATCTCCTGACCTCCCTTGGCCTCCCAAAGTGCTGGGATTACAGGAGTGAGCCACCGTGCTTAGCCTTGAGCATCTTTTCAATGCTCAAGGTGCCCTTTGTACATCTCTTTTTGTGTGCGAAATATTCCTTTAAATATTTTGCCTATATTTTATAGAACTTTTAAATTTATTATTGATTTGTATATATTTCTTATATAATCTGGACACAGATTTGTTGTATACTTTCTACTAGCGTGGGGCTGCTTTTTAAAAAAATTTGGGAATATGATATAACATAATGCAATAAGAGAATGTAATGTAAATACAATACAATACACAGGTTTTATGTGTTCAGTTCAATGGCTTCTGAGTATTGTATACACAGTGTAATCAACACACAGGATGAGATAGTGTTTCTATTATCTAGAAAACAAGTGTCTCTTGTGCACTTTTCTAGTCCATTTGCATTTTCACAGGCAGCTTCATTATTATTCCTATAATAATAAATTATACTCTTTTATCATTTTATATAAATAAAATTATACGATATATTTGTTTTTAGGTCATTTTGCTTCAAATCAACATAATGTTAATGAAATTGTGATGAAACATTTTTTCTATATTCTTTGGGGGTGTGGTAAGTATAATGTATTAACAATTGTCAGAACTCAATAAACTAGACAATTAAAATATAGTGAGAAGTATTTGTTTTGATCTAAGAATAACAATATTGAGATTTTCTTTTCAAAATTTGATGTACTGAAATGTGAAAAACAATTAGTTTTGGGAGGCTAGACAGTTTATTAAATAGGAACTATAATAAAAATGAAATATTTTATCAAAATAAGGAGAAGGCCATGTGGATAATATTCTAGAAGAATATGAAAATTAACAGTTGTGAAACCATAACTCTATACATAGCTGAACTATGATTTGACAATAAAGGCAATTTTAATACTCTTCTTAGCTAAGTGTAAACATAGTGTTTGCACTTAAGAAACAGATATTTACATCAGGAAGAAGGAAAATTATTTCAGTTGAAATGGTGATAGAAAGAACTGGTAAACATGCGGGTTTATCCACAAAAATTATTGTTTAATTTTACAGTAACCAATCTGAATTTAGAAAATAATTAAACTCTAAAACCTAGAACACATTTTGAATGGGCTTATATGAAATGGCCAGTTTTCAAGCTTTCTAAGATTTTTGTACTATTAAGGAGAAAAAAGGAGATATTTCTTGATGTTAACATTTCTTAGCATTTTTTTTTTTTTTTTTTTTGAGAGGCAGTCTTGATCTGTCTCCAGGCTGGAGTGCAGTGGCACGATCTCAGCTCAGTACTACCTCTGATTCTCGGATTCAAGAGATCCTCCTGCCTTAGCCTCCCGAAGAGCTGGGATTACAGGAGTTCACCATCATGCCCAGCTAATTTTTATATTTTTAGTAGAGATGGGGTTTCACCATATTGTCCAGGATGGTCTCGATCTCCTGACCTCATGATCCACCTGCCTTGACCTCCCAAAGATCTGGAGTTACAGGCATGAGCCACTATGCCAGGCCAAAATTTCCTAGTATTAAAAGTTAAGTTTTTTAGCAAAGCTTTAAATGTATTCATTATAAAATTTTAAATAAAGAATAATTTCTAAACTAATAAAAAAGAAAACACTGAAAGAAGGCAGGAGAGTAAAACAAATGAAGCATAGAAAGAAACTGTGTAAATCAAAAGTGCAAATTATAATGGTAGAAATAAATTCAAATATAGCTGCAGTTACAAGCAATGCATAGGAACAATTATCTCTACTTAAACATAGACATTGTGAAATTAGGTTGAATATATACACTATAATTCTTTGCAATGTATCTCAGGGCATGGAAAAGTCAACAGTAAATGTATGGGAAAGTAACTGGGATAAATAATAATAAAGAGAGCTTATGAAATTAAAAGAGAATGTCCTATTTCTATGTAGCTAGTGTATAAATCACTTGTTTATAAGGAAAACAAATAGGAAACCAATAAATCCCCAAAAAACTCAAACAAAAACAATCATATTACAAGAAATGTAAAATACATAGCAGAAAAACAAAATAAAATCATGAAAAACCAAACAAGTAGTATGAACCATATCAGTTATAACAACTTATATCAGTATTTTACTTCTATTAAAATGGAAAGAAAATTAGGATGCATTGAAATAATTAATAATAATAAAACAATACAGCCAGACGTGGTGGCTCATGCCTGTAATCTCAGCACTTTGGGAGGCCGAGGCAGGTAGATCATGAGGTCAGGAATCGAGACCCTCCTGGCTAACACGGTGAAACCCTGTCTCTACTAAAAATACAAAACTTAGCCCGGCGTGGTGGTGGGCACCTGTAGTCCCAGCTACTCGAGAGGTTGAGGCAGGAGAATGGCGTGAACCCGGGAGGCAGAGTTTGCAGTGAGCCGAGATTGTGCCACTGCACTCCAGTCTGGGAGACACAGTGAGACTCCTTCTCAAAAAAAAATAAATAAATAAAAATAAATAATAATAATAAAACAATACAAATTATTTGCTACTCCCTAAAACATATCTAAAACAAATTGATAAAGATGTTTTAAGGCATAAGAATGGGCAAATATGTAAAAAGAAAATAAGTAAAATTAAAAGTTGGACTCTATTAATTTAAGAAAAAAATATTAGGGCCAAAAGCATTCAAAGTGACAGAAAACGTCCTATTATATGGATGCAAGATACTATGTACAATGAAAATATCATAGTTATAAAATTTTATGAACCCAGTAACAGAGCATAAAAGTATATTAGGCAGCAGTGTTAGAAAGCCAGAGACATATACAAAATACACAAATGTACTGGATTTTAACACATATTATCTGTCCATGAAACATCAAATAGTAAGAAAATAGAGTCATACAACATTTGTACTATATATAACACCAAGATGTTACAGGAGACAAAGCTGAAGAACTGTGATGTAAATTTCATTATTTTCTTCTCTTTTCTTGCTTTTCTTTTCTTTTTGTTTTTTTTTTTTTTTGTTTCCCCTTTTATTTGTTTGTTTATTTTCTCAAGGCATATATTCACTTACTTTAGAAGCATACTTTTGAGAATATGTGAAGTGGGAAATTAAATATAAAGAGAATGACTTTTTAGTTACTCAGAATATTTTTTTCCATTTGTTGTAAATAAGACAATGGTGATACAATTAAGATTAACTTATATGCTTCACTATGCTATGCTATGCTAATATGTGTATTTATGAAGAAAATTTAATGTAACATTATCAAGATTACGTCCTTCTAAAGTTAGAAATATCTTAGCTCCACAAGATAGGAAGTTAGCTGACAAATGCCTTAAAATTTTTGCTATTCTTATTGTGATATGTGTGCAGGTGTATTTTTTTTTCTCAAAGCTCTCTTAAATTGAGAAAATGCCATAAAAGAAGAGTTGGTCTTTCCTCCCTAATTCATATTGAATAATATACTATGAAAAGCTACTTTTAAGTGCTCAAGTAAACTCATGTTTGCTTGTTTATTCATGGCTTTTTTTCAGAATTATTTGGGAATGAATCTATACAAATTCTCTCTCTCTCTCTCTCTCTCTCTCTCTCTCTCTCTCTTTTTGAGACGGAGTCTCACTCTGTTGCCCGAGCTGGAGTTCAGTGGCGCAATCTTGGCTCACTGCAACCTCTGCCTCCTGGGTTCAAGCCATTCTCCTGCCTCAGCCTCCTGGGTAACCGGGATTACAGGCACGCACCACCAAGCCTACCTAATTTTTGTATTTTTAGTAGCCATGGGTTTCACTATGTTGATCAGGCTGATCTCAAACTCCTGACCTCGTGATCTGCCCACCTTGGCCTCCCAAAATGCTGCGATTAGAGGTGTGAGCCACCACGCCCGACCTGAAGCTATACAATTATTAATGTAAAATACAACAGCTTTTAAGAAGAGAATGTCTTATCACAGCTTTGCACACTTTTTGACACTGTATTTTTTTCCCCTTTTTGTTAAGATTAAATTCTTCTCTAACAGTAAAAAAAAATAACAGTGGCTCAAGGCAAAGTTTCATTTTTTTCTCATACATTAAAAGTAGGTGGTTCTGGATGGGAGAGGGGATATGAACTCATCAGGGATACTAGGTCTTTATGTTTTCTTATTTGACTATCCGTGAAGGAATCGGAGGTGGCTGCTGAACTGTAGCCTTTCTGTGACTTCTTTTATTGTTCAAATTTCTCTTTCTGGGCAAAAATCAGAATATGCATATGAGACATTTTCCATTCTAATGTCTACTTGCTTAAAGTCTGAGCTCCAGATGGGGATAAAGGACAAATAAAAACAAAACAAAACAAAACACCTTGCCCCTCCTTGAGTCCTGTGTTCCGGATGTGACCTAGAATGAACTGATCTTTAACTGAAGGGACACGGGCCTGATGGACAACTGAACATAGTGAACACGAATAAGTGATAGGTAGATTACTTAACAGATTTCCACAGTATAAGTCCCAAAGCCCTTTCTCAACCATTAGAGGCATCTCCAAAACTGTGTGAGATTGAATTATGTACCAATTTGTTGTGTGAACACAGAATATCTGAGACAGGCAGGTCTCAATCAATTTAGAAACTTCTCTTTGCCAAGTGTAAGGATGCACCTATGACGCAGACTCAGGAGGTGTTCTGACAACACCCAAGGTGGTCGGGGCACAGGTCAGTTTTATACATTTTAGGGAGACATAAGACATCAATATGTATGTTTAAGATGTACATTGTTCTGGAAAGGCAGGACTACTTGAAGCAAGGGAGGGGGTTTCCAGGTCACAGGAAACAAAGGTTGCATTCTTTTGAGTCTCTGATTACCCTTTCACTGAATACACAATTTACATGCGACAGGAGGGCAGAGGAGTAGTCACTTATGCCTTAGTCTACCTTAGTGAAACAAAAGGGCAGAGGAAGCAATCAGATAACGCATTTGCCTCAGATGAACAGAGGACTGACTTCCAGTTCTCTCTGTCCTTTGTCCATGGGAAATTTTCTTTGGTGAAAATTGTGAGGCAGGTATGTAGTTTTTTTATCTTTGCAGCAATCTTATTTAGAAATAAAATGGAGGCAGGTTTGCTAGATGCAGTATCAAGCTTGACATTTTCCCTTGGCTTAGTTATTTTGGTCCTGAGATATTTTTTACAGCTGACATCATTCAAAGTTGTGTTGAACGTGTGTGTGTGTATGTGTATGTGTGTGTGTGTGTGTATATGTATTATATAATACACATATATAACAATAGTAATATAAAAAAACATATATATGAATAGTACCTAATAGTAATATATACAACATAATAGTAATATATAGCATATACAATATATTAAAATTTATATAACATATAAATATATATTTGTTATATTATAATTTATAGGCTATATATTAAATTATACTATAATATATAATATATATTATTAAATATGTTATGAATTTATATATTTAAATATATATAACATTTATATGTAATAATATATAACTGTATAACATATATAATATATAATATTAAAGTAACATTAATTACATGTTAGTATATTACATGCTCATATATATTTTATATATATTATGGACTGAATTTTCTCCCTCCAAAATTCATGTGTTGAAGTTCTAACCCTTAATATGACTGTATTTTGTGATGTAGCCTTAATAGAAGTAAGGAAGGTTAAATGAGGTCATAAGAAAGACACCATTACCTAATGAGACTGTGTCTTTATCAGAAGAAGAGACACCAAAGAGTTGTTTCTCGCTTGCCAAATACACGCAGAAGAAACGTTATGTGAGGGCACAGGAAGAAGGCAGCGGTCTGCAAACAAAAAAGGGCTCTCTCCAGAAATCAAATTTGTTAGCAATTTAATCATAGACTCCAATAAACAATAAATAACTGAAAACAGATCGATGTTGTCATTATAAAATGACAAGGAGTTATTTTTTTAAGACACTCAGTCCATAATATTTTGTTATGGAAGCCCAAGGCAACTAATACATATGAACATACGTATGAATAGTTGTGTGTATATACACACTCACATATGTGTACGCACAAATATTCATAACAAAACTATTTCATTGCATATAATACTATGTTTCCATTGTCCATTTGGTAACTTATATCATGAGATAATGTTTCATTAATATAGGTCTAGTCTGAAATAATGTTCTATTAATGTAGGTCTAGTCATTGATTCCTATGCAATTTTGTGGGTGATTTTTAGATAGATTCAGGAAAGTTTTCTAGGTAAATAATTATTCTACTGGTTGACTACAAGTTCTAATCTCATAGATGCTTGTCTTCTAATTTTTTTTTAAATTTTGATCTACTGCTGGATTTACAGAGTAGTTGCAAAAGTAGCTTAGGGAGTTTTCATACATCCTTCAATCAATCTCCTCCAGTGTTTATGTCTCACATATCTGCAACTTGACTATCTTGTAACCAAAACTTTTATGAAAATTTGACATAAACAATGCATTGTTGAATGCGTTAATATTTACTTGGTTCTGTTTTACATTAATAGCGGTTGTAATAAATGCAATTTATTATATGTGTGCCTATTAACTAGATTCTTACCTTTTTTTCTATTTTTTCCTATTTTTTCTTATTTGTTTATTCTGGAAAGTCTTGCCTATACTTGCTTTTGATACAGACTGTGAGATCATAAACAAACAGCAGGAAAGAAATAAAACTCCTCAAATATGACAAATTTAACAATTAGCAATTTAGGGAAGGACAGATAATTTAATTAATGTACTTTCAAAATGCATGTGTGAATTATATGACTCAATTCAAACTAATATGAAATCTCAGAAAACTATGTCTACCTTGTCTTTCTAAGCATTATCGGGGAGGAAAACACCAGAGATGCTACCAGCTGTAGTCTACAGTCATCTGCAACATTCTTATTCTTATAGCTCATATTAGCTTTTTAAGTAATAGCACTGAAGCATCCATAAAACTGTAATCTCTGTATGACATCAGATTCATAAAAGAACTCCAGTGGCTTACCTTTCTCTACCATTTATATGTGAAAAACACAGAACCGCTCAATCAAGGAACCTTAACCTACCAAAGTTATTAGAAGAGTAACTCCCATAGTTTTCTCTCTTTTCTATTAAACTTATTTGAAAACATAACCAATATTAAAGAAATTATGGCTAGCAGTGAGGCACATCAATGTTCACAAGACTACAAAATTTGAAATCTGTTATTTCATGTGGTAGAGTTCTTGTAATTATATATTTTATACAAATCCCTATCATGTCACCTGGGGTCCCCAACCCCCAGGCCACAGACTGGCAGTTGTTTGTGGTCTGTTGGAAGCCAGGCTGCACAGCGGGAGGTGAGCAGAGGGCAAGCATTATCACCTGAGCTCTGCCTCTGTCAGATCAGCAGTGCCATTAGCTTCTCATAGGAGGGCAAACCCTATTATGAACTGCACATGCAAGGGATCTAGGTTGTGTGCTCCTTATGAGAATCTAATGACTGATGATCTGAGGTGAAAGAGTTTCATTCCAAAATCATTGCCCACCCCCAACACCCATGCTGGTCCTATGAAAAAATTATCTTCCAGGAAACTGGTGCCAAAAAGGTTGGGGGACTGTTGATATAAGTGACGAAACTGAAAAGTAATTGAGCTAAAGCCTCAACTTATTGGATAATATTTTATTATCCATGTGTTCTCTATGATATTTAAATGAACTCATAACTTAATTAAATGTCTAAATTATATAGACTACAATTACATATCATTGCTAAATAAAAAATATTTTCTAATGTGAGCTTAATTTTTGTATTTTGAAGTCTACTTACATACAAAAAGGATTGTGAAATTTAAGTGTGAGATGCTTTAGATATTCTATTACTGTCTACTTAACAAAATGTATTATTATTAATTTAAACAATTCTGTGATTTCTTCTTTTCAAATTACTTCTGAATGATTTCACTGAATTTTTATGCTACATTCATTATGTGGCAGTCAGAAAATTGCCCTTTCCTTGTTAACAGAAATGAAATATGCCATTTTGTAACTTTTAAAGGGAAGCAGTAATAAACACATTTGAACTATTTGCAGCTTTAAATAGGTGAAGCAAATTATTATAGAATGTAAATCACTAAATATGTAATATTTAAACTGCAAACTGTCAGTCCATAGACCCATTATATCACCATATGGAAGTGATATTTACTTATAAAGTGATAAGATTATAATTAATACATGTGTTTTTCACATCAGAGTTTGACTGTCTATAAATACAAGGCAGAATGAGACATGTATCAAACAGAATACAAAATAACCTGACAACTGAGGCAAGGCAAGTCTTTCTCTTTTCTTAAAATATGTGAAAAAAATGACGCCTTGTTACAGGCTTATATTCAGGTTTTTATTTTGGGTCCTCTTTAAAGGATTCAAATAATATTACTCTATAATGTACAAGGGAGCGGTGTCAACTTTAATGGTAGAATAGGTGCTAAACAGAATCTACCCTGTTCTGCTCTGTTATACACTCGAGAAGCTGAATGTTCCACATGTACTCCTGGGATTCTGTGTCACAGTTGCCATGGATAAAGTTGAAGAATATAAGCAAATTTACCAAACTTTGTGAAATATACATTTGCATAGTGGGGAGAAAAAAATAAGTAAACCAGCATACATTCAAACCAAAATTTTATCTCAATTGTTCAACTCAGAGGGTGGTCTCAATCAATATGAATCATTAAAACCATACTGAATCTTCACATTTTAGCTGTTAAAAGGGCTGAATGACTAACTACCATTGCCTTTCTGCAGCATATATTTTTAGTCACTTATAGCAATAGTCACAGTCTCAGGGCAATTATTGAAATTAGCAAATCTGTAACACATTTGGAATAGTTTTGAAGGTAGTCTAATGAAACATACAGTGTACAATCAATACAAAACAGCAGGAACAGAGTTATACAATAATTCTCAATCATACATTGTAATGCAAATTGTGAAGCTTGCTGTGTAATGCTTTCTGTAAATCCTTACATTTCAGAAACTGTAGAAAATGGTACGACTTTTTTTCCTTGAAAAGAGGAGCAACTAAAACTGTTATGCACTAACTTGAAAAAGAAAAGAATAAAATAAAATAAATGTATCTCTATAGTTTGGGGGTCATACCGTACAATAATTTCATAGTAGATTTTCCTTTTAACAATTCTTTACTTCATTACAAACAAATTTTCATTTTTTCTCTTTACTTTATTTGTTCTTTTTCTCATTGCCAGTGTTATACATCTTTCCCTTAAATCTCCTGGCCTATGCCTCATAAGTGTCACTGACACCCAACAGGACGTTAAAGCCAAGGAGATATGAACTTTACTCTTCTTCTCACAAGAGCAGAAGCAACAAACAGAAATTGGATTCCACCACAAAGTGCAAAATATTTTAGTGTGCCCTTACTTAAATCAGTAAGGGTGATTTTGCTCCCTCAGGAGATATTTAAAAATGTCTAAAGACAAATTTTGTTACAACTTCAGGAGGATGTGGTTACTGGCACATACAGTGGGTAGAAGACTGGGATGCTGGCCCGGCATCCTGTAGTACACAGGTCAGACCCCACAGCAAGGGATCACCCATCCCAATATGACAATTGTCTAGAGATTAAGCAATTCTGCTTTATATGAACATTGGTTTGCTTGTATGTTTTTCTGGCACACAAATAGACCTTTCATGAAATTTGTTAAGACTTGATTTTTCTCTTCAACTTTAACTATGGCAATTTCATATTTTCTCCTCTTTCTGCTGTTGCCTTTATTTTCACTGTCTCTGGTAAACATTCTTTTGCTTGTTTGCTGTCAAGTGCTATTGCCAGGTGGGCTATTTTTTGCTTCAAATAATTATATATCCACTATACTTTTTCTTTTTCCTTATATTGCTTATTATATTGCATTCCAAAACCTAAGTAGGACCTAGAAAGAAATATTTAAATTTAGTGATGTCAACCTTAATGGTAGAATAGACGCCAAACAGAATCTACCCTGTTTTGCTCTGTTATGCACTCGAGAATCTGAATTTTCCACATGTACTCCTGGGATTCTGTGTCACAGTTGCCATGGATAAAGTTGAAGAATATAAGCAAATTTACCAAACTTTATGAAATATACATTTGCATAGTGGGGAGAAAAAAATAAGTAAACGAAATAAATTTAGGAGTTTTACTATTGAGTTATAGTAGAACTAAAATACTCTATGCATAGAGTATTTTATGGATAGAGATGCGTTGGATACAGGAAAACAGAAATAATTTCTCCTACTCTCTTGATCATTACAAACCTGGAAGAAAGAATACTTTGAATAAATATTTTATATCCTTTATACTTTCAATTGAAGGAATTATCAACATATTTATAAATAGTGACATATGTGTTTGTGTTTATCTATATTATCAACATATTTATAAATAGTGGCCTATGTGTTTGTGTTTATCTATAGGTATACATATAAATATATGTATATACATACACGCACAGGTATACACACATAATGCACATAATAATGACTGTTATTTTAATAGATTACTACATTTCAGAATTATTTGAATATTACATGGAATTTATATAAAATTTTAATCTATTTTGATTTTGTTTTGTAAGCTAATTTTTTAGCTAAACTATTTTATACTATATTTGATAATGAAGTATGCTTATGCCACTTGAGTTTTTAATGTAATTCAATACAACAAAATTGTATTACATGTATTGCAAGTGTTACAAAATAAGAAAGCTGAAAATTTGGAAATGGTGAGTAACTCGGATTTATGAAATTGCAATTCAAAGGCAGGAGAGTTTGCATTAATAATAAAGGTCATTATATGGCCAAAGAAAAAGGGTTGAAAAAAATGGGAAGGAAGAGCATTGGAAGAATTGGTCAAGAAATCAAGAGGCCTGGATTTTCAATGGATCAGTCACAAAGATAAAAAGTTTGTCAAAATCTGGGCTGTGAAGCAATTGCCAAGTTACTGAGGAATGATGGAGATTGACCAGAATGTTGCTATGTGCAAACACGAATGTGGCTATAGGACAAAATAAGCAAATTATATGAAGCTTGAGTAACAAGGACTTGCTTATTCATTTTTATGTGTTTAGTTATTTATTTTTAAATTTAAACCATGAAGGAACAAAGTTTTCAGAAAAACATTGCTTAGGAAAATAAGGAGGAAAGTGATATTTTCACTTGTTACTGTATATAGATTGATAAATATCAAAATTCCACTTGAGACAATTTCAAGAAAGCAATCGAATGAAGTACCAGGTTTAAGGCTAACCATTACAGGGAGCAGTCAGAGAAGATTTTAAGGATGTTGAAGCAGCCTATTAACTGCCTTCCACTTCTAGGTAATTGTGAGCATCAATAAAAAAATCATATTTATTTCTACTTACATACTCAATTAAAATATGTTTGATTGTCTTGAAAAATATTTTTAAATTACTGAGTAGTTTTTTGTAAAGCAAAGACTATCTTTGATTTCCAATCATTTTTTCACTTGCCATTTTTATGACAATAAGTGCTGAAATGCTCAATAAAATCCATATAGAAAAAAGAATCAAAACTCACATAGCTTGTCCCGACCCGCGGGACAGTCGAAGGGGCCCTGGAAGGGGGAGTGGGAATGGAGGAGACAAGAAAACACGAGAAATGGAGACAAGACAAATAGCCTGATCAAGTCTCCTTTAATAACGGTGGTGCGATGCCTTATATAGGCTGGCAGGGGAAGCGGTTGGGCCAGGGCGGTGACGGGGGCCGGGTCTTCTCAAATTACAATTGCGCATGCACTGTGGGTTTGTAATGTTCCCGGGCGCGGGGTCGCACCTGCGCCCTAGGCTGCATATCTTTCTGGGCGCGAAAAGGTCGGCGCGCGCGGGAAAGGTTTGGGCGCGCGCGGGAAAGGTTTGGGCGCGCACGGGAAAGGTTTGGGCGCGCGCGGGAAAGGTTTGGGCGCGCGAGGGAAAGGTTTAGGCGCGCGCGGGAACAGTTTATAATGAAGAACCCGGAAATGTGCCATTTTGTCTCCGCTTTGCGGAGATCAAGCAACAGAGGTCGGCTAACTCCTGGCCTTATGGCTCGGACAATAGCTCAGTGTGATAAATAAGGGGAAGTTTGTGTCAAAGAACAACAGACTTCTCTAAGACTTGTTGAGTAAAATTCATGAAGCAGCATTCCCTTTGTCCTTAAGTCAGTGAGGTCATTTTTGGCAAGGTCTGCTGCATTGATTTGCTGTCCATGTCAACCAAAAAAGCATTACAAATCTATGTTTCAGTTTTGAGGTCATCTGAGCAAGAGTAACCGTCAACAATTTTCTTCAGGGTTTCCAAGTTTCTGCAGATTTCTGCCTGGAGATAAATTAAATAGGAGAATTTGCATAGTTGCCTTTCCCAAGTAACTATAATAAAAAGTACAGAGTACTAGCTAGGCCAAAAGCAGAATTCATAATAATAACTAGCAGGATTTTGATTTCCGAAGGTTTTTACTCACTCATACATTCCTAAAACTCTACCAAACAAGCTATACTATGGATTTACTCTTTATTTTCAAATTATTATAAAAGTGGCCTTTTCTTACATTTAAAAGCAGATCTTTCTGCTAGATTTTGAATGAATTATTTTATTACATGCTTTATTAAACATTATGTAATTGGGAAACTGCATTTTTGTATTTGATTTTTACAAGTCCACTTGAAAAGGCTTTAAGTTTTAGTTCATAGAGAGATGATTTCATGGCAGTAGGTTTAAAATATGTAGTATTTTTCCCTTCACGAAATCCAGTGAAGCTCGTGTAGTGAAGAATCAAAAAAGTTTCAAAAGTTAATGAATTATCAAGAATTTTCTTTTAGTTGAGCTACTCTTTGACAAAAAAAAAAAGGCCACCCATAATTTTAAGTTGTTCCCATTTTCAGTTTCTCAAGCAGGCGAAAATAAGAGCTAATTATCTTCATAGATGTTACTAGTGTCATTTAAATTCATGTTGAACAGTTATGGCATGCGTGTTTCCATAATCAATACCCAAAGAAAACAAGATATTAGGAAACAGGATTTTAATGTAATTCAAATCATTTGACAGACACATGTCATTGTTTGATGTATTTCTATCATGTTTCATATTCACAAACCAGTTGAATATCTTGGTTTATTAGATGTCCCTCAATTTTATTGTTCTTTTTTTTCTATTTTAACAATATAATGAGCAAGTACTTTATGCTCAAATATAGATTTTATTAAGTTATAGATATATTAAACTAATTATTTGTTCAAAACAAAGTGTATTTTCTAATTTATTTTTCTTTCTCGTTCCCTTTGCTGCATGCATAAAGATATAATTTTATTTTATTTTTGGGTGTTTTTTAAATTCTACTAAAATCAATTGCAATAAAACTAAAGGATATCTGCTTTTCAGTTTATTTATTTGCTTCCATATTTATAGCTAGGGCTATAATTCATGTAAGGAAAGACCCATGTTCACATCCATAATGTTAGGATACGTCTTTCGAATTCTCAGTTATTGGTGACTATTGTAAAAATAGAGGTCATGTACTACCCTATATCACCCTAAATACTAGAAATCAGAAAAAAAAAACAACCTAATTTGGAGTTCCAGGTTAAGAAGATAAAGAGTTACTTTTTTTTGTCCTTATGAAATTTTATTCTAGCTATTGTAAGAATACTATTTTTAAAACTTAAAACTACAATAATAGAGATTATAGGAGATATATGACAACAGCTACAAAAATTTTTCAGTTGGAAAGAGATAAATGAAAGCAGCTCTGAGACAGCTGAAACCTAAACCAAAGTGGGCAAAGATGAGAAAATTCATGATTCCAGCTAAAGATTCCTAAAGAGGATGAGAAACAGGTGTCTTTGAAATTAGCAATAAAGGATCGGTGGCTAAAATAACAGGGGTTGCTTGAAGGCTATTTATGAGTCCATTAAATTTCTACATCACAAGCAACAAGCTGCTACAGAATTCCACTTTTCTCATCCCAGTCGAATTATGAAACTATATTCTCTGTTACCAATTACAGTTCAAGTATCCATGTGTTAAATAAACATATCAGAATTATGAAAGCAAATAAAAATATTATGTTTAATTATGAGATCCACAATGGTGATTTACTATGTCTAAAAATAAATAATGACACCAGAATGCAGTATCTTTGATGTTTTCATTCTACAATCATCAGTTACAATAAAACCAAAGAATACCTGCTTTCCAGTTTATTTGTTTACATATCACATATTTACATACTTAACAAACATCAATGCCTGACTAAGCTTAAAAATCTTTTTTAAACAATAACTTGACACATTTTCTAATGCCTACAAATGGTAATGCAGATGAAAACACAAAATTGTCAAAGTGACAGAATAATCATACATTTACAATTTGTATAGATTCCTGGCATTTGTGTAGCCTCAAGAAGAAAATACAGAAAACAGGTATTAGTGCTTGCCTTGGAGAAAAAGAATTAGGTGGCTTGAGTAAAAGAGTTAAAAGGATACAATGGAAACTTATCGTGCACTTTATTTTGTGCTTTCTTAACTTTGTATAACAACACATTATGTGTTCAAATGTAATTAAAGATACATATATATATATATATAAATATATATATGTATTTCCCTCTGTCAATAAATAGATAACTGTGCATCAATCACTGGAAGATAATAAATTTTTAAAATTCAGCAAATATAAAATATTTCTTGCAAATAAATATTTTAAAAGGACTCAGGAAATCTTTGAAGAATAAAATGTTCTTTTGTATTTGAGACATGAATTTCTTCAAGTTATTCATTCAATTTCTAACAATAGTATCAAATTTTAGAGATTACAGTTTTTTAAACCATAGATTTGATAGGTATGACTTAGTTTCACACTTCTTGTATTTTGTAGCAAGCATATTAACATATGAGGCAATACATTTCTTTTATGCATCCCCTTTTCCCTCTGAAATCTGAATACAGAATGTATATAGAACATTAAGAGGCAAAATAATAGAACGTATGAGCAAAACAAATATTAAATTACATGATGTTAGTTGCTAGATTTATCTATTAGGGATGTTTTAGCTGCAAGTTATGAAGCATCTGACCAGACTGTCTTAAAGAAATAGGACTCTCTAGGATTTATTAGTATGACAAGTCTACAGGTAGAGGTTTACTCGTTTGACAGTGCAATGGTATCAGAAACAGCATCAATTTCAGAGTTGTAAGATGGCTCGGACAGACTGAGCCATCCTATAACTATCTAACAAAAAAGAGGAAAGAAAAGATATAAGAAAAATTCCAGGGAGCTTTCGGTTATGGTTCACTAATAATAATTGGAACAAACGGGCATGCACATTGAGAGAGATAATGGTTAGGGAACAGAGTCTCAACAATAGTGGCAAGCATAAGAAAATATAGGTTGGGTGTGCCATCCTGCTATTTCTTACA
The DNA here is from genome assembly GCF_002776525.5 of Piliocolobus tephrosceles. Lineage (NCBI taxonomy): Eukaryota > Metazoa > Chordata > Mammalia > Primates > Cercopithecidae > Piliocolobus > Piliocolobus tephrosceles. The sequence continues at coordinate 106,013,861 of NC_045438.1, forward strand.
CACCATAAACAGAGGCTACTATTTGATAAACTATTCCTTATCTTCGTGATGGGCATTGACCTTATTTTCTAGAATTTCTAAAATGGACTCAGACCTAAATAAATAAAGTAATATGTTTTGTTTGCAGAATTGGCCAGCACACCATCTTCCACTGTCTTCTTCCATCTGACATTGGATGTTGACTCTAAGTGACTCAGAAATCATGTAGTGAAGATGCTGAAGTCTCCTGGATCTTGAATGTTTAGAAATACACTTTCTACCACCCACTAGAAACACGTATTTTAGAATTAGTGATAAAGAAAATTTTATGTATAAGTTACTAAAATTTTGAGACTTCTTATAGTAGCTAATTAATACCGTATGTTAATTTCTTTATCACTATAGCATTTAACAAAATTTTAAAGAATCTAAGTATAAAGACTTCTCACACAAATAAAAAAGTCAGTTTAAGAGATGTCTCTTTTTTCTTTTTTTTTTAATTTACCTATCCTCAATAAAATACTGAACTATTGAAGTATTTAAATTTGATAAGTTATACTACTAATTGTGCATTTTACAAAATTTGCTATGGCCATGGTGTAAATTTGCTGTATGTAAGACTGCAGATGGAAGGATATTGTCATAGTGACTTGAGTAAAATGATGTTTCTAAAAGAAGAGATATACAGTGGGAAGGAAAAGAAGTTTATAGATTAAAAAAATAGAACATTCAAAAATAAATTTGTGATTAAATTATTGGAAAGAAACATACGATTTCAAGAGTGTTGACCAAATTTCTAGTCAGGTAAATGTGTAGAAGTGGAGTCACTCACAAAAAGGATTCATGCCAGAAGAGGCATATTTCAGGAGACAATATATGCTCAGCTTTAGACATGTTAACTTTGAATTTCATGTCTGTGGCACATAAATGTATAATCATCTAGGTTATGGAACTTATTATAAAAATATAGATTTGAAAGACTCTGATGTTAATTGAGTACATAGAATAAATAAAATAATAATGATACGAACAAGAAGGAAAACACATAAGATCATGCTTTTTTTTTTTTTTTTTCTTGAGATGGAGTCTCACTGAGTCACCCAGGCTGGAGTGCAGTGGCGTGATCTCAGCTCACTGCATGCTCCTCCTTCCGGGTTCTCACCATTCTCCTGCCTCAGCCTCCCGAGTAGCTGGGACCACAGGCGCCTACCACCACGCCCGGCTAATTTTTATTTTTAGTGGAGATGGGGTTTCACTATGTTAGCCAGGATGGTTTCGATCTCCTGACCTCATGATCCACCCGCCTCAGCCTCCCAAAGTGCTGGAATTACAGGCGTGAGCCAGCGCACCTGGCCAGATCTTTCTTGAGGAAAACAAAAAGCAGTCATCTAAGAGGAAGACAGTGAAGGATCAAGAAATAGAAAACAGAAAAGATAATTATAAGGAGTACAGAATGATCAATGATATCATCTGCTGTTTAGAGTATATGCTAAAACAGTCTACTAGTGATTTTAGCATGACAATCCTTCCAGGTGTTTTGGGGTGATACAGGTCATGGTCAAGTTTTGATGTATTGAGGTAGAAGTGTTACATCAGAAAGAAGAGACAGTGTAAGTTCTCTGTCAAGCAGCTACAGGAAGAATTCCTATAAAACACAGGATTCAAAATTTTTTAAAGGAGATATTGAAACATATAATGCTAGATTAAAAGATCACAGAGAGGGAGTGGAAATACTGGCCAAAAAGGGAGAAATTGTAAGATTTATGTTTCTAAGAAAACTAGGGATGAGGAGATCCAGAGTGGTGGGATTACATTGACTGATTGTATGAGAAAAATTTCTGTGATGGTTGTCAAAACGTGAGAATGATGATGGTATATTTTGAAATTTAGGTAAAGTAGACCAAAAGACATTCTAAAACCAGGCACTGTGGTGTGCACCTATAGTCCCAGCACTCCAGAGGCTGAGGCGGGAGGATTGCTTGAGCTCAGGAGTTTGAGGCTGTAGTGTGCTATATGATTGCACTTATGACTAGGTACCACAAACCAGCATGAGCAATTTAACAAGACCCTTTCTCTAAAAATAAGAATAGATTCTTAATTGTATAGGGAAACAGAAAACTGACAAATGTTGAGGGCTAAACTGGGGTCAGATAACTTGATAGCAAATAAAGATGTAAAGCCTAAAGTTATATTTTCCATTTTTGTTTAGTAGTTCAAAATAGATATGGAAAAGACAGGCAGATAGAATGATCTAGTGTTAGATTTTTGCCAGACTTTGAAACATAGGATAATGGGCCAAGGAAGTAGTGACTTCAGTAAGGAAAAAGTTCTGGTGATTTATTTTGAAGTCTACATTAGATATATAAAGAAAGTTGTATAATTGCAAATGACGAAGTTGGAAGCAAGTAAAATTTAATGAGTTGTTATCTGAAAATTTTAAAGTACGTAAGTTCTGGGCTATAAACAGTGGGGTGCTGGAGCAGATTAAGCATATCTCCTTCCAACTTACATTCAATGCAAGAATGTATTACATGTAAATCTACAAATCAGAATTTTTTTGTTTGTTTTCTGAGAACTGGCTGTTAAATAGTTATGACACACAGCCAACTATAAATTCTAAGACATGTCTATGGAAATCGGATGGCTGGCTAATATGAGTAAATAAAGAGAGATGATGACTTATTACTTAGCTCATCCACATTACAATTTTAAATTCTTGATCATAATAGGAGGACTTGGTGTGGAAGAATTCAGTGTCAATATTTTCAATAAATTAGAATGAACAAATATTTGATAAATTAAATAAATTTATTTAAATCTATTTACAGCCTACCAGATTGTAACTAAAGGTCTGAAGCTGGGTAGGGAGCAATAATGACTAGATGACTATATATACAGAAAGACTATATATATATATATATGGAGAGTATTATGATTATAAAGAGAGTGTTATATATATAAAGAGAGAGTATTAGGATTATATGGAGTGGTAAAGTGAGTATGAGTGAGCTCACATATTGATACTGAGGTACATGGAATGTGGGTTAGGAGCAGTCCTGAGAAGTCACAGAGTAAAGAATATGCCAAAAGGAAAGGAGATTTAACTGGGAATAATAAATGGAGTAAGTATGCAGTAATGAGATCAACTACGTGTAATAATATTTATCTATCAGAGAATAAGCTTTACAGATTGTTAAGACAGGAATTTAGTCTGTATGCTCAAACGTGAAGAACCTGTATGCTAGACATGAAGTAGGGGAATGTGGGCCAAAGAGAAGAAGCCACGTCTATGGTAATAAGTGTATGAGATTATGAATGGTCAAGGGACTCTTACATTCTAGTGGTAACAGAAACCTCATTAAAGAAGCATAGGTGTAAAATTTTTCAGAGGAATTAATCTCAAAAGCCCCAGTAGATGGAGATCTTAAGTGTCTCTAGAACCTTATTTAATTGTGTTTCTATAGCAATATGCAAAGGGTTGTTTGCTTCCTGAGCAATCTGCATGCATTGAAAAGACAACTGTCTCTGATGATTGCAAGAAACACCGAGTTTTAGAAGAAGCCATCTGTGTCTTTAATTATTTTATTCCCAAGGAAGTTATGGTCTTTGCTATTTTTTTAAAAAAAAGCCAGCAAAGAAACTAAGTCATTTTCCATGTCTGATTATTTGCTCTAAGAAATGTGGATAAGCTCTACTGGAAATGTAAGATAAGCAATTCAAAGAGATCTATCTTGAGTAGTAACTACCTGCTAGAACAAACGTTTCATAATGTGTGCCCTCTGGTATTGTTTTTCTGCTCACAACCTCCCAGTAGCCGCTTTTATTAACATTATATTGTTTTGCTCTGCAAGTACACAGCCTACCCCTCAACTAAGAATTGAGGGAAACCCCCATACTGCTTTCCTGTGTCTCATTCTTCGTTGTTTTCCAAGAGCCCTATCTCCCAAATTCCAAATGCTTCAGCAGCCGCAAATTCTGATCCATGCCTCCTTAGTTCAACAGAATGGCAAAGTTTTGCTTTGGGAAATTGTTCACAGGCCATTGACTGCGGTAATCACAGGATTCACCTTATGAATTTACTTTCTTTCAACAGTTGCCATCTTAAAATGTCTGTTTCCCATGACTAAACACTGTGCCTCACATATTTCACAATTTTTTGTAGTTGTTGCTAGTAGGAAACCTAGCATAATAATTATTCTGTCATGTCTGAAAAAAAGATGCTCTTTACATTTTGTCTGCTCTTATACTATTCATTCCTAAAATGGAAAGATACAATCTTGAATGATAATTATAAATTTTGTCTATTCAGTCCTGTACTTTGTCATTTTTTATTTTATGCTTGAAAGTTCTATTAGGCATATCTATTTATATGATTATTGTGTCTTTTAGAAAAATTGGCACTTTAATAAGAAAATGACTCTCTTTATCTCTAGTGATACCACTTGTCTTTAAATATACGTTTTCTAATGTGAATATAGTCACATTTTCTTTTTTATAACTAGTATTTCTATTACATACATTTTCCCTATCCTTTTACTTTTAAAGTATCGGTGTCTTTATATTTAAAATGGAGCTGTTGAAGATATCACAGAGTTGGGTCTTGCATATTTTAATCTACTCTGACAATCTTGCCATCTAATTTTGAATTGGGAGTAAATTTACATTTTATGTAACTATTAATATGATTAGATCTATTTATACTCCTGTAATTTAATTTTTACTTGTTTCCTGTATTCCTTGTTTTATTGTATTTTCTATTACTTTTGGTTTGCATGATTTTAAAATTTTTGGTATTTTTTTCTCTTCTATTGGCAGATAGTTATGTGACTTTATTATACTGTTTAAATGAGTGCTTTTTTAATTAAAATTAACAAGCAGAAAGAAAAGGCAGCAATAAAAAGAAAGTAAAATAAGAGATTACCTAAATCAACTTTATTTCACATTTTATATACAAGTTTTATTTTCAGCAGAAATTTTACACTTAAATCATATCCATTCAGAACCTGTATTTTTCTTCAGTTATGATTGTAATTAAAATGTTCATTCAGTTTAAGGATCAAGCACAATTGGGAAAAGCCAGGTCTCTAAATCACAGAATTTACACTAATTATTTAATCTTGGGCAAATATTTTAACTTCACTTGGTATTAGTATCCTCATCTGTAAAATGAGGATAATGGTATTTGGTACATACTTAACTTAATTTCAGTTCTCTTTTCCTGCTTATTTTGAATGATTAAGTTTTTAAAATCAATAATTCAACTAATTCAGTATTTTTTTTATCCTTTGTATGGACATACTACTATATTTCTTTGCCTCCCACCGTCAGTTGCTTTTCTAGGAATCACTATATAAATGAACTTTTCCCAATCTAATTTGAATTAATATTGTACCACTTTACCTATCATATGCATATCATGTACTTGTAAGAAACAACAAGTACCCTTGTTGATATCCATCAATCTCTATTCTATCACTGTCTTGTACGTCAATGTTTATTATAAATCTTAAAGCACGTTTTTATTATATTTTATTAAATAACTCAATTTCTTGATTTAAAGAAATCATAAAAGAGAAAAATAGTTTTTACATATATACACATATTATTTTTGCCTTTCTTCTTTCTGTAAATCTGAATTTTCACTTGGAATAATTCTCTTACAGTCTGAAGAGTTTTTCTGGTATATCTTATCATGCAAGTCTGCTGACAACTGATTGTTTTTCTGAATCTGTAAACAATTTAACACATATAAGTGAACAAGATATATTCACAACAATGCCAGGATGCTTACATTTAGTATGAAATAAATAGTATAATTTTTAAACCTTCACAAATAGACAATAGGAAATTATCAGGAATAGACAATGTAGGATATTACTAACAAATTCGGAAGGAGTTCATGCCAAGTTGATACATTGAACACATAAATATTTATGAAATCAGTCATTTATTTGGGGCTATAGGATTTAGCTTTCTATTGATTATGCCTAGTTATCTGTTATGTGTGTGACAATATGAAAATGTGCACAAGCTGTTTCTATTGATTTACTGTCCAATAAATAATTACTGTTCATTACTTATTGATCATATTATTTCATAATCATTTCACTTATCTCCTATTTGTGGTATCAGTGTCACTTTTAGAGCCTGAACCATTCACACATAAAAACTAAAAGTCAGTTTTACAGACAATATGCACTGTCATATAAACTCTGTCCTGGCTTGTCTATTGCATATGACAAAAGAATGTATTATTCTGGTTACCAGAATTAACTCTTCTGAGTATATTGAGCAAATCTCACTAAATAGGCAGTTGAGGCTATTTTAATTGGTCATGTGAGGTTTCAAATGGTCTCATGTCAGAAACACTTCAAAGATAAGGCACCTGGAGACAGAACACGCAGGATCTGGATTTCCAGGTGGAAAGGAGTCTAAGGAAGCACTTTAGGCAGCTATTCATATTTTTTTTATTCCTATTGGTGCCCCTAGTTGCTACTAGTGAAAATTACTGCTGGCACTTGTTTTAGCCAATAAGAAAACAAGACAATGAAAAATAGAGAAAAATAAAATAATAGATGTTTACTCAATTATTATTTCCTCAAGGAAAGAAGCTTCATCTTTCTCTCATGTTATCACAGCTATTAAAATAGAAGGAATTATTGACAATATTCAATATGTCAGTTTCCCCTAATGTGTTTCTCAGAATGAAGAAGTTTAAAAAATATATCAATTTAGGTGTGGATAATGACTTTCATGTGAAGCATGAAATAATTCTGTGTGTTCTTTCTACAGGGATTGCCGGAAATCACAGGAAGAGAAATAATCATCCCAACAAGGGTTTCAGATGTATTAGTCTTCGTTTTCTTTCAGAGTCTAGCAAACATGAAAATAACTGAGAAATTAAAAAATGTCCCATGGGTGAAGTCAAAAGTAAAGATTTACTTTACCTGGATTTCTGTGAACACTGAGAGCAATTGATTCTCTTCTGCTCTTAAAATGACAAAAAGATTAAAGTGTGTGCCACAGTACAAAGGCTTAATTGGTTTTATTTTTATTAGTATTTAAACAGTTTTAAGTGCTATTATAAGTAGTATAAATCTGAATAATTATACACATTTATAGTATAAATATAAATTATAAACTAAATAGTGTCTATTTTTAAGTATTAATAGATGAATGAAAGTGTGTAACATTTGACATAATATCTTCAAGTTTGCTTGCTTTCAAATAATACATAAAAGTTACGATAAAAGTTACAGATAAAATTAAAAAGCAGCAAACTAAAAAGTTTTATTGCACACTTGTTTGTTTCCTTTTGTGACTGTAAAGATTTTTCTTTATACTAACTGACCAAACAAGAAGTCCTAATTAAATTAAATCAAATTTGACCTCAATGTCACAAAAACACTCCTATTACCATATTGTTTTATATTAAGTGAGTCTCCTTAGGAACTAAGATGTCTCCTACCACCTGAGTTCACCATAAAAAATAACTTGTTCATTCTGTATGAAGTGTATTTTGCCAATATTATTAATATATAAACATATTAATAGATAGATGGATAGATATAATCAATTTGCCAAAATTATCTCTTTAACTTGCTTGTGTCCTTGGAGCTTCTTAGATCTGTAGTTTGCTGTCTGTCATTAATTTTGAAAAAAATTTACCTAATATTATTTGAAATATTGCTTCTTTTTTAATCTTTCTTCTTTTCTTTTAGTGTTTCAGTTATGGGTCTATAAAACCTTTTAAAGTTGTCTCATAGTTTATGGACATCCATTCATTCTGCTTTATTCTTTTCTCTCTTGTCAGATACAAGAAAAAGTTCCTCTTCAAAGGTTTAGCTTGTTTAGTTTCCTTGTTATTTGTTCTCTACTTTCAAGGCAAAACGTTCTTGCTCTTTGTGCCTCCCTGTTTTGGTTTCAGTAAAAGACCCTTCTGTCGGTCCATATCTATGGAGTCCACATCTGCAACTCACTCTATAAATTGCCCTTCCTATCACAATAGCCCTTCCCTCATGAAACTGTCCTTCACACCAATGTAACCACATCCCTGCACTTTTCAAGTTAGCCAACCGAGTTTAGCTTAAATTGTGCAATCCAACTCCAGCCAATGGACGCAGGACACAGTAGAAGGGACAAGCTGCATTAGAAATAAAAGCCCCTTCTCTCCTTTGTTTGGTGTGCTCTTGGGGTGACCAGATCTGGGAGAAGCACACTTCTGCAGAAGTAAATTTGTCCTGCTGAGAAATTCTTCATTTAAGTGCTTGTTTCCTTTGCGACTCTAAGCTTTATTTCCAACAACTTTGGGGGCCTGCCTGGGAGCCCATTCTCCTCTGGGGTGGGATCTCTGATCATCTCTCATGAGGAGACACATCCCACTGCCTCACTGCGGTGGCCACAGGGGTAAGAGATCAAGACCCACCCGCATGACAAATAAACCCAGACTCTCAGCAACACAGGAAGAGAAGGCCTACAAATGTAACGTAGTGACCTGTTAACTCTGTGCACAGATGAAGGTAAGAAAAGCCACAGGGGTGGTGAAATATTTCTTAGTGAGGACCAAGGTAAGAAAAGCCACAGAGGTTGTGCAGTATTCCTTGGTCAGGATGTTTCAAGACAAGGAAAGCCGTGGGGGCAATAAAGTATTCCGTACTTGGGACATCAAGATACCTCTAGTTGTGCAGGTTAAGCCTCTAAGACAAGGGAAGTAAAAAAATTCCTAATATGAGGGATTGAGCCTCAGACAGTCTCTAAAGAAGAGAGGGCAAGAAATCACTAATATGAGGAACTGGGACTCTTCTGCTTTCAAAATAGAAAATACTCGAGGTAAAGTAGGAGATAAAAAGGATCAAGGGGATAATAAAATTCCACCTGACAGTCCCCTAGGCCTCATGCTAAAATATTGGAGAGTTAATGAAAGGACTAAACAAGATTTAAAAAAAAAAAAAAACAGTAAATGATAAAATATTATTGTTTCATATGGACCAAATGACCCATCCTCAAACCTTCAGTTTTCTGGCCAAATTTTCAGTCAAATGAAGATTAGATTTGTCAACTTTTTTTTTTTTTATATTATTATTAGACTTTACATTCTAGGGTACATGTGCACCATATGTACAACGTGCCAGTTTGTTACATATGTATACATGTGCCGTGTTGGTTTGCTGCACTCATTAACTCATCATTTACATTAGGTATGTCCTAATGTATCCCCCCCCCCCCAATCCCCCACACCATGACAGGTCTCCATGTGTGATATTCCCTACCCTATGTCCAAGTGTTCTCATTGTTCAATTCCTACCTATGAGTGAGAACATGTGGTGTCGTGTTTTAGGTTCTTGCGATAGTTGGCTCAGAATGATGGTTTCCAGTTTCATCCATATTGCTACAAAGGACATGAATTCATCCGTTTTTATGGCTGCTTAGTGTTCCATGGTGTATATGTGCCACATTTTCTAAATGCAGTCAATCATTGATGAACATTTGGGTTGGTTCCGAGTCTTTACTATTGTGAATAGTGCTGCAATAAACATACGTGTGCATGTGTCTTTATAGTTGCATGATTTATAATCGTTTGGGTATATATACCCAGTAATGGGATTGCTGGGTCAAAAGGTATTTCTAGTTATAGATCCTTGAGGAACCGCCACACTGTCTTCCACAATGGTCGAACCAGTTTATACTTCCACCAACAGCGTAAAAGCATTCCTATTTCTCCACATCCTCTCCAGCATCTGTTGTTTCCTGACTTTGTAAGGATCACCATTCCAACTGGTGTGAGATGATATCTCACTGTGGCTTTGATTTGTATTTCTCTGATGATCAGTGATGATGAGCATTTTTTCATGTATCTGTTGGCTGCATAAATGTCTTCTTTTGGAAAGTGTCTGTTCATATCATTTCCCACTTTTTGATGGGGTTACTTGATTTTTTCTTGAAAATTTGTTTAAGTTCTTTGTAGATTCTGGTTATTAGTCCTTTGTCGGATGGGTAGATTGCAAAAAGTTTCTCCCATTCTGTAGGTTGCCTGTTCACTCTGATGGTAGTTTCTTTTGTGGTGCAGAAGCTCTTTAATTAAATTAGATCCCATTTGTCTATTTTGGCTTTTGTTGCCATTGTCTTTGGTGTTTTAGTCATGAAGTCCTTGCCCATGTCTATGTTCTGAATGGTATTACCCAGGTTTTCTTCTAGGATTTTTATGGTTTTAGGTCTAACATTTAAGGCTTTAATCTATCTTGAATGAATTTTTGTATAAAGTGTAAGAAAGGGAACCAGTTTTCTACACATGGCTAGCCAGTTTTCCCAGCACCATTTATTAAATAGGGAATTCTTTCATCATTGCTTGTTTTTGTCAGATTTGTCAAAGATTGGATGGTTGTAGATGTGTGGTGTTATTTCTGAGGCCTCTGTTCTGTTCCATTGGCCTATATCTCTGTTTTGGTACCAGTACCATTTTGTTTCGGTTACTGTAGCTTTGTAGTATAGTTTGAAGTCAGGTAGCATGATATCTACAGCTTTGTTCTTTTGGCTTAGGATTGTCTTGGCAATGCAGGGTCTTTTTTGGTTCCATATGAACTTTAAAGTAGTTTTATCCAATTCTGTGAAGAAAGTCATTGGTAGCCTGATGGGGAAGGTATTGAATCTATAAATTACCTTGGGCGGCAATGCCATTTTCACAATACTGATTCTTCCTATCCATGAGCGTGGAATGTTCTTCCATTTGTTTGTGTCCTCTTTTATTTCGTTGAGCAGTGGTTTGTAGTTCTCCTTGAAGAGGTCCTTCACATTCCTTGTAAATTGAATTTCTAGGTATTTTATTCTCTTTGTAGCAATTGTGAATGGGAGTTCACTCATGATTTGGCTCTCAGTTGGTCTGTTATTGGCGTATAAAAATGCTTGTGATTTTTTGCACATTGATTTTGTATCCTGAGACTTTGCTGAAGTTGCTCATCAGCTTAGGGAGATTTGGGGCTGAGACGATGGGATTTTCTAAATATACAATCATGTCATCTGAAAACACGGACAATTTGACTTCCTCTTTTCCTAATTGAATGCCCTTTATTTCCTTCTCTTGCCTGATTGCCCTGGTCAGAACTTCCAACACTATGTTAAATAGGAGTGGTGATAGAAGGCATCCCTGTCTTGTGCCAGTTTTCAAAGAGAATGCTTCCAGTTTTTGCCCATTCAGTATGATACTGGCTGTATTATACTGCTATATGTTTGTCATAAATAGCTCTGATTATTTGAGAGATGTTCCATCAATACCTAGTTTATTGAGAGTTTTCAGCAGGAAGGGCTACTGAATTTTGTCAAAGGCCTTTTCTACATCTATTGAGATAATCATATGGTTTTTGTCTTTGGTTCTATTTATGTGATGGATTACGTTTATTGATTTGCATATGTTGAACCAGCCTTGCATCCCAGGCATGAAGCCAACTTGATGTTGGTGGATAAGCTTTTTGATGTGCTGCTGGATTCAGTTTGCCAGTACTTTATTTAGGATTTTTGCACTGATGTTCATCAGGGCTATTGATCTAAAATTTCTGTTTTTCTTGGTTGTGTCTCTGCCAGGCTTTGGTATCAGGATGATGCTGGCCTCATAACATGAACGAGGGAGGATTTCCTCTTTTTCTATTGATTGGAATAGTTTCAGAAGGAACGGTATCAGTTCCTCTTTGTACCCCGGTAGAATTCAGCTCTGAATCCATCTGGTCCTGGACTTTTTTTGGTTGGTAGGCTATTAATTATTGCCTCAATTTCAGAGCCTGTTATTGGTCTATTTAGCAATTCAGTTTCTTCCTGGTTTAGTCCTGGGAGGGTTTATGTGTCCAGTAACTTTGAAGCTTTAAAGTCAGACATTGACTTCCCCTCTATAGCCAGGAAAGTCCTATATGACACCTTCTTCCACTAGAAGGCACTTTTGTCTCCATTGAGTAGTATAGACACCTTCATCAATGATCTTAGTTAGATATTACAGATTATTTTCTGTAACTTCCATATCACTGTTTGTTGTTTCACCTTGCCCTTTAAAAAATGTTTATAGTTATACAGTAAGTGTATATATTTATAGAGTACAAGAGGTATTTTGATACTGGCATACAATACATAATAATCACATCAGGATAAGTGGGTTATTCATCACCACAAGCATTTATACTTTCTTGGTGTTACAAACATTCCAATTATACTCTTTCAGTTATTTTAAATTGTACAATATGTTTTGCCTGTAATTACCCTGTGGTGCTATCAAATACTAGATATCATTTATTCTAACTATATTTTTGTACCCATTAACCACCCCCACTAACTCCTCCCAGGTCCACTACCCTTCCCAGATACTGGTAACCATCATTCTACTCTCTGTCCTCATGACTGTAATATTAAATATTAAAACAATATGCAACCCCCATAAAGGATTGAGAACACATGAAGTTTGTCTTTTCCTGCCTGGCTTATTTCACTTAACATAATGACCTTTAATCCAATCCATAATGTTGCAAATGACAGGATCTCATTCTTCATTATGGCTAAATAGTACTCCATTGTGTATATACACCACAGTTTTTTATTGATTGATTTGTTGATGAACACTTAAGTTGGTCACAAATCTGGACTATTATGATTTTATATTATGGATATATCAGTAGGGCTGGATATTATGAGTAGGGCTTCAATAGGATTATTATAAATAGGGAGTGCCGATATCTGTTCAATATATTGATTTCCCTTCCTTGGGGTATATACCTAGCAGTGGGATTGCTGGATCATATTGTAGTCCTATTTTCAGTTTTTTGAGAGAATGCCATACTGTTCTTCATAGTGACTGTACTAATTTACATTCTCATCAAGTGTATATGAGGGTTTTCTTTCCTTCACATCCTAACCAGAATTTGCTATTGCCTGTTTTTTGAATTAAAGCCATTTTTACTAGGGTAAAATGATGTCTTATTGTATTTTGATTTGCATTTCTCTGATGATCAATGATGTTGAGCCTATTTTCACACATCTGTTAGCCATTTGTATGTCTTCTTTTGATAAATGTCTATTCAGATCTTCTGCTTATTTTTTAATTGGATTACTGGAGTTTTTCCTATTGAGTTTTTTGAGCTGCTGATATATTCTGGTTATTAATCCCTTATAGATAGATATTTTGCAAATGCTTTCTCCCTTTCTGTGGGTTATCACTTCACTGGGTGGATTATTTTCTTTGCCATGCAGAGGCTTTCTAACTTGATATGACCCCTTTTGTTCAATTTGGCTTTGGTTGCCTGTGCTTGTGGAGTATAACTCAAGAAATCTTAAATGACTTCTTCATTTTCAATTTGGATGTCTTTTATTTCTCTCTCCTCTCTGACTGCTCTTCCTAGGATTTCCACTACTGTGTTAAACTACAGTGGTGACTATGTGCATCTTGGTATTGCTCCAGATCTTAGCAGAAAGCCTGTCAGGTTTTTTCTTTTTGGTGTAACACTAGCTGTGGGTTTGTCATACATGGTTTTATTGTGGTGAAGTATGTTTCTTCTATAACCATTTTTAAGTTTTTATAATAAAGAGATGTTTAATTTTATAAAATACTTTTTCAGTATCAATTAAAATGGTTATATGGTTTTTGTCCCTCATTCTACTGCTATTATGTATCACTCTGACTGACTTGTGCACGGTAAACCCCATTTGCATTCCTGGAATAAACCTCACTTGCTCATGATGAACTTCTTTTTATAGCATTGTTGAATTTCATTTGCTAGTATTTTGTCGAAGATTTTTGCAATGTTCACTAGGGACATTGGCTTGTAGTTTTCTTTTTCTGATGTGTCTTTGTCTGGTTTTGTTATCAGTATAAAACTGGTCTCATAGAATAAGTTTGAAACTATTTCTTCTCCCCAGTTTTAAAAAATATTTGAGTTGAACTGGCATTATTTCTACTTCATATGTTTGATAAAATTTGGCAGTGAAACAATCGGGCCCTAGGGTTTTCTTTTCTGGGGGATTTATTTATTTACTTATTTGTTTTTACAACTTCTATCTCATTACTTACTGGTCTGTTCAGGTCTTGAATTTTTCATGTTTCAATCCTGGTAGATTGTATGTGGCTAGGGATGTATCTATTTCTTCTAAGTTTTCCAATTCATTGGCATATAGGTGCTCAAAGTAGTCTCTAGTGATCCCTTGAATTTTGCAATATCAGCTGTAATTTCCTGTTTTTGATCCTGATTTTATTTATTTATCTTTCTTTGTTAATCTGGCTCAAGTATTGTCAGTTTTATCTTTTCAAAGAAAATGATCTTTTCATTTCATTGATCTTTCATATTGTTTTTGCTTCAATTTTATTATTTCTGCTCTGATTTTTAATATTTTTAATTTTTTTTATTTTATTAATTTTGGGCTTGGCTTTCTCTTTCTTTTCTAGTTCCGTAAGATGTATCCCTAGGTTGTTTATTTGAAATTTATCTAATTTTTTGAGGTAGGTGTTTATTGCTATAAACTTTCCTATTAGTACCACTTTCTCTGTATCCCATAGGCTTTGGTATGCTCTCTTTCCATTTTTATTTGTTTCAAGAAGTTTTAATTTTTTTTTTTTAATTTCACTATTAACCCATTGGTTATTCAGGAGCATATTGTTTAATTTCCATGTGTTTGTATAGTTTCAAAAATGTCTCTTCTTGTTTACTTCTAGTTTTTTTTCCCATTGTAGTCAGAGAAGATACTTTTTAAAATTATTATTTTTTTTTGTGTGTGGCTAAACATATAGTCTGTCCTTAAAAATGAATAATGTGCTGAGAATAATAATGTGTATTCTGCAATTGTTTGGGAAAATATTATTTAAATGTCTTTTAGGTCTATTTGGTCCATAGTGTAGATTAAATCTGGTGTCTTTGTTCTTGATCTTTTGCCTGGATGATGTATCCAACGTGAAAGTGGGGTTATTAAGTCTTTAGTTGTTATTATATTGGGTCTATCTCTCTCTTTAGTTCTAATAATATTTACCTTATATACCTGAGTACTCCAGCATTGGGTGCATATATGTGTATGTGTGTGTATATATATATACACACATACACGCACATACACACACATATATACACACACACACACATAAATATATACACAATTGCCACATTTTCTTGCGTATTTGGCCACTTTATCATTATGTAATGACCTCCCTTGTCTCTTTTTATAGGTTCTTTCTTGAAGCCTTCTTTACCTAATATAATATAGCTACTCCTGGTCTTTTCCGGCTTCCATTTGCATAGAGCATCTTTTTTCATGTCTTTATTTTTAGTTTATATGAGTTTTTACAGGTGAAATGTCACCTTGCATTTTTATGTTATAGAGATTCAATGGTATGTTAACTCTTGAAACAACCTCTGTTAGCATCAAACTTTTCTTCTGTATCTTTCTTATATCTCTCAGTCTTCACAGATTTAAAGTGAGTTAGGCCCTTGTCCTGAAGTAGGCTTTGGCTTAAAGAAGTGCTGTGTCTGGTTTGATCTTCTTTTCAGACCATTCACTTTCTCCATATCCGCAACAAGATTGTTTTGCTTTCTTATAATTTACGTGTCCACTAGAGTCTCATTTTAACTTCCTTTGAAAACCTTTCTATTGCATGCACAGCTTGGGTAACTATTTGGCACAAGGGGCCTAGCTTTTGGCCTATCTTATGTGTCTACATGTGTTGCTCTCTAAGCCCAATGATTTTTTTCAAGCTTCTGATTAAAGTGAGAGATGTGAAATTCTTTCTTTTACTTGAAAACTTAGAGGCCATTAGATATTAATTTGGCTAATTTCAATATTGTTGTGTCTCAGGGAATAGGGAGGGCCAAAAGAAGAGGGAGAAATGGGAAATGACTGGTCAGTCCAACAGTCAAAACACGTATACTCTCTATCAATTAAGTTTGTCATCTTTTATGGTAGAGTTTGTGATGCCCAAAATAATTGCAATAGTAACATCAAAGATCAGTAATCACAGATCACCATAATAAATATAAAAACTTTTTTAAAGTTTGAAATATTTAAAAAATAACAAATGTGACACAGAAACACAAAGTGAGCATATATTGTTGGTAAAATAATTCCAGTAAAATTGAATGACACTGAGTTGTCACAAACCTTCAATTTGTTAAAAAAAAATTCAGTATCTGTGAAGTGCAATAAAATGAGGTGTGCTTGTTGTGTCACTTTAGTAAACAGTATTGGAAAAACTGGGTAGCCACAATAAAAATTAAAATAGGACTCTTATCTTACACTATACATATACATCAACTCAAATAGACTCTAGACTTAAATGTAAGTCATGATATTATCAATGTTCTAGAAGAAAATCTTCTTAACATTGGTCTTGGCAATAGTTTGTTTGTATATGACACCAGAAGCCTATGTAACAAAATAAAAAAATAAACAAATGGAGCTACATCTAACTAAAAAGTTTTTGTACAATAAAGTAAACAACAAAATAAAAAGACAACCTATTAAAGGTCAGAAAATATTTTCAAACCATCTATCTGATGAAGGGCTAATATGCAAAAGCCATAAATAACTCATACAACTCAACAGCAAAAATGAAAACAAATAAACCCATTAAAAATTGCCAAATGACCTGAAAAGACATTTCTCAAAAGAAGACATGCAAAAGGCTAGTAGATAACTGAAGAAATCTTCAACATCACTATTCAGTAAGGAAATGCACATCAAATCCACATTGAGATGCCTCCTCAAACCTGTTAGGATGATTATTATTGAAAAAGTGAAATAAAAAGTTGGTGAAAATTTAGAAAAAAGAAAACCCACGTACACTATTCGTAATATTGTTATTTGGTAGAGCCATCACAGAAAACAATGTAAGGGTTCCTCAAAAAACTAAAAGTATTTCTATCATAAAACACAGCAATCTCATGATGTAGTATACACCCAAAAGAAATGAAATCAGTATTTTGACAACATGTCTGCACTCATATGTTCATTGCAATATTACTCACAATAGCCATAATATAGAAAATTCTAAGAACTGGCCGATTAATGAATACATAAAGAATATGGGGTATGTGTACACAATGGAATACTACTCAGCCTTAAAAAAAGAAACTGCCATTTGTGACATTAGTTTAAGTGAAATAAGCCCAACATAGAAAAATATTGTGTGATCTCACCTAAATGTGCAATATAAAAAATTTGGATTCATAGAAACAGAGAGTAAATGGTGGTCATAGGGGATAGGGAGTGAGGCATTTGGTTCACAGGATAAAAACTTTTATTTATAAGTGACAAAGTTTTGGAGACCTAATGTACAACATCATCACTGTAGTTCATAATAATGTATTGTACATTTGAAAGTTGCTAGGGAGTAGATGTTAAATATTCTTTCCCTCTTTCCCTTGCACACCAAAAAAGAGAAATAAGAGATAATTTACTTATCTTGATTGTGAGTCCTTTTACAATATACACATATATCAAAATATTGCACTGTATATCTGAAATATATGCAATATTTGTTTATCACTCATAGATAAATAAGACTGAAAAAGATTATATAATGTGGATAATTATAGTAGCTTGTATTTGTATTATATTTTTGAATTTGAAAGAGAAGTAAAAAGGGACTTGTTTTGAAATTAAGATAGCTTTTAATTCTTTGATGCTTATATTACTTTCTCAGACACAATATACACATTAACTTATTTTGCTTTTACCAAAACAAATATACAGTATATGCAGCTTTTGTATATATCATGGTAGTAGTGAGTGTACTTAAATTTTAAAATATATTTTTATAAAAGTTCATTGTGAATTTAGATTAAAAACAACAGGGAAAGAATACAAAGTATATACAAAAGCGTTGGTTTTTCTTATAGGAAATAAGAAATTAGAATAAGTAATGTCAGGGATTATAATTAATGCAGTGACAGATAAAAGGATATTAGTTGATGAAAGAATGTTTTACAAGTTTTCACACCCATATTTAATGATGTTTGCAAATTGGCCTTGAAGAAAAGCATTCAACTGGGGAAACAAGTAGCTTTTGCTGTTAATAAAGCTAATGCTAGAACAGTATCCATTAGGTATTTACATAGTGAATATTTGTCTACTATTTCCCTTAATGAAAATAAAGTTTCAATTAGAAAGTCACTAAGGATTTGTTTCAGAAAATCTAATTGGCTATATTTTTAAGTAAGTATTTAAACTGTGTGAAATAAAAGAAAGCTAGAAGAATGAGAAACATTAAAAGGAGGAAGAAATTAGGAAGCCAGAACTTGGAATAGGTAATGGACAAGATAATTTTTACAAAGACGTATTGTGAAAGGACTGCCTTGCTCTCTTCAAAGGCAGCTCAAAAATGGCACTTTATTATCGCCATTATTATTTCTGCAATCACTGTAACCACAGGCATGCACAGCTTTACAGAGGCACGAGTAACAAGGAAGATAATTAGCCACTCTTCTTTAGGACAATATTAGGAATTGGAAAGCAATATGTTTTCTCTTGTGTGAATAATAAGTGTTCGTAGATGATATTAGATTTATTTTAAAGCATCACAGATAATTCCAGTAACAAATGCACTTCACTGCATCTTTTACACTACTTTCTCAATTAAGCAACTTAGAGAGCTATCTACTATATATTTACTGCAGGATTAGGCCTAGTGAAGCCACTGGATGGATGTTAGCATTACCTTGGACAGCCAAATGGATACTTTTCTTATCCAGAAGGCTACAGTTATTTATAGTAAACCCCAAATACTTGTCATGACGGGATGACAACAGACCAAAATGAAAATACCTAGTCTTCCAGCATATATATAGACTACAAAACAATGTTTTATAAAATACCCAGCATGATATGTCAGCTAAGGTACGGGGAAAGTCCTTTACAGAAGGTACCCCTAAATTATCTCTTATTTTCACATAAAAATATCTTAAAAATAAATATGAGAGTTGTTTTAGAGGATATTTATTTGTTTGTAGTGAAGTATACCTCAAAAACATGTTCACTGAAACAAAGTTTAAATAGCAATAATAATACTAAAACAGTTATCAGCAATATATTACAATCAACTACAAAAACACAACAATGTATCTTAGGCTCTAAGTTTAACTCCACAGAATAACTAAAATTTTTAACTTTAGGTTTGTAGGTCATTTATTAAATGTTCATTTTTGTAAAGAAGAAAAACTACTTACATTAGTCACAGAGGCGGTTAATTAAGAGGTAGACATGATGCTGTAGCTCTAATTTAGGACCTGCATGGGACAGGTGGGGACACTGAATGACAGAGAGAAAATGAAAGTAGAAATGAGATTGAATCCATGTTGTGCCTATTATAAGTACTTTAATGGAATCTAAATATTTATTTTATTCACTTTCATAAGCCAATAAACACATTTATTACTAATTTTACAATGTTTACTAACATTCAAGATTATTTTGGAATTTTGTGGAAATATTTTACTATTGGTTAGAGGATAAAGATTACTATGAATGCAATTTAGATTTTTCTATTTATGACTTTAAACAAATTAAAGACACAAAATTAACTCTGAATTTTCTCTATGTATATAAAGTTTAATAAACATATTTCTGTAACAATATATAATTTAACACATAAAGTATAATTATGTTCTTATTTCATATGGCAGATTTTTTCTATAAAAATTAATTTCACTCTTTTAAAATTACCAATAAAGAGAAGCAGTAAATCTTTACCCTGATTACATAAGCAAACAGTTAAGATTAAATTTATAATTTTTAACTAAAAGTTCAAAAAATGGGAAATCAGTTTGGATTTTTTCTCCAAAAAAAAAGTACTATATTGTAACCAAGTCAAAACTTTTACAGTTCAGTGTATGCCAGCCAATAAGTCAAGGGACTAGTTGATAGAGCAAAGAAGTTGACTTTATTTAGAAAGCCAGTAAAATGAGAAGATGGTGGACTTGCATTCTAAAGAAGCATCTTAAGTTAATATGAATTTTAAATACCTTTTAGGTTAGGGAAAGAGAAAAGAGGGAGGAGGTTGAGGTCAAAATACGACTGATGACCACAAACATCTATGCAGCAGTGACAGTCTGAAGATATTGTGAAACTTCTTTGTTCTTGATCCGGTCACAGTGCTCCTATAAGACGTTAGCATAACATTTTTATTTGTGTGTACGCCCTCCTTATATCCTCAAGGTTTAGTTTGGGGAAAGGACTATTATCATTCTTGCCTTAAAGTTAAACTAAAAACTAAATTACTCCCATTGTTAGTTTTTCCTACAAGCAGAGATAAGTAAAAGGAGTTATCCTAAAAGTTATCACCACAGGGAGAAGAAGAGTTAGAACAAAATGCAGATAGTCATGCTGGGCCCCCTTTTCACTGGTAACATATATGGCTTTCTATGACAGAGTAGGAGTTCTAAAAGTTGACTTGTTATTCAAATTTGTGTATTTCTTAGATTCTATGATATGTATTATTAGTTACATAAATTAAGACTTAACAACTTCAAAGTCAAGCTATGATTTTAATAGAATTTCCTGATGGAGCAAATTGCAACACAATCATATGCAACAGATCCAATATCTAAATATGGGAACCTATTATATAAAATATTTCTATCCCTGTGCACTAAGTTGAATACAATTTTGGTTTGAAATAAAGACATAACAACTTCTAAGATGATATTTTTTAATATGACTTATACACATATTTATGATATTTTATTTATAGTACTTATTGCTTCTGATTTGTACATTATTGCATGCTCCATTTCACATTCACTTGAGGAATAAAGAGTATCAGTAAGAAAGGAATAGAAAGTATTTCCTACGCATATAAAGGTAGGTTATTGTAAATGTACACAGAACACCAGGCATCCAATTTGAAGCAGTACAGTTGGAATTCCCCCAAAACTGGAAAGTGTTTAGACAGTGATCTTCTCTCCATGTCTGGGACTGCATGGTCTTTGTTTTCTATTCCTCTGTGTACACATACATCAATCCCTCCTAAGTATAACATTTTTTCTGCTCAGTATTTGGTTTCAGCTTACTCAAATTTAACTTGCTCAGTATTGGCATATAATGGTGCCAACGTCAGCTGATTCTACTTACTTTGCTTCCCACAATGTCCAATTTAAGAGTCGAGTCTCTCATTTCTCTATTTCTTATTTCAAATTACTGAATGACAGAGTTTGAATATTTATCCTCCATATCTCATGTTGCAATGTGATCCTCAGTGTTGGAAGTGAGGCCTGGTTGGAGGTGTTTTTGGGTCATGAGGGTGGATCCCTTAGGGATTGGTGTTGCTTGAAAATAGTGAATGAGTTCTCATAAGATCCAGTTGTTTTAAAATTATGTGACTTCTCTTCACTGTCACTCTTGCTCCCACTCTTACCATGTAAGACATCTGTTCCCTCTTTATCTTCAATCATTATTGTAAGCTTCCTGAGGTCCTCAACAGAAGCTGATAGCAATGCTATGCTTTCTATACAGCCTGCAGAACTATGAGTCAATTACACATCTTTTCTTATAAATTGCACTGCCTCAAGTATTTCTTTATAGCAATTCAAGAATGACCTAACACACCAAGAAAGAATGGAATAGGCTCAAACTTGGACAACTGCCAACCCTTTTTGATGGTTCTTTATTTTTGGTGAAAATTTATTTTAGCTCCTCTTTACATAAGGTGATAAAAGTCTATTTATATGTTTACAAGAATTGAAAACTGCAGAAGGGAGATATATCTCATATTCTTAAAGAGAGTGATAGATCAAATAGACTTTTCTATTTTTAAGTGAGAGAATGAGAATGAGAACAATTTATTTGGATTTATATCAAAATAACAACATATGAGTTACATTATTAGATATATTTTGAATAATTTGTTCTCAATTTTTTTATAATCAAATTTTCTAAAATATTCACAAATTGTTTCTTAACATCTCAAACTTGCAAAGTAGGTGCTTTTTGTAATTATAATACATACTTTGTAATTTTTTCACATTTGAAAAACCCAGACATAGTTGACAACTATTTTGTTTAGTAATGAACAAAATAGAACTGCTTGCTAGTTAATAAAATGCATAAGCTATTCATCACACAAATTACTACCATACAGGAGAAAAAACATTAAATTTCATGAGAAAAACTAATGACAGGAAGCCTACACTGATAACTGATTTTTGCTTCTTTATTAGAGTAAGCTACTATGATATTAGAAACAGAATGACATTGTTATTAGTAACGTATACAGACTCAGAGAAAAGAAAAGAGTTATGGATATCAGAATGAGTTTTGTTATTGGTAACTATGTTTGCTGTTATTTGATACCTCTCTCCTGGGCAGATACAAAAGCACACACCAATCAAATGTCTATATAGGGTCTCTATTCCAATGTCTGTAGTTCTGCTTTTGAGTGTATTTATGCTATTCTATTATGAATACACAGATTGTTAGATATCCTGGCAACCTTACACTACTAAACCTATATTCTTTGAATGCCAATTTCAAAGAGACTCCTTAGAAAGGCTTCCTGGGTTAAATTTTTCCCCTGATACTTGCTAATGGAAGAAATCACTTTGAAGGTTGCCTCAGTTTATTCATTTTTTAAAAATGAGGACAATACTTGTACTTAACTCAAAATTGTTGTGAAGATTGTATCTGACATTAAGTACTCTGTTTGTGTGAGCAGTAAAGATGATGTTATGACAAAAATGAAAGGAAGAAAGATTTCAATACTAAATAATGTGGAGGGTGGAAGAAATCAGAGATATGCCATGAACTTAAGGAGCTAAAATATCATCAGTAAAGAAAGAGCTAATGAAATAATTTTGAAACCTACTAAATTAAAATGTTGCTATTTCTATATTTGAGATTTACTGTGTGCAGTATTTATACATGGGGTAAAAATAATAAAAATCAATATTTAAAGAAAAAACGTGTCCCATATGAAAAGTCACCTGCAAGAAACAAAATAACTGTCAGAATAGGGCTTAATCTCACATTAAGCTATCTACATTTTCTTGAGTATAGTATTCTAAAATACTTTTGGAATTCAATAAAAGCACAGAATAATCATTTATTCATTCTTTTTATTTGAAATATACTATGTATAAGTTGTCATAAGTATCAATTTAGTTCTTACAAAGAGTATGCACTGGAGATTAATGTAAAATAAGACTTTACCTGTCTTTGAGATTTGCTTCACTAAAGAAATAATTCTTAAGGTATGCACTAAAGGATGAATAGGATTTAGCTAGAAAACCAAGTGAAAATAGAAGTGTTTCACTAAAAGGACAGTATGTTCAAAGGCCAAGGGCACAAAAGTTAAAGGAACTTTTGAAAAACTGTGAAAAACCTATCATTAATAGCTGAAGAGAAAGAGTGATGGAACATAAACCTGGACAAATTTTAAAAAATGCCTGACGTATTCAAGGCCTATTAGACCATGACAATTATTGCTGATTTTATTCTATGAATAATGGGAAGTAGTATATTTAAAAGCAGGAAGTGAAATAACGTTTGAAATGATTAATACATACTAATGTTTACCAATATATCATTATGATCATATATTACTATTTAAAATCAAGGAAATTCATGTACTTGTTTATGGAAGGAATGCATAATAAATAGCAAAGTAGACTTTGTCTAAGAAGAAGAATGAGAGTAAATATTTGTAGTACTCATCTAAGCAATGTCCCAGGAAAAAGATTCCAGGCCACCTAATACTAGGACTTTCCAGACTTATATACAGGACCTTTGTTTGTGTTTGTCTGCTCAAAATTATAAAAGAGTGAGTATTTTTCTTCCCATTAGCCAAATGAAATTTTCTAATTGTATCTTTAAAATACTCTAGGATGTAATATTTTCAGTGTCTATTACATATTCTCAGTATTTTGAAGATTTGTGGAAGCATTTTTGTTGCTTGTATGACAAAAATTCGATGTGTCACATGCATATCTATATATCTGTAGACCTATATATCTACATCTATCTATACATGTACATGCTTACATTTAATATACATACAATCCCTTCCAACAAAGTTTTCAAGATGTACTTGAAGAGTACTATGCTTCCATGTTTGAGACACAACCAGTGATATTGTTGCTTTGGGGCAGTATTAGTTTGAAGTCATTGGATATTTAAATTACTAAACTTTCCTTGATCTTATTCTATACTAAACAAATGATTTTGATTGTGATTTTGTTGCCCATGTACCTTAAGTATCAGTAGCAAAACCAATTTACTAACTACACATACGAGTGTTCAGGGCTGTATTGGAGTTATCAGTAGCTTTCCTAGATTCTATACCTGGTAAGCTGCAAATGAGGGTCTCTAATATTGATCTCAGTCCATGCACTTAGAATCATACAGAACTAAGGCAAAAGCCAGTTTACTATAGTGTTACTCATTCTACAGCCTCAATAAGTTACTTAAACTCATCACTGAAACAAGTAAACCTTATTAACCTCATAGAGTTGTGGAAAGGATTAAGCTGGATATATTTAGTGTTCTGCCTTGTACATAGTATGCATTTAATAAACTGCAATTTTGAGTGTTTTTGCTTTAGTTAGCTGTGTATTTTCTATTTTTCCTTGGGCCCTGATAAGGATAAATTACTGGGCTTATACAACAAGCACTGTAGCACGAGGCTTGTCATCTTATCTGCTTTCTCTCAATGAGCTTTTCATAACCTTTGTTCATCTAATTTTTCAGGGAACACTTTCTCCCATGACTTATGTTCACAGATATGTTCAGGAGGAAGAAGACAAGTGTATGTAGTCAAAGGCCCTATATATTTAAGAAAAGCTAAATATCTAATGAATATTTACTATGTGCAATAAGGTATAATGTAGAATATGACATATATATAATTACGGTGAACAAACAGTTCAGATTAGCCTGAATAACAATACTTTTTGAAGTTCAAGAGTAATAATTCACTAAAATTATAATTGAAAGTGATTGGATTTCAAGGATTCCATTGATAAAACTTCACAAGTTAATTTAAAAAGTGTGAATGTTTATATATTGTTGATATTTCTTTTGGGAAAGGTTAGGAAAATACTGTCCACACAGCTACATATACTGCCAAAAAATATCAAATCAATTTAAACCAGTGTTCTTCAGCTGTGTTAGAAAGCAGTCATATTAGATACCCTATGAGCTTTTTCATATATGATGCTATCTACTGGTTTTCCAGCTTTAATCCACAAACTTCTTAAATGCAGGAGAGTCCCCAGAAGTTCAGAGTGAGACAAAGGACAGAGAGTGTGTGCAATTTGGGTAACATTCCCTAACACATTCAGAGAGGCATTTTTTTCCAGCCATTTCCAGGCAACCTTATGATCTCATCAATTTAATTGTCAAAGCATAATTATCCAATCACTTATTTTCTATACAACATATAGAAAATGTATACAATCTCAAAAGTCAGTAAATCTGACATAAAATTTTGTCTCTCTTTTGTTCACCTATGTTTGGTAGTAGGTTAGGAATAAATCTCTGACTTTCCAAGAATGACCTTATGGCCATTTCTATTCTAGCTATCATGTTTTATACAGAAGGCTTCAGAAACTTTCTCCAAGATATACAATTAATTTTTGAAAAACTCATGTCTGCTGACTTAATTAGTGTTATTTTCCAATCCTTTGCATTTGAATGAAGCCATACATTTTGATCTTATCCAAATGTTATATATATAAGAGGAAAATCAGAATAACTCTCAGACTTCTTCCATCACAGGAAATATTGATAATTTTGAATTGTTTGAAAAGGTAAATTTAGTGACAAATATGCTTATTTGGGTATGTTAAATATTGTTTTCTTCTAAAGTAAGTAACTCATTTTATTTGGATATAACATTTATTTTTAGGCTTTACAAGTTCTAATTTTTTTGTTCCTCCAATATGATCCTGGTTAATGATATTCTTAATTAATTAAGGTGCCTTTTAGGCAGGCATACAAAGTTCATCTTGTCAATTCTTTAGATAGAGCAGTCTGGAAGTCAAATAGAAGGATTTTTTAGTCTGGCTTCTGACAGTTTTTCTTCTTTCTACATTTGACTATGCTATTTTAAATGAACATTTTTAGTAATATATTTACATGATTGCTCATAAAAATGTAATTATGTTCTTTGTCTTCTAACTCTACAGTTTCCTGTCCCATTAGAGTAAGTCATGGGATTCATGCTTTCTTCTCTAAAACCACCGTATTGCCATAAGCCAAATATGATAAGTAGGAAATTTCTCTGACAAATGCATGGTGAAATTTCTGCCCACCAAACGGTTTTCAAATCACAGAATAAAAAGGAGCCTTGGGAGATGAATCTACGGATTTTGAAAGAAGCTCTTTTAAAATTGCCAGAATAATCTTCTTCATGGCCCAAAGCAACATGTAAATTAAGAAGCAATACACTATGAGTGTAATGGAGCATGTACTTATAAATTCATGGTTCCATTCATCTCATGTAAACAGCTCACACATCGTACCTCCCAGGAATAATTACACAACACTAAAGAGTTTGAAATTATAAATATTAAGACAGAAAATTTTCTGTGCACTTCTTTGAGGCATAAGTTTGAAAATATTAAGAAGGACTATAATGTTAAATTGCTATAGTAGTTTCTAATTGCATACTTGATAGGGTGAATGTCAAATGAATCAAAAAAGCTTTGGGCAAAATCAGCAGGAGAGATGTGCCTGTTGTCAGTTCAAAATAAACGTTTGCCAGTCTGTTGGCATGGCAGCAGTGTGTCTCATGACAAGGAGGGACTTTTAGCATTCAGGAAAGAACATGAGGCTTTTAGTGTTCAGAGTGCTAGAAACTGGATTAATTAAGTAGGTAAAAATTGGCCTCTTCAGGAAAATGAACTATTAGCAGGAGACTGACTGAACAAAAGGTGTCTTGTATAAGAACAAAAGTATCTTCAGAAATGCTACCAAATGCAAGCTTTATAAAGCCATCCAGAGTAGGTTGCTGAGGTTGTATGTGCATTTAGTATAATTTGGGAAAGGATAACCACAAAAAACTTTGTAGAAAATACTGTGTAGAGGCCCAGAGATACTTTGAACCTGAGAAATAGAATTATGTCTTAAAAGATTAGTTTAAAAAATTTTAGAAATATCTATGACATAACTCCCAAGAGACTAATATTAAATATATTGGAAATGCAAACAACATATTTGAAAAAGTACTTACTAATTTTATATCATAAGAAAATATTTTATGACAACACCTAATTCAATAGACCAAAAGCTGATATTCTGATGTGATCACCAAGACTCTGAAATATTTGAGATTTCAAGGGCCAGAGATAAACGTCAGAAAATTAAACACGGCATATAGCCTTCATTTTAATGAAATAAATATAGGTTTGGAAAGTGGACTGCTAAGCCTAGTAGTGAGCATGAGAAAGGGAACACTCTAGAAGAGCATGATAAATTACTGTTTCGGATAATCATAAAAAGGGAATAAAAAGAGATAAAATCATATTTAATGTTGTAGCTTCAAGTCATATCAAAACTTCAGTAGTAGGTATGAAACAGAGAAAAAGCAAAGAAAGGAATATAGCAACTAATCTGTCTGCTGTCCTGCATGATGCTAAAATATTAGAAAAGAGCAGCCAATCTCAAATTTAAAAAGTTGATGTAATTCCTCCCCACCTCCCACCCCTTGCAAAGATGGTGAACTGAAGACATTGTTAGCATGCCTTTGTCACTTGGAAAGAGAAAACAGTGTGTAGAAATTTACTTTGTGAACTGTTTTCCAAGAAGCAACTCAGAAACTTAACAGAATAACTCAAAGAAACCACCGACCCTTCAAAAGAAGCACCAGGCAGTAGCCTACATGATGAACCAGACAGAACACTGTATCTCCAGAGGGTGAATGGCAGAGAGATGGCCTTCATTATGCACACTCTCACAGGGGAGCCAGGAAAACCTGGCCACAGGGAAACCTTAACCCTACCCAGTGCTGGAGGTGATTTAGTGAGCAGTGAGGAATATACAAGAAGGAAGGGCATCAGGGCGTGCTTTGCATTCACTCCCAGACTAAAGCGGGGCCAGAGGGAAGCCACTGCATACCTCACAGGGGACCTCACAGAACTCTGCCAGCTAACTCAGGTGATGGGCACAGGTTGGCAGAAGCTGCCAAATGAGATTTGCAATCCAATATTGAATGGGAAGGAACTTTGATGAGCAGAATCAAGGGGCAAGTAAGAAGTGTTCTATAAACATGGGTGTAGGAGTTGGACACCTCTGCTTCAAGGGCAAGCATGGAGGGGTGTGGCCTGAAAGTCAGGGTTTCTGTCTCCATTGGGAAAGCTTATGGCCTGAGGCAGTTTTGAGTTCTGAGCATAGGCTGTCTGGAACCCAGCTAGCTGCCACTAGCAGAACACTGGGTCTAAGACATGCCTTGTCGAGTATGTAGAAGCTGAGTGGGGCTTACTGCTGTCTGCTACCACCCCCACTGTCTGTGTGGATTCTTTTGTGCAGCAGGGGCAGCTGGGCTCCTCCCTGGAACATTACTCCAAAGGCTAGGGAACTGCTTTCTGATCTCCGTTGGGGCCGCAGCTTGTGCCTGCATGCAGGGAGCCAGAGCACAGACTTACCTGGCCCAAACCCTACCTGGCCTCTCCACCCACCCTGGTAGGATAACACAGTAGGAACATTTAGGAGCTCCATGACCCTCCATTTTACCTGAGGCACCAGAGTACATCCCCTGGATACACAAGGAAAACACAAATTCTACTTCTTCCACCACTACCACTACAGCTGGTGCTTTTTGCAATCACCAGCTCCTAGATGGAGGTCAACTGGCATAGCCCATTACAAAATTTACAGGCACAATAACTCAACACTAAAGAAAGAGAAAACTTTTGCCTGATCTCATCTATTTCCTTTGCCTAGATTAACCTGACTAATCAGGAGGTCTTGAGTCCATGTGCCAGGTACATTACTACTACATTTGGCATCTGAGAAAGCCAATATACTAAGGCTATTTATAACCAAGGAAACCTCAGAGTCTATGTCATTCTCCTCCCTCTCCTGTCAGTGCTGATGCTGGTACCCACTGCTAGGAGATTAGTGGGGAAGTCACATCACTGGATCTCTTACAGACATTCCCCAGCACCATCCTGGATTGTGGCAGTCCCAATCGGCAGCTAGACCCAGAAGAGCCCAGAAGAGCACAAGGATTCTCAGTAGTCTGTCCCTCAGGGACTGTTATTCCAAGGGAAAGGAGAAGTGCATCACATTAAGGGAGCACCCCATAGGACAAAGAAAACCAGACTGCAGGCCTGAGTCTCTGAACTCTTGACTTGTGAGAAGTTTATTTCAGCACAGGTACAGGTGCAGTGCTGGGCTCAGTGGGGAGTCTGCAGCTTTACCCCAACAATCAGGCAGACACAGTGCTAGTGAAGGATTTTGGAGAAGGGGATTAGAAGTCCCCTTCTCCCACTACTGAAGACACAGATAGGGCTTATTCCATGGGAGCATGAGATGAGTGCAATAGACAACCTTCTATTGTAGAAGGTTATAGACAACCTTCCTGGAACACTTCAGGGTGACTGCATCACCTCAAGAGGAGTGTCCTACATGCTCAGGCTCAGATAAGAGGTAGAGTCAAACTCGCTCTCTACATGAAACATCAGCATTCCTACATATAAAAAGGGGGGTAGTGTGATCTGAAATGGCTGGGACACTGGGTCAGGAGTGTGACTAGGAGGCTGATTGCTTTTCTACTGGCTTAGAAGGAGAGCTGGGGTAGCTCCCTTCCTTTCTTGTGAAAAGACTTCAGTGCATTTCAATGAGAGCTTACCCAGGCACCTCTATCAAGGCTGGGACCTCTTCCTAACATGGGGGTATTGGATTTACCCACCTGCTTTAGCTGCAGCCAGTTTTTACCCATTGGCACCTCCTACTCACCTGAAGCCTGAACTGCTCAACCCAGTGAATAAAATATTGGGGTAAAATTGAAAAGAAATAAAGTCTCCAAAAAATATGGAATTATGTAAAACAGTCAAACCCAAGTATTATAGTTGTTCTTGAGAGAGAAAAAAATTATAGTTTGGAAAACCTATTTGAGAAAATCATTGAGGAAAAGTACCCTGGTCTTGTTAGATGTTTAGACATCCAAACACATGAAGTTCAAACAACTCCTGTGAGACTCATAGCAAAAAAGACATCAATAATGTATATAGTCATCAAGGTATCTAAAGTCAGTGTGAGGGAAATAATTCTAATAGAAGTGAGACAAAAGGATTAGGTAACCTGTAAAGGAAAATTCATCAGCCCAACAGCAGACTTCTCAGCAGAAACCTTATAAGGGTTTGGGATCCTAACTTTATTCTCCTTACACAGAATAATTATCAGCCAATAATTTTATATTCAGCAAAAGTAAGTTCCCCAAATGAAGTAGAAATAAAGTCTTTCTCAAACAAGCAATGCTGAGAGAGTTTGTCAATACTAGACCAGCCATATAAGAAATGCTGAAGCGAGTTTTACATCTTGAAACAAAAGCATAAAATTCACAGGATTTATAAAAAAACATGATGAAGAAAACAAAATCACTAGTTAACAGTCAATATTGTGACTGGAATAGCACATCACTCTCAATGTTAATGTTGAATGTAAATAGTCTATATATTTCACTTAAAATATATAGACTGGATTAAAAAATAATTACAAACCAAATATATGCAATATATGCTGTCTTCAGTAGACAAACCTAACACATAAGGATTCTTACAGACTCAAGAAAACGAGATAGAAAAAAGATATTCCACACAGATAGAAACCAAAATTGAGCAGGAGCAACTATCCTTGGATCAGATAAGACTGACATTAAAGCAACAACAGTAAAAAAAAGAAAAAGAAAAAGAAAAGAAAAAAAATAAGTAAA
This sequence comes from Piliocolobus tephrosceles, assembly GCF_002776525.5. Lineage (NCBI taxonomy): Eukaryota > Metazoa > Chordata > Mammalia > Primates > Cercopithecidae > Piliocolobus > Piliocolobus tephrosceles. The sequence goes on from NC_045438.1 coordinate 106,044,714, forward strand.
TAAGATAATTATAAAATGATAAGAAAATAAATTCAACAAAATATATAATTGTAAATATATATGCACCCTGCTCCAGAGCACCCAGATTCATAAAGCAATTACCACTGAACCTAAGAAGAGGGATGCACAGAAACAAAGTATTAGTGGGGGACTTCAACACTCCACTGAAGCACTAGACAGATCATTGAGGCCAAAGGTCAACAAGGAAACGCTGTACTAAAACTGTACTCCAGGATAAATGGATCTAACAAATATTTACAGAGCATTCTACCCAAGAACTGCAGAATGTACATTGTTTTCATCCTCATGAAACATTTTCCAAGGTAGACCATATGATAGGCCACAAACAAATCTCAATGAATTTTAAAAAATTACAGTAATATCAAATATCTTTTCAGACCACAGCAGAACAACACCTGCAATGAACACCTCTATGCACAGAAACTAGAAATAAATTCCAAAAGGAACCTTCAAAATCTTACAAATACAAGGAAATTTAAAAATTTGCTCCTGAATGATTTGGAGGTAAACAATAAAATAAATATATAAATTTAATAACCTTTTCAAATACAACAGCAGGAGTGACACAAGTTACCAAAGCCTCTGGGATAGAACAAAAGCAGTGCTAACAGGAAAGTTTGTAGCACTAAATGTCTACACTAAAATGTCTCAAAGGTCACAAATTGACAACCTAATAAATTGACAATGTAGAAACTTATTTCTCTAGCTTTTAGTCACACCTCACGAAACTAAAGAAAAAGGAACCAACCAAATAGAAAACTATCAGAAGAAAATAAATGACAAAGATCAGAGCAGAACTCAACTAAATATAAACAAAAAATTTACAAAAGATAAATGAAACAAAAAATCTGATTCTTTCAGAAGATAAACAAAACTGATAGACAGCTAAATTAACCAAGAAAAAAAATAGAGAAGATTCAAACAAGTTCAAATAAAAATGACAATTGAGACATTACAACTGACGCCGCAAAAGCAGAAAAGATAACTCAAGATTACAATGAACACCTCTATGCACAGAAAATGGAAAATCAAAAACAAATAATAAAGTCCTGGAGACATGCAATCCCTCTAGCTTGAAGCAGGAGAAATGGATGTCCTGAGCATTCAATAACAAGCAGTGATTTTGAACCAGTAATTTACAAAACTACCACCACCACCACCACCAACAACAACAACAACCACCACCCAGAGCTGGATGGATTCATAGCTGAATTCTACCAGACATTCAAAGAAAAATTGATATAAATTCTACTGAAACTATCCAAAAAGATCCAGAAGGAGACAATCCTCCCTAACTCATTCTATGATGCAAGTATCACTCTGAGACCAAAGCTAGAAAAGGACATAACAGAAATGGGAAACTACAGTCCAATATCTTTGATGAACATAGATGCAAAAATTCTTAACCAAATATTGGCAAACTGAATCCAACAGCACAACAACAAAATAATACACCATGATCAAGTGGGTTTCATTCCAGGGACGCAAGGATAGTTCCACAAATATAGTCGACAAATGTGATTCCTCACATAAAAGAAATTAAAAACAAAAGTTATATGATAATCTCAATAGATGCAGAGAAAGCACTTTATAATATCTACCATCCTTTTATAATAAAACCCCCAATAAACTAGGTATAGAAAGAACACACATTAAAATCATAAATGCTGTATACAATAAATGCATAGCCAATATCATACTGAATGGGGAAAAATTGAAAGAAGTTTCCGCAAGAGCTGGAGTAAGATAAGAATGCCCACCTTCACCACTTCTATTCAACAATAGTACTGGAAGTTCAAGGCAGAGCAATCAGAAAAGAGAAAGAAATAAAGGGCATCCAAAATGAAAAAGAAGAAGTCAAACTATCTCTGTTTGTCAATGATATGATCTTATACCTAGAAAACCCTAAAGACTCCTCCAAAAGCCTTCTAGAGCTGATAAATGAATTCAGTGAAGTCTTAGCTTACAAAATTAATGTAAACAAATCAGTAGCACTGCTATACACCAATGACCAAGCTGAGAATCAAATCAAGAACTCAATCTCTTTTACAAAAGCTACAAAAAAATTCACACACAAAGATTATGAAAAAACCTGGGAATATACTTAAGCAAGAAGGTAAATTGTGGTTGTCTACAATGAGAATGACAAAATACAGCAGAAGGAAATCATAGATGACACAAATGGAAATACACACCATGCTTATGGTTCAGAAGAATCAACAGTGTTAAAATAACCATACTGCCAAAGGAATCTACAGACTAAATTCAATTTTTATCAAAAGACCAACATTCTTTTTCACAGAATTAGGAAAAACAATCCTAAAATTCACATGGAATGAAAAGATAACCGACATAGCCATAGCATATCTAAGCAAAAAGAACAAATTTGGAGGCATCGCATTATCTGACTTCAAATTATACTACAAAGCAATACTAAACTAAAACAGGATAGTTCTGGTATGTTATAAAGGTAGACACATAAACAGAAGTAGGACAGAATTGAACAGAATAGAGAATCCAGGAATAAAGCCAAATACTTACAATCAACTGATCCTCAAAAAAGCATGCAAAATCATAAATTGTGGAAAGGACAATCTATTCAATAAGTGGTGCTGGGTAAATCGAATAGCCACATGTAGAAGAATTAGTGGGAATTTTTATTTCTCGCCATATATAAAAATTAACTCAAGATGGATTAAAGGCTTAAATCTGAGACCTGAAAACGATACAAGTTCTAGAAGAAAACCTAGGAAAAACTCTTCTGGACATTGGCCTAAACTAAGAGTTCATAACCAGGAACTCCAAAGTAAACGCAACAAAAAGAAAATAAATAAATGGGACCTAATTAAACTAAAAAGGCTTCTGAAAAGCAAAAGAAATAATTATCAGAGTAAACAGGCAACTTACAGAATGGGAGAAAATATTTGCAAATTACATATCCAACGAAGGAGTAATATTCAGAATCTATAAGGGACTCAAACAAATCAGAGAGAAAAAAATAAATTATCACATTAAAAAGTAGGCAAAGGACATGAATAGGCATTTCTCAAAGAAGATATACAAATATCCACCAAGCATATGAAAAAAATGCTCAACATTATTAATCATTAGGGAAACGCAAATTACAACCACAACAAGATACCACCTTTACCTTTAATAATTAAAAAAAATTATTAAAAAATCAAAGGGTAGTGAATGTTGATATGGAAATGATGAAAAATGAATGCTTATACACTACTGGTGGGAATGTAAATTATTACAACCTTTATAGAAAATTCACAATTGCAAAGATACCGAATCAAACTAAAAGCCCACCAATTGATGAGTGGATAAAGAAAATATAATGCACACACACACACACACACACACACACACACACACCATGGAATACTTAGCCATAAAAAATAATGTATTTTGCAGCCACTTGGATAGAACTAGAAGTCATTATTCTAAGTAAAGTAACTCAGGAATTAAAAAGAAAATACCACATATTCTCACTTATAAGAAGGACTAAGCTGTGTGTATGCAAAGAAATACAGACTGGTATAATGGAAATTGGAAACTCAGAAGGAGATAGGGTAGGAGAGGGGTAAGGGATGAGAAACTGCCTATTGGTTACAATGCATACTATCAGCTGATGGGTACACTAAAATCCTAGACTTCACCACTATAAAATTCATTCATGTAACCAAAAACCACTTGTACTCTTAAAGTTATTGAAATAAAAAATAAATAAAAGAAATACAATAAAATATTCCTTTGAATTAAGAACAAAAATAAAAAAGAAATAAAAGTTGAGTTTAAGTTATTTGCTAATGATTTTCAAAGGTCTCAAACATGGTGATTTGGTGGTAGTCTTACAACTAAGTTATCTGTCCAGTTTGTAGGAGAACTTCTGTTGGAAACAAAACTTTCAGAACATGGATCTCAGCCCTGGGTGAAGTTTTCTGGCAATATGGTAGTATGAGGTCAGAATCATAGCCAAACTGGTTTCAGGGAAGATTAACATGTTCATGGAGTAAGCAAATATTCTAAGAAACCTTTGAGAAAAGAAAAAGGATTGTAAAATATTGAAATAACAATATTAAAAATGATTTTGTACCTCGTTGAATTAACTTGGCTAATATTTTCTTCAGGAATTTTGCTCATGAGAAATATTGGTCTATGCTTTTCCTTTCTTGAAATAACTTTATCTAATTTTGGTGTTAGGGTAATAATGGCTTAATATAATGTGTTGGGAAGTGTTCCCTCTATTTCTATTTTCTGGAAGAGATTTTAATTAATGATTCACTATCTTTAACAGATCTAGATTTACTCAATTTATCTATTTGTCCTTTCATGAGTTGTAATAATTTGTGTCTTCGAAAGGATTGCTTCATTACACATAAGATATAAAATTTATGATCGTAGAATTGCTCATAGTTTCCTTTATTGCCATTTTAATGGCCATGAGATTGACCTCTCTTTTATTTCTGGTAATTAGTTCATTTTCTTTTTCATTGGTTACTCTAATGAGAGGTTAATTAATTTTACTGATTTTTCAAGGAGTTAATGGCTTAGCTAATTTTCTCCATTGTTTTCCTGTTTTCAATTTCACTAATATTTGCTTTAATTTTTATTCTTTATTTACTTTATCTTGCTGTAGGCTTACATTTCTATTTTTTAAGTAGTTACCTAAGATGGAAGCTTACACTATTGACTTCAGATAAATTTTAGATCTTTCATTTTTTCCTATGTGTGCATTTATACTAAAAATTTCACTCAAAGCACAATTTTACTATATTTTACACATTTTGATAAATTATGTTTTAATTTTGTTCAAAGTATGTAAATTTCTTTTGAAACTTATTCTTTGACCCATGTGTTATTTGTAAGTGTGTTGTTTAATCACCAAATATTAGGGGAATTTCTAGCTATCTTTCTGTAACTTACATGGTTAAATGTATATATTTGATATACTTAAAAATATTAACATATTAAATATAACAGTAAATAAAAAGAAATATAGACTATGACAAGTGGAATTTATTAAAGATCTAAAAAGCCAGTATAATATTAAAAAATCAACCAATGTAATAATATAACACATCGGGCATGCAGAAAAACTGGATCACTAATTGCTAGTGGGAAATCAGCGTGCTACAATTTTGGAGGACATTTTAGCAGTTTCTTACAAAACTATAAATATGCACCAGCAATCACACTCACGAGTAATTGCAAAATTGATTTAAAAACTTTAGGACCAAACAAAAACCTGTATGACAATCTTTACAGCAGCTTTGTTTATAATCCCTAAAAATGAGAAGCAGCCAGTATGTCTTTCTTTATACTGATATGTAATAGTTGCACATATTTTAGGAGTACATGTGATATTTTGATGCCTGTGTACAATGTATGATAATCAAAGCAGAGTAATTTGGTATCCATCACCTTAAACATTTATCTTTTCTTTGTGTAGAGATTACACAATGCTTCGCTTCTAGAAATTTTGAAATATACAATAAATTATTGTTAACTATAATTTTCATACTGTACTATCAAATACTAGGACTTATTTCTTTTATCTAACTGTATTTTTATACCACTTAACTTTTGTTTATTTCCTCCTTCCTGCTTCCATTCTCACCCTTTGGTAATCACCATTCTACTCTCTACCTCCATGAGATTCACTTTCTCCCATAATGTTTTCCATAATGGCTATATTAATTTACATTCCCACCAATACTTTTTACATAACTGTTGACTATTGGTATGTCTTTCTTTGAGAAATATCTATTTAGGTTCTTTGCACATTTTATAATCTTATTTTTTCTTTCTTTTTTTTTTTTTTTTTTGGTTGCTATTGAGACGTTTGAGTTTTTTATATGTCCTGGTTATTAATCCCTTGTAGGAACAAGAGTTTGCAAATATTTTGTCCCGTTGTGTAGGCTATTTCTTCACTTGACTCATTGTTTCTTTTACTGTGCAGAAACTTTTAGCTCGATGCAATCTCATTTGTCTATTTTTGCTTTTGTTGTCTGTGCTTTTGAGGTCTCATCTTTTTTTTTTTTTTTGCCCAAACCAGTTTTCTGCAGCATTTTCCCAATGTTTTATTTTAACACTTTCATACTTTATTCATAATTTTAGGTCTTACATTTAGGTCTTTAATCCTTTTTGAGTTGCTTTTTTTTTGTATGTGATGAAAGATGGGGATCTGGTTTTGTTTTTCTATATATGGATGTCTAGTTTTTCCAGTACCATTTACTAAAGAGACTGTAATCTTCTCAATGGATGTTCTTTGCAACTTTGTCTAAAATGAGTTGACTGTGAGCATATGAATTTATTTTTGTGTTCTCTACTCTATTCTGTTGGTCTATGTGCCTATTTTTATGCCAGAATCATACTGTTTTGGTTACTACTGCTTTGTCGTATAACTTGAAATTGGGCAGTTTTATGCCTCCAGCTTTGTTCTTTTTGATCAGCCTTGCTTTAGCTTTTCAGGATCTTTTGTGGTTCCATACAGATTTTAAGGTTGTTTTTTTTTTCAATCTCCATGAAGAATTTCATTGGTATTTTGATAGGAATTGCATTGAATCTGTAGTTGCTTTGAGTAACACAGATATTTTAATAATATTAATTCTTTCAATCCATGAGCATGATGTATGTTTTCAAATTTTGTATCCTCTTCAGTTTTTTTAATCAGTGTTTTACAGTTTTCTTTGTAGAGATCCTCCACTGCTTTGGTTAAATTTATTCCTAGGTGTCTTATATTTTGTAGCTGTTGTAAATGGAATTGCTTCTTTGATTTATTTTTCAGATTGATCATTGTTAGCATATAGAAATGTAATTGATTTTTGCATGTTGACTTTGTAGTCTGCAACTTTACTGAATCCACTTATTAGTTCTGAAAGTTTTTGGTGTATTCTTTAGGATTTTCTAAATATAAGATCAGATTATCTGCAAACAAAGATAATTTGATGTCTTCCCTTTTGATTTAGATGTCTTCCTCTTTTTTTTTTTTTTTTTTTGCCTATTTGCTCTGGCTAAGACTTCCAGAGCTATGCTATGTTCATACAAGGAATACAATACAGCGATAAAAATAAATGAGATATTCATCCATGAAAAGACATTAATGAATCTTAAGGGCATATTTCTCAGTGAAGGAAACCAACTCTAAAAGTCTGCAACTGTGTAATTTCAATTATACAATGCCCTGCACATGCAAAATTATACACACTATAAACATATCAGTAGTTATCAAGGACCCAGGGTTTGAGAGAGGAAGCTTGAGGTGGTCATGTATCTAGGATCTTTTAGGGCAGTGAAAGTATTCTGTATGATACTATGAAGGTGGACACATGTCACTGTGTATTTGTTTAAACCCATATAATTGTACATTGCAAAACATAAACTTAATGCATGCAAAATTTAGAAAATTATTTAGGAGTTCCAGATATTTCAGTATAGAATGAAAAAAAAGCTAAGTATCTTAAAATGTATAAAACAGCTTTACTGAAGTTATGTGGGAAAAAGTGCTGACTTAAGTCATTTTGAAAATGAATGGAATCTATGTGATTAAATGACATATTAGCACTGTACTGTTGTTGAATTTTTTTTCTGTGAAGATATGGGTTAACATTCTGATACTACTATATATATATATACACACACACGCCTACTGGAGTTAAATAATTACATAGATGGCAGGTTGTGAGAGCTAAGTTTTTACCATTGGAGTGACTGACTACAGATCAGAAAGGGGAGGCGTGTAGAATCATCCAAGTGCTAAGGGAGTAGAGTGGAAGACATCTGTATGAACTCACGTTTAGCTTAATATAGGTGGTTACACATAGAAATACATGCATATATATACACATATACATATGTCAGTATACACACATATATGTCCTTGTTCTGCCAGCTGAGAGGGCCTAGGTTTAATGACACTCCAGTAGCAATAATCATACCTGGAGCCTAGATCTTGGTTCCTAATATAACCTTTCAATTAAAGAAACCAGAGTTTCTTAAAGAAATGGTTGATTCCAAGACTAGGTCAGAGGATATGCAAATTAGCCTAGAGTATCTCCTAGTGCTATATAAAACTGTTCCAAAATAAAGTTCATACAATAAATATAAATTATATAAACTAAGGAAAAAGTTTGATAAACAAGATACCTTTAAAATTTTAAAAAATATAAAAGTGATGGGCTTTTAAGAGATTACTAACCATATTTTCTTTAAGAAAGATGCTTGTCCTTAAATTTGTTCTATATTTTTTCATACAAGTAGAACATATTACCTTTTTCTAAAATTATTATAACACATTTGAGATATAAGCCAGCTTTACAAAAACTTGAATGATTAGAAATAAGAGTGAAGTCACCCTAAATTATATAAACTACTCCCATAACACCTCTGAAGTTAAGTAGGAAAAACTAATTTGATTTTGGCATACTGAAAATCCTTCTCTTTGGCCTCCTCTTACACCACAATAGATCATTTAGACAGAAAAGATTATTTTGTAGTTTAATCCACTGATGTCTGTCGTTTTAATAAGCATTTTATTTCCGAAATATAAAGCAAAATGTCATTATAGATGTTTTTAAAAACGGAATAAATGAAATTATGAATTTTTAAATATCTGACAATTCCAGCACCAAAAATTTATTCGTGTATTCTATCTTATAGTTCCACTTTAAAAATATGTGTGATTACTCTTGTTTCTAAGATAAAGTTTTAAAGTACCTAGCCATAAAAATACAAAGAATTTTAGGACTAAAAGCTTTATTTTTTACAATTATATATACATCTGTGTTTGTTTATTTATATGTATATGCCTGTGTTTATGTGTATATATATATATATATGTATATTTGTGTGTGCTATGAATGCATACAGGCAGGTTAATTATTATTTGAGTACGCAAACTGCTAAATAAGATGGGACAGACTATTACATCCACTTTGATTGCTGCACTGAATTTGTATCACAATTTACATACAAATTTTATTTTAATCTATTGGCATATGACACAACCTTGTCATGAAACACCATCACTACTTTTTGCATTAATGAATTTTTCTCAAAAGTCCTCTAACTCTGAGTAATACAATGTAGCATATTTTCGAGCAAATGGGTTCACTTTTCTTACCCCAGGGGTTCCCACTCAGCCAACCTCCTAGACCATATTTCTCATTATAATAAAAGCATCACTACACTAAATAGCAAGAAAATACAGATGCGCTATGCCTATTTAGCAGATTCAACTTTAAAAGGATGCACTCATCAATCTTTTAAGAATGGTTGCTACTGCTTTCCTCAAACTAGTGTTAGCATAGAGGTTCAGCAACTGGTAATATCAATGAACAATCAGGGAAATTTTCCTTCAAGAAGGACCTCTTCTTCTAGCTTCAGATTGTAGATTCCACTTACAGAAAAAAAGCAAGACAACTTCTCATCCTAGGAATAATTTTTCTTATTTATATATTCAAACCACAGAAAAAATTTTAAGATTAAGATTTTTTGAACAAGAAATAAAAATCTCTTGTTATTTTTAACATGAGTATGTATGTATTTAGAGCTGCTTTTAAAATTTGTTTATATTTATAAATTACATGTTATCAAGTAGAAGCTGTGGAAAGAAAATTTTAAAAATTATCTAGAGATAATAATAGTTGAATAGAATTAGAGAACAACAGTTGTTCAGGAAAATTAAATATTAATTTATAAGTAATATATTTTATTGTGTATTATATACATGCATTTATGTTAGTATATATTAGTATTATACTGTATGCATGCATTGCCTTTTTTATAATTTCACTTAATATCTGTTATAAGTCCTTTAAGATGTAATTCTTAATATATTTATATTAGTCTATACTGTAAAATAGCTACACACTTTATCATAATTAACAAATTATTTGACATTAGAAATCAATATTATTTTCATTTTTCTCTACCATGACTAAAACTTCACAGAACAACCTTGAAAATATATCATTGTGTGGGTGTCTTAGTTTGTGAAGACAAAGTAGTTAAAGAAAATTGGCTGAGACTAAAGAACTTAGCATATTTAAGGGTTTTTCATGACATAATCTGTATTTAAACTTATAAATATTTACATACACAGCCATCCTGGGGTACCTCTGGGGCACTGGTTCCAGGACCACCCCTTGTACCAAAATCCATGGATGCTCAAGTCCCACAGTAGGCCCTGCAAAACCCAGGATTATTAAAGTCAGTCTCTTGGTATCAGTGGTTTCCACATATCACAAACACTCTCTTTTATACATCGGGCTAGGTCAATATGGGGAGTTAGAACTCACGAATATCGAAAGGTGACTGTGTGTTATGCACACACACATACACACACACATACAGAAACGCACATGCCTATATACATATATTTGGTACTAATGTGAACTTAAATTGTATACATTTATATGAGTTTGTGTATATGTGCATGTATTCATACATGCACATATACATATAGCTTTAGGTACACATACCTATACCTATATGTATATGCATATATAACTATATGTATATGTGTATTATGTCTGTGTTTATACATTGATATACATTGATACAATTTAAATTAACTTTGTGGTGTATAACAATGCCAATTTCTTCATACTATCAAAACCTATCCTATAACATTTTATTTTTAATAAACAGATCATATTATCAATGGTGTTTTATTTTCATTTTTGGGGAGGAGGGTTATTTGTAATACTGAACATTTTCTGAACTTATCTTGATTACTCATATTTTAAAGGATAATATCTATTCATGTTAGATTCTGCTTTCTGTTTTGAGATGTTTTCATTCTCTTGCTTCTAAAAGCTCATTTTCATAAAATACAAAAAAGTGTTTACTTACTATGATTAGATGATAAGTTAATTCTAGTAATTATATTTTAAAATGTTGTTCCATTTTGAAGGTCAGGATTTGAAAGAAACAAAAACAATGCAAGTTTAACCAACACAATTTTAAAATTTTCACTGTTTAAGAGATCACTCAAACTATTAACTTAGAAAATATTCAACAGAAAACAAATAATAGATCCAAGAAACAATTGCTTGTTATTATGAAAACTTTAACAATTGGAGTAAACTCTAAAGGGCATAAATAGTTTTGTCAATTATACCTAAAATGAAGCTGCAAAGCAAGAAAAAACAACAGTGTTTTGAAAGGTTTGCAATAGTTGGTTCAACTAATGCATAATGAAATCAATACAGTGAAGAAATTGATATACCAGAGGTCTTTAAAAGTCATTTTGAAAGAATGTTAGCAGGATAATTTGCCAAACCCAAATAAGAAAAATATAATGCCTTTGAAAAGTGTTCAATGAAGAGTAACTGAGAAGTAAACACAATGAGGCGAAATCAGTCAAGTTAATTACCTGATATGTAGAGAAAACATTGGCAATGATTAGAGAAAAAATTTGTAAATAAGAGCATACAATGTTATTTCAAAGACAGAAGTATTTTTACAGTCCCTTTCCTGAGTATTTCAGTTTATTTGCAACAAATTTGTTCAAAATGTTTAAAATATTGTGTTTAACACATTAAATCATTGTTGTTTCAAGCTAAACTGAATTGGTGATTTTAAACCTTCATATGAATGAGGCTTTGAGCTATATATTTTCGGGTATAGTTTTTAAATCCTTGATTGCAGAATGAAATATACCACTACATCTTCTCCAACATATGACAAAACCATGTTTAGCTAGCTATAGATGGTGGCACAAAGTCAAACTCACAAAATGATTTACTTCATAATAATGTAAACTATTTTTTTCAGTGATAGTAAGACACAAGAGGTATTGTAGTTTTGAAAAGATAGATGTTTATTCAAAGATGAGTGGATGAAGAGAATGTGGTGTACACATACAACGGAATCTTATTCAGCCTTAAAAAAGAAGGATGTACTGCAATTTGCGACAATGTGGATGAGCCTGGAGAATATCATGTTAAGTGAAATAAGTCAGACCTAAAAGAACAAATAATGCATAATATTTGTATGTTGAATCTGAAACAATTATACTCCTAGTAGCAAAGTATAAAATTGACTAATACCAGGGGCTAGGTGGAGAGGGAAATAAGGAAATATTTGTCAAAGAACAAAAAGTTTTGGTTATACAAAATAAATTAAGTCCTAGAGATCTACTGTACAGCTTAGTGCTTATAGCGGACAATGCTATATTGAATAGTTTAAAATTTGCTAAGTCTGGTATTGAACGTTCTTATCACATAGATACATACAAAACAATAAGAGATATTGTAGTTTAATAGGAGACTTATTTTAGTGGTTTATGATAATACCCATAAGAGATTAAAGACAAAAGACACAAGGTGGGGAATGAGAGGCCAGGAAGCATTAAAAACAAGAAAGTGTTTTTGCAGGTAATTTTATTCTCTAGTGATCACTACTGTTCGAATTATGAGGCCGATATCACAAAAACCTGCTGAAGTAAAGAGTTTTATGGACAGGAAGATCAATTTCGAGAACTTCCTTTATGAAGCCTGTAAGTTATGAAATACGTGAGGAAACCATGAAATGAAGAATCCTTCGGTATTCTTTCCTTGCTCTTTTTGTCATAGGTGGTGGTGGTAGTTATTCCCATGACTTCACACAGTCTCTTCACACATATGTGGTCATCAGTACTGGGCTAAAGATTTGAGCAGAAACCTCTGATAACTGGCTATCCAAGGTTTCTTCTCTGTGTGGCAGCTTCCTCTCTTACACTCTTCCCTGTGAACTCAAGACACCTCAGTCTGTCTTGGCTCTGAACTCTGTCTCTTCAAAATGTGGAGTCTATCAGCCTCTTACTGGGTTCACTCTTCCTTCTCTCTGCCCTGGAAACTCCCTCTCGGTGATGTGAGGCAATCTGGGGACTCTCTTTCTTATCTCTTCTTGAGAAACATCTTTTGTTGCCTGATGACCTACTGCCTGAAACCATTGTTATATACACTGTGTCCATCTTTTTTGTTTCTGTTTCAAAAGTAAGTGTAAATTTAATACTTGTCATTCTACCTTGTCTGGGAACCTTGATCATTTATTTCTATGTGTGTTTATTAAGAGCCTGACAGTAAAGAAGATTAACAAGGACACTTAGGCATAAATATTTAAGTAAAGGAGAATTTCCTGTTTGGGAAGACACCCACTTACACACATTCAGAAAAAGCGAGAGAGATATATTTAGATAAATAGGCAAGAGATATATTTAGAAAACTATGACATCAGTTTCAGCTGGGGCTTGAAAACAATTGATGCTGCATTCCAATTAAGGCCACTTTGCTGGATTGCAAAATACATGACAAAAAACCTGTCAACCAACATCTACACTTCAAAGGAGCTTGAAAAGGTTAAGAAAAGAAGCATTGGTGGAAGTAGAAGGTACTTAACCAGAATCACTTAGACAGCTTGAAATTTGTCGCCTGATGTAAACCTGTGGGTGTGTTCACCTTACAAATCTTAGAACAAGAGATTTGCAAAGCTAGCTGCTGAGGGATGAGCCAAATTTGAGATGACGGGATTCACCATCTTGTACTTTCAGATTTTGTTAAACAAACATTTTGTCTGTTTCCTCTGCATTTATATGAGTTACAGCTGATAGGATAAGATTCTCTAAAATTCCTTCTAAGAGCAAAAGTGAGTGTACTTCATCATAGAAAAGCTAGAGTTATGTTCAGATGCAGAAGTGCAAATAAATTAGAAAGCAATGAGTCAGGATGACAACCGTAGGAAATTGAAGGTAAAAGGTTTACAAGTGTCAGCTGATTTTCTGAAGAACACATAATAGCAGTCATAGAAAAGCATAAAAATTATACTGATTACAAGTCCATAGAGTATGATGTCTGCCTATAACACTACCTGTTAACTCAGCACTTGACTGCCTATTTGCCTCCTCATGTTCACTATGCTCCAACTTTGAAGTGTTCAGAATCAAAGTTGGTGGAAGAAAAATAGAAAGACAAAAAACTAAAATAGAATAAATGTACAACACCCCTTTCTTAAATGCCAACTGGCTTCCTAGTCTTCTGTCATGTGAGCTTGAAGGTGGGCAGGTTCAAGAAGGATGGAGAGGAATCCACGACACTAAACCATTCAAAGTTTTCATTAGTACATTGGGTTGGATATTTTAATTCCTCATTAGAGGAATCTTAATTATTTTAACATTAGTAAAAATACATAGAACTTATCGATGTTATATTTTTAGTAGAAGAAAATAATAATAAATTAAGCTGAATTTTTTAAAAATAGAAAACAATCCTTGAGGATTATGTCTTATAGGTTATCCTGGTTCACTAAAATACTTTTCCATACACATACAAATGCATAAAGAAAGACAGGGAGACAGAGCTTAGTTTTATAAATTTGGGTCTATGTTATATATGAACTTGTCTGCCTGACTCACTGAATATGGCACTATTTATTAACAGTAACTCCAGTTGATGAATCATGATTCTGACCTTTTTTTTCCTATTGTTTTATATCTAGGCTTTTTCCCCCTGAAATATTTATTTATTTTTCTTATTTATCTGGATTCCCATGTTCTGTGGTATGAGCCATGTGTTCTCTATTGGGAAAACTGTGGAGAAAACAGTGGCAAATGGCGAATGTGGCACGAGTGATGGTCGAGGGAGTGTCAGTGTCTTAGGATTGTGTTTAATAGGAAGCCACACTTGCCACCAAGTACCCTGTGAAATATAGCAATAAGCAGCAGGTTCAAGGGGAGTTAATTATTCAACAATGTCAGTAGAGGCCACTTCACAACAAGGTTTAATGTGAATGATTAATGACGCTTAGCATCCCAAAGCTGTAGGACTAAATATGTAGATCAAGGAAAGAGTACACAAATGTTTTAGACACTTCATCAATTTTCTAAATTTTGTCTTGAATTGTCCAGTGACTACATCTGTTAATAAGTTATAAATGCTACAGACCCATCTCTAGCTTCTAAATCGATGATCACAGTCAAGACGGCATCTCAGAAAACCTTGTGTAAACTGCCACGAGCACCCGCATCTTAGTTAACATGTCCCAGTAACACTGACCCTGCCTTCTTTATATATTGGTTCCTCCAAGTTAGATCTTAGAACAATCCACCCAGGGAAAAGTTTGCATCTGAAGGTTTAACCATTTGTAAGGTGGAATGGCTCTGCAATGGCTCTTGGGCTCTCAGTACTGTGTAGCAGAAAGAATTCGCCTGAAGACTCATCTCTAGTATGCAAAACTCAGCACGTACCACTGGTTGGTTTACTATATGGAGGACAGGAGCACTCAATGTCTATGTAAACCACACAGCAGTACAACTAGAAAGAAAATATGTATATCCACATGCTTATGCCATTCTTGTCATCCTCACTATTCATTCTTAGAAATACATGAATAATAGAGCTAAGAGAAGGATAGAACTATACTTTCCAATATTTCTGAATATGTTAAAGTGATGGATGTTCTAATTTCATAGATGGATAAAAATAAGAAAGAATGGGACTGATGTTCTCTACTGTCAGTTTTCTCAGATTCTACCAAATATTATCCTTGTTTTCCTCACAATTTAAAATTGCTGAAGTTTGTATGTTCATCAGGCAATGAACGATGTTTATCCATTAACTGTAGATATGATTGAGCATTCGGAATGCTTTTGCCTCTTGGGATAGAGATCCTTAATCCTCAGTGAGTTTCTCTTCTCTTTGCTTGCATTTCTGTGGTAAAAATTCCAGAAGGTAAAACAAAATTTCTTTTTATTCCCATAGCCTTTTTATAATGTTGGAACACTTTAGACCTCAGATGATAGATAGATAAATAGATAGATAGATAGATAGATAGATAGATAGATAGATAGATAGACTTGAAGGATAAATCTGCAGTGCTATGGTCTTCATGTTTGTGTCCCCCCAAAATTCTTATGTTGAAACCTAATCACCATTGCAATGGTATTACAGGGTGGGGCCTTTTTGGAGGTGATAAAGTTATAAAGGGCAGATACCTCATAAGTGGGATTAGTGCCCTTATAAAAGAGGCCCAAGGGATCTGAGCTAATTTGCTCCTGCCACCATGTGAGGGTATAGCTAGGAGACTCCCTCTACAAACAAGAATGTGAATCCTCACTAGATAGTAAATCTGCTGGTGCTTTGATCTTGGACCTCCCAGTATCCAGAACTGTGAGATATAACTATATGTTATTAATAAGCTAACAAGTTTATCATATTTTGTTATAGCAGCTGAAAGGAACTAAGACATGAAGTCAGGCTATTACTGTCTTATTTGAACCCAATCAATCTTCAAGAATTTAAGGATATTTATATATGTTGACTAATTTGTAATTCACCCACCAGTAAAACAAGGCCATATCATAGAAGGATGCAATAGTTAATACTGATGGGGATTGAAATTTCCACACATCATTTACCTTTGTTACTCGAATTTATATAATATGATATTAAACTGAACACTGTGTAAAATCATGCATTGTTGTGATATTATATACATAGTGGTTTCCATCTACAGTTTCTGGATCATAACTCCCATAGCCTTTTTATAATGTTGGAACACTTTAGACCTCAGAAGCATGCCTCAGAAAAGTATTGCTCTTTCTTTCTCTCTTTTTTTCTCTCTCTCTCTGACCTTCTCTCGCATTCCTGCTCACTTTCGTTTTTGTTTTTGCTTTACTTCTCAAGGCAGGAGTCTCCCCCGACATTTTTGTCTTGCACCTGGCCATAAAGAAATTCCCTGACCTACGTTATCTGATTGAAGGTCATAAAATCTCAATTTCATAAGGCATCCTGCTCCATACCTGAGAAGAAGAAATGCTGCATAAAGAGACCAAGAATAATATCAATAGACATGCCTTACTGGGTTCCCCCATCAGTCTGTCAGTACTAAATCAGACATACCCCTTTGTCCAACCACATTTTGACATGGTTTTCCATGCATTGATCATGGCTATCCAGTGAATTCTTCATAAAAGGCCCAAGAGGACTGGACTCAGGGAGCTTCCCGGATAGCTGAACATGTGCAGGTTCCTGGAGGAAGGCATGCCTGGGGAGAGCATGGAAGCTCCACAGCATTTCCTGCATATCTCACACTATGCATCTCTTCATCTGTATCCTTTTTCATATTTTTTAAATAAACTGCTAAGTGTAACTAAATGTTTCTCTGGGTTCTGTGAACTGCTCTATCAAATTAATTAAACACACAGAGGGAGTCATGGGATTTCCTGTGAGTCAATTGGTCAGAAGTAGAGATAAAACAACCTAGGCCTTGTGATTGGCATCAGAAGTTGGTGGGGGGAGGGACAGTCTTGTGGAACTGACTTCTTCAACCTTCCATGTCTGATGCTGTCTCCCAGTAGATAACGCCAGAATTGAGTTGGATTGGAGGACACACAACTGGTGTTGGCTATAGAATTCATTGCTCATTTATTGGTGGGAAAAAAATCTTCATGCATTTGGTCACAGAAGTCTTCTGTGTTGATTGTTGTGGTGTTAGAGCAGAGGAAAAACAGTTTGTGTTTTTATTTGCACTGAATTTTATTAGGTAGTAATTGATTCTTAATCTATATCTCCTAAACATGTTACAACGGCACATCAAAATGATCCCCGAAGTGTTCTTTTAATAATAGTGACTTCTAAAAAAAACAGCATTATTGAAATATAATTAAACTAAACTACCATAATACATGCCCCTTTGAAGTGTATATGCCCTTTTGAAGTGTATCACCACTATTTAATTTTAATGTATTTTCATCACCCTTAAGAGAAAACCAATAAGCATTAGCAGTCACTACTCATTCCCATCTCCCCAGAGCACTACAAATCACTAATCTATTTTCTGTCTCTGTGAATCGCCTATTCTGGGTAGTTCATATACATGGAATCATAAAATACATGGCTTTTGGTGATCAGCTTCTTTCATTTATAACGATTTTAAGGTTTCCCATGTTGTGATGCTTATCAGTACTTCATTCCATTTTCATTGCCAAATAATATTCCATTGTATGTATACGTATGGACACATACATTCCATATGTATGTCCATTGTATGGACACATTTGCTTATTATTGCTGATTTAATGTATTTATTTAGTAAGTCCAACAACTGGGCTTCTCAGGGACAGTTTATATGACTCATTTTACTGTCTATGGATTATGCCTTTCTATTTTTTTATGTCTTGAATGTTTTTGTTCAAAACTAGATATTTTATGTAATGCAATTCGGCAATTCTTGAAATTCTTTCCCAAGATGATGATGTTGGTATTTCTTGTTTTCTTGCTGTTGTTACTTATGAATTTCCTAACACAATTATTTATTGAATGATTCAATAATTATGTGACTTTCCTAAATTCTGTAAAGTCTATATTGTTTGTGACATGTGGCTACTGAAATCTGCTCAGTTAGCTTAGTTGTCAACTCATAATTGGGCAGAGGTTTCCTTAAGATTCTTAAAACAACATATTTTAGTTTAGTTTTGTGTTTTTTTCTTAGGGACATCATGTGTATTTTGTAGCATATCTTCAACATTCTGGCAGGCAATTTTTAACTTTTCTTTAGTGTTCATTTTCTGCTTGTGAAAAGACTCTAAGTCAGGTAGAGGTAAAAGATCAGTGTTTTGTAGGTCATTTAGTCTGTCACTGCTGAGCATGTGCCTAGCCCTGCACATGCACGTGAACTTCCAGATTTCTAGGAATAGATCTCAACTGTTCAAATCTCATACAGGCATCCCCATTTTTCGCTTTAGGTTTTTGTTTGGCCTTTTGTTTTGTTATTGCACCCTAATCAGCTGTGATGTTAAATAATTGTCACAGATTGTTATCAGGAAATGCCTTAGGAAAAAGGCTGTTTACACTGAACAAAATCTGAATTAGATCAATTAACACTAACCCCAAAAGTCAGGTTTCCATAGTTAAATGCTCCTCAGATTGTTTTAAGCCCATTGTTAATATTCTGAGTTCTGAAAGTTGATTTTGATAATTTTTGCTAGTATTCTCATTGCTTTTAAGGAAGAAGTAGAATCTTGGGGTTCATTAAAATGCCATTCTGGAAGTACTTTCCAGTAACTAGTAAGATTCTTTGTTTGACCAAACTTTAGTCATTCTCCTAAACCCTATTCCCGTCCCGTGTGTGCACTTCCTTGTAAAGACCAATTTTAGCAAGAATCTTCATAAAGTCAGTTTAGCAAAAACACCCCACCCTTTTTTTCTGATTATCATCAATATCTGATCAGGTCCTTTATCCTTCACAATCTCCCTGATGATATTGAATTACTCCAGCCTGTCTTCAGCAAGAGTTCAGTTAGGTTATTTTGGTTAGAATATCCCTTATTATTGAGGCTTCCTCTGCAGTTTTCCATCTGCTGACCACCTCTCTGTTCCTTGGCTATGAATTTCCACTGCCCCATGCTGTATTTAGAGCTGAGGTCAATCTCTGTATCCCACAGCAAAATTCCATTGCAATGGTCCCGACACCAGTATCAATAGCCTTCATCACCTACCTTGAGTAAGTCTTCTATATGGTGCTTTAGCAAGTTTCACTGCATTTTTTTTTTCTTTAATACTAACTTAAACATTCAATAGATGAAATATAATACCTGCAGGACAAGACGTTTTTTCTTTTTTCTACTGATTTTCCTCATCGATTATTGCCTGGTACATAAGACAGCATTCAATGAATATTTCTTAAAATGATTCAATATATTATGTTGTGTTGTTAAGTTGAAGGTCTTCACATATTTTAACTTTCAAGAAAAATAAATTGGGTATATGTACCATACTTAAAAGAGTAACTTCATTATTTTTAGGCTGTGACTTTCTGCTAGCAATATGCCTATTGGCTATTCTCTCTATGAGCTGTCACTGTCAACACTCTTCTCTGTCCTTCCTTTCCCTATGTTTTATGAATTATTTCTCTAATGCCTTTTGATATGACATAATATGACAAAATATAATGTGACATGGTATTATATAAGATAATCTTTATTTAATTAAAATGTTCAATTAGGTCTGATTCTTATTTGAAATATTCCAATGACTTCCCATTACCTGAATTATAAATTCCAAACCATCTGTTCCATCATAGAAGACACAAATATACCCTCTTAGTCAGAATTGTTTATACTTTTTTGCTACTATCAGCAAAAAAGATCAAGTGTAGTTTGATCTTTGTAGATCAACTGTAATTTGAGGCTACACGTTATTAAAGTTGAAAGTTAGGGCTTTGAAAGTTCATGTTTTACCTCCAAACCCTATTGCTATTCCTTTTTAGGTGTGTAAACATTTCCTAGTAATGTCACTTTTATGAGTCTAATTTTGTTCATCTACAAAATAGAATAAATCATACCACTTTGACAAGATTATTAAAAAGGTTTAATGAGATAAGGCATTTATTTAGCAAAGAATGAGTGACTTAAGATGCTAATATCTGGTAGGAGTGCATTTATAATTGGTAAGTACTAATATTAGTAACTCTTAATATTGTCATTCTTATCATACAATGCTGATGATGAAATTTCAAGTAGCATTCCATACTTTGTGATATATGCATACTTTGTGATATATGCATGTCTCCCTTTCTATACTGTAAGTTGAGAGAAAATGTACTATTCGCAGGAAATGCTTATTTATATCAATTAGCATAGTGCCTGGGGCAGATGACGTGCTCATCAAATAAAAGTTGAATAAATGGGTAAGATTAATATCTATTTATTTCAGTGTATACACATGTATTTTATGAAAATATTTATTTAAATAAATGTATATAACTCATATCAATAACAGAACCTCTTGAATATATTTGAGCTTATAAATTATCCAGATTTCATTTTGATAAGTTCTCCTTTCTAAAATATTAAGACTAAATCCATAAAATGCAAATATAATTATTCAAATTATTCACTCAGGTTTAAAATCAATTCTGTGTTTTTTTTTTTTAAATAAAGTGACTGGGAATTGCATTAGTCTGTTTTCACACTGCTATAAAGTACTACCTGAGACTAGATAATTTATAAAGACAAGAGGTTTAGTTGACTCAGAGTTCTGCATGGTTGGGGAGGCCTCAGGAAACTTACAATCATGGCAGAAGGTGAAGAAGCAGCAAACATCTTCTTCACAAGGCATCAGGAGAGAGAGCAAGGGGGGAAACACTATACTTCTTAAACATCATATCTTGTGAGAATTCACTCACTATCATGAGAACAGCATGGGGAGAATCCACTCCCATGATCCAGTTACCTCCCACCAGATCCCTCCCCTGACATGTAGGGATTACAATTTGACATGAGATTTGGACTCAAAGTCAAACCATATGAGGAATTTAGTCAAAGCAATAAACCTGTTTCAGTAAGTTGTCTGAAAAACGGTAAACAAATAAGCTCATTAAAGTAGATATATTAGAACTTTCTTGACATTTGATCAAAGTCAAATGAAGTAATATTATGTTTTGGATCAAAAATTAATGCTTTTATTCTTCCATAAGAAATATACTCTGACAGTCTAAAATTTCTTTTTTGAGCCATAATCAGTTCTATTTAATAAATTATAGTTAATTGTTATCACTGAGAATATACATGATAAACTTACATCATAATTTTGTTTCATTACAGCCTCTTAAAAATAAAGAATCTGCTTAAGAATGAGGAGAGTGGGCATCTGTAACAGAGAGACTACCACAAATGTCTCTGTTGATCCTAATAACACAACAATAGGATTAAAATTACTTGCATGTTATAGGATTTGCCAATTATGAAAATATTTTAGATTCACACCCAATGATTTATAAAATCAAAATGGAATATTGTATTAGTTCCCTACTGCTGCTGAAATAAATTACCACAAATTCAGAGGCTTGAAGCAATGTGAGTTTAGGTCAGAAGTCTAAACTCTAGGTGCCAGGAGTGCTGTATTCCTTCTGGAGCTTTCAAGAGAGAATAAGTTTTCTTTCCTGTTTCACTATTAAGTTTTTAAAAATTCCTTAAAATTATAGAATTATACTTCCTCTAATCATGGCATCCAAAGGCCGTGTTACAGAACTTCCACAAAATACCAATAGGCCTTCCTCTGTTTTCTTTTCATTTAATCTGCCCCTAAGGAGATAGAATGATTCATTTGATTTGCAAGTACGGAAAATAGCTAGGCACAAACATCTTCTGTCTTACTCTTCACCCTCTTGGGAACAAGTTTGCCTATTAAAAGCCCAAGCTCTCTTCAGCTATTCCATGACAGCTAAGCAAATGTGTAGAACTCTGTTTGCAGTGCTCATTATTAAAATGTTTACACCCTGAAGAGAATGTCAGATTTACAAATGATGAACATAAAATGAATGAGGAAAATGCAACATCTTTGGATGAGATACAAATAATTGATTAACACATAGTTGCATAACACTATGGCTTCAGAGATGATGGCTAAAGTAAGTCTATTACACATACGTTGTGGTGGATAATATTAGGTGTCAATTTGATTGGATTGAGGAATACCTAGATGGCTGGTAAAGTATTGCTTCTGGGTGTATCTATGAGGGCATTGCCTGAGATTGATATTTGAGTTGGCAGACTGGGAAAGGAACATCCACCCTCAATGTAGGTGGGCACCATCTAATCAGCTACTAGGGCAGCTAGAACAAGGCAAGTGGAAGAAGGTGAGAAAAATTTACTTGGTGAGTCTTCTGGCTCTCTTTTTTCTTCCCATGCCAGATGCTTGCTTCCACTCCTCTTGTCCTTAGACATCAGATTCCAGGATCTTTGATCTTTGGACTCTGGGACTTGCACCAGTGACTTATTGTGGGTTCTTGGGCCTTTGGCCACAGACCAAGGGCTGCACTTTTAGTTTCCTTGGTTTTGAGGCTTTTGGACTCGGATTTAGGCACTACGGGTTTCTCTCCTTCCCCAGCTTGCAGATAGTCCCTATTGTGGGACTTTACCTTGTAATCTTGTGAGCCAACTCTCTCTAACAAAACACCTTTAATATATATACATAAAAAGTATTGGTTTTGTCCCTTTGGAGACCTCTTGCTAATACTGATTTCTAACATGAATTAATTCAACAAATATCATCAAGCATTTATTACTTTCTAGGTAATATGCCAGGTGCTAAAACATGTTGGCAAATAATTTGTTATGTTAAAAATCTATTAATTTATTTAACAGCTATTTGCTAAGAGTTTAATATATAGCAAGCACTTGAGGGATTAAGGAATTATTAACTCAGATTTGGTATAGAATTTAAAGTACCAGGTTTGTTGTAATTTTTAATTTAAATGGCTGTATAATAAGAAATATGCATAAAAGAAGCTTTGATGTTGCTTATATTTTCTTTTTCTTCTTCGTCTTGGTCAAACATCTACAGCCATTAATTTTATTTGTACTCTATCACATCACTTGAAACAGCCCATTAAATCAATATGATTAAAGCAAGCGTATGGTTCCCAAAGACATCCTTCCTACAAAACACATATTTTGATTCATGAACAGAATTTGATTTTGAGACAATTTTCTTTATTCAGAAACGCCCACTACCCATCATTTATTCCTTCCTTCCCTCTTCCTTTTCTTTTTCTTCCTACCTCCCTTCTTCTCTTTCTTTTTATATTGATGGATAAAATTGTAAGTGCTTTTCATATACATGATGTTTTGAGGATATATTCATTGCAGAATGACTAATTATAGTTATTAACATATGAATTACGTCCCACAGTTATTCTTTTACATGATGAGGATGTTTACAACCATTGTTTTAACATTGTTCAATAACACATTATGACTTACAGTCACTACGCTGTGCAATGTATTTTTTCAACTTATTCCTTATATTTAACTAAAGTTTTGTATCCTTTGATCATTATCTCCCCAGTATTTCCCCACTCCAGCCATCCTAACCCGTTTACCACCATTGTACTCTCTGCTTCTATGAGTTCAACATTTTTAGATTTCACATGAGTGAGATAATGCAGTATTGTCTGTTTGTGACTTACTTCATTTAACAAAACATCCTCCACGTTAATTTGAGCCATTACAAATAACAGAATTTTCTGCTTTTCTGTGGTTGAATAGTATTTATTTCATTATCTGTATGTCTTCCGTAGTCCTCTTGGTTTTCTGCCTATAATCTGTCTCGTCTTTTTGCAAACTCTTCCTTTGCCAGTCTTTCACTGGGACTGTTTCCTGTGGTCATTCTAAGTCTCCTTTTACATGGTACATTCCTCCCCTCAACCTCTATATCTTCAGTTCTGCTGATAATTCTTGAATCTAGCTCCCAAGTGGAGATATCTCTATGGAGGTATAAACCTGTGCAATCAAATAATTAATTTTGTGGTAATATGTCATAAAATACTCTAGAACCTCTGAATAAGATATAGAGCTCTCCCAAATCCTATTTCTTTTCCTATTACCTCTGTCTCATTAAATGTTACCAAAGTCCACACAATTAGCAAAACAAAAGTTAAAAAGTAACTTTTACCAAAATTCCTGGGCCTAATGTTAAAGTAGGCACATAGGAGACTTCTCAGAATCAGGAAAATAAAGACATGTATAAGAAGTGTAAATGACCTAAGCTTTGAGAAAAAAAAGAAGTCTAGCAAAGAAGTAGAAAAATACTTTTGAAAACATAAAGGAAGACATTTAAATAAAAAGTTAAAATTGTTGAACACTAGCATATATCTTGGCATAGGCTTATTTTAAGTTATATGGAAACTAATAAGAACCTTTAATCTCTAGTCAGGCATTTTTAATCTATTATTTATCGGTAAGAGGGCAAAGCAAATGGCAAAATAGGACAATCCCATTATTGTTCTTCTACAGTAACATAAATTTGAACAGTTATCCACATGTGAAAGTATCTTCAGAAGAGCTAAGGAAGTGAGGGGACAGATTATAGGGCATTGCTTTGGCATAATAATAAGAAAAGCTGCATTGAATGGGGGAGAAAAAATGTAATACCTTATTCATGTAATTCCTCTCTCAACTCCAGGAAACACAATGTGAAAAATACACTGTCTTCTTAGAAAAAAGAGAAGACAGTGAGCATAGGACTTTGTCTTGGTACACTGGGGCCATCATACTAAAACCCAGTACCAGGAAGAACCCTAAATCCCCTCAATCCATGCCCATACTGTAGACTGAGCCTTGTGATCTGCCCCAGTGCCAGGTAAGAACCTGTAGCTGCCTTAAAACAAACTTGGTCTCTGGGTCAAATCACTGCTGGCTGACTACAGAAGGCTTGACTTCCAGAAAAACTTTACAGGAGGCAGCCCTCAGATGCTACAGACTTCATGTGTGCCCCACTATTGTACTAGCCTCAGTGGCTATGGACTTTGTGTGCACCCTAGCACTGCACCAGCCTTGATGTCCACAGGATTACAGCTTGACACTGCACTAACCATGGAAATCTGATGCTTAATTCATCTCTAACATTGCAACTGCTGCAGTTGTTACAGGCTTGGAGATCACATTGGTTGACCAGCTCAGAATCTCTGGACAGACTTAATGCTGAAGAGTATTTTTAAATAAATCCAGACTGCAAAGACTGGAATATGTATTTACATTTTCAATGATCAGGCACCAGTGAATAATCACAAGGATCAGAAACAATCAGAGAAAGATGATGTCACCAAATAAAGAAAACAAAATGTCAGTGGCCAACCCTAAGGTGATGGAGATGTATGAACTGCCCCCTGAAAATTTCAAAATAGCCATTTTAAGGAAGTTCAGAAAACTTTAAGAAATCAAAGAGAAATAATACAAAAAAATGAGGAAAACCAAAAAGGAACAGAATAAAGAATTTAACAGAGAGAATAAAATAAAAATTAAAAGTGAAATTAAAAAGAAATCCTAAAGCTAAAAAGTATAACGAAAGAAGTAAGAAATTTAATAGAGAGCATCATCAGCAGAATTGATCAAGCAGAAGAGTGAATCTGTGAACTCAAAGATAGGTCATATGAAAATATACAGTCATGGGAAAAAAGAAAGAAAATGAAGAAATCCTGCAAGATTTACAGGACAGCATGAAAAGAGCAAATCTTTGAGTCACTGAAGTTTAAAAGGGAATAGAGAAAGACAAAAGGGTAGAAAGCTTATAGTAAGAAACTTTTTAGCCCTAAAGAAAGGCACACATAGTCCAGTAAAGGAAGATCAAAGTGAACATCAGATTTGATACAATTAAGAGTACAGGAAGACATATTATTATCTAGCTATCAGAGATCAAAAACAAAGATAGAATCATAAAAGCAGCAAGATAAAAATAGCAAAAAGGAAGTTCCAATACATCTGGCAGCAGACTTTCTTTTTATAGGTTAGGAGGAGTGGGATGATATATTCAAAGTGCTGAAGAAAAAATAAACAACAACCTGTCAGCAAAGAATACTGTGCTCAGTAAAACTGTTCTTCAGAAATGAGGGAAAGATACTTTCCCAGGCAAAAAAAAATGCTGAATAAATTTATCACCACCAGGCCTGCATTATAGGAGATAATAAAAGGATTATTATTCAAGCTAAAAGAAAGGATGCTGATGAATAACACAAAAACATTTGGAAGTAGAAAACTCACTGGTAAAAGTAAATAAAGTCAAAATTAGAATATGCCTATACTGTAATGACAGTAGGTAAATCATTCATACCTTTAGTACGAAAGTTAAAAAGCAAAGCTATTAAAAATAATAATTGCATTTATAAAACAATATGAAATATGCAAAGATGTTAATGTTGACATCAAAAATTCAATCTCTCAGGGAAGATAACTCCAGCTGGTGCAGAGCCCCTAGAGTTTGATGTGGAAGTGTCTATAGTGGAGCATGATCTGCGGCACCAATCCCCCAAGTTTCAACTTGCTCCTCTAGGAGACCTTAGCCTTAGCGAAACTATTGGGCATGAACAGAGCAGGGTGATCTTGCCCGTGAGACAGGGTCAGTCTTATCTGAGAATGCTCCTGTGTGTTGGCCTCTCCTGGTGCCCCACATGCCCATCTCTGCTTGTAGTGCAGCATTGTATGACTAGTCAGAGTGTCTTCCAGGGTCTTGCATTATAGCTCCCATGCTGGCAGACCATGCCTGACTGTCAGAGAGCTCCAGCAGAGCAGCTCACATTGACACACACCGGCCCACCTTTCCATACCACAGCACCCCCATGCCACTTTGCCAGCATGCACTTTCCCATGACCATGCCAACATTGCTATGCCAGCATGTGTGCACATGGAAAAAAACCTACCTCTCCTTCCTTGCCAGTATACATGTGTGTATGCATTCCAATGTGGAACTACTGCTGTGAGCACACCACCTCCCCAACTGCGCCACCATTGCCAATGCAAACACAGAGAAGGAGACAAGTAGCCCCACCCTGCACTGCCATTACAGTCAGTGCATTCATGGCATGGAGACCACAAGATCCATGCCCACTTGCATCTCACTCCCATGCTGACACTGTAGCCAGACCAAACCTATACATAAAGACTGGCAGCCCCACCCCCACACAGCACTACCAATCCCACTGTCATAAAGGAATGCACAGAAAGTGCCAACCCTGTTCCTGCCAGTGCCCTGCCCCTGCACCAACAGTGTCACTGACATGAATGTGCCCACAGTCACCAATGGTCTCATCCCCAGCACATGCTATGCTATGACCACCACCACTGCAAACATGCACATGGAGACTGGCACATCTGTGCCAACCAGAACCTCATCTCAGCCAATGAGTATGCACCCCACTGTGTAGGTGCTCCTGCTGGCATATGTCTACAAGCATAGATCCTACTGCTACTGACCAGCAAAGCACTTTGGCGGCACCATCTATTGGAGTGTTATTATAAGCAATCCAGCAACACTTTGGTCCCTGCAGGATAGTAAATTCATAACCTCAAGAGGCAAGAGAACAAAGCTGGGGGCCCAATAGCAGCCTCCCAGAGTTAAAGCATGCAACTCAGGAGTCTTGAGTTGAGCCTTGAGCCCCTCAAATATTTCAGGAATGTATTCAGTTGACTGAAACCACCCTACACCACAATAAAACCCCAAAAGACATCAAAGAAGATAAAAAAAGAAAATATCCAAAGGACTGAAACTTCAAAAATTGAAGGAGTATCAGACCACAAAAATGAGAAAGAACCAGTGTAAGAACTATGGCAACTCAAAAGGCCAGTGCCTTTTCTTCCAAGTGGCCACAATAGTTTCACAGTCATGGTTCTTAAACAGGCTAAAATGACAGAAATAGAATTCAGAATACAGATGAAAATGAAAATCACCTAGATTCAGGAGAAAGCCAAATCCTCATCCAAGAAACCTAAGAAATAGAATAAAAACAGACAAAAAGTGAAATGTGCATTTTAATAAAGAACCAAAATGATCTGAGAGAGCTGAAAAACTCACTTCAAGAAGTTCAGAATATAAAATGCAAGTAGTAACAGCAGAATCAACGAAGGTGAGGAAAAGATCCCAGAGCCTGAGCTTGAAGACTGGATCTTTGAAATAACTCAGACAAAAAACAAAACAAAACAAAACAAAAAACACACACACAAAAAAAGAAGAAAATAAAGAGAATGGAAGAATGAATAATCCCTGAAATAAATATGAGATTAGGTAAACATATCAAGACAGCATCTCTGAAAACGAGGGTGAGAAAGCAAGCAACCCCACCAGGCTGCCTGTAGATCTTTCATCAGAAACCCTACAAGCCAGAAGACATTGGGTGCCTATATTTAGCATTCTTAAAGGAAAGATTTTTCCAACCAAGAATCTTATGTCCTGTCAAACAAAGTTTCATAAGCAAAGGAGAAATAAGACCCTTTTTATTAAAAGCAAATGCTAAGGAAATGTGTTACCACCAGGCCTGCCTTACAAAAGGTCTTGAAGAAAGTGTTAAATATAGGAAGGAAAGATCATTACTAGCCACTACAAAACACACAAGTACAGGATCCAGTGACACTATGAAACAACCACACAAAAAAGTCTGCATAATAACCAAGATAACAATATCAAATTTACCCATATCAATTCTAACCTTGAATGTAAATAAGTTAAATGCCCCAATTAAAGATCACAGAGTGCCAAGTGGATAAAGAAGCAAGAAAACTGTATGCTGTCTTCAAGAGACTCATCACACATGTAATTACACATGGAGGTTCAAAGTAAGGTGATAAAGTAAAATCTACCAGGCAAAAACAGAAAAAAAAGCAATTGTTGCCAATCTACTCTGAGGGAAAAAAGTAAAAAACAAACTTTAAACTAACAAAAATTAAAAAGTAGGCATTGCATAATGGTTACGGACTCAATTCAACAAGAAGACCTAAATATTGTAAATATAAACACTGCCAGATACATACAGCAAGTTCTTAGAGACCTATTTAGGGACTTAGAAATCCCCATATTAATAGTGGGAAATTTCAACACTCCATTTATAGTATTAAAAAAAAAAAAATATCACTGAGGTAGAAAAGTAACAAAGATATTCAGAACCGGAGCTTGACGCCTGACCAAATGGGCCTAATGCACATTTACAGAACTTTCCACCACAAAACAACAGAATATACATTCTTCTCACCTTCATATTGTACATGCTTTAAAATCAACTACAGAGTCAGGCATAAAACAATCCTCGGCCGGGCGCGGTGGCTCAAGCCTGTAATCCCAGCACTTTGGGAGGCCGAGACAGGTGGATCACGAGGTCAGGAGATCGAGACCCTCCTGGCTAACACTGTGAAACCCCCGTCTCTACTAAAAAAATACAAAAAAAAAAAAAAAAAAAAACTAGCTGGACGAGGTGGCGGGCACCTGTAGTCCCAGCTACTTGGGAGGCTGAGGCAGGAGAATGGCATAAACCCAGAAGGCAGAGCTTGCAGTTAGCTGAGATCCAGCCATTGCACTCCAGCCTGGGTGACAGAGCGAGACTCTGTCTCAAAAAACAAAACAAAACAAACAAACAAACAAAAATCCTCAACAATTAAATAAAAAAGAATTATATCAACCACCCTCTTGGACCACAGTGCAATAAAAATAAAAATCAATGCCAAGAAACGTGGTCAAAACCATAAAACTATATGAAAATTAAACAACTTGCTCCTATATGATTTCTGGGAAAATAATGACATAAGTCCAAAAATTCTGTGAAACTAATGAGAGCAAGAATAAAACATCCAGAATCTCTGGAATACAGCTAAAGGAATGCTAAGAGGGAAGTATATTGCAATAATCACCCACATAAAAAAGCCAGAAAAATATCCATTTAACAATCTAACATCACACTAGAGGAACTAGAGAAAGAAGAACAAATCAACCCTAAAGCTAGCAGAAGACAAAAAATAATGAAAATCAAAGCTGAACTGAATGAAACAGAGACACAAAAACATACAAAACATCAACAAATCCAGGAATTTTTTTTTATTGGAAAGACCTAATAGGATAGATGGACTATCAGCTAGATCAATTTTAAAAAAAAGAGAAAGTCCTAATGAACATAATAGGAAATGACAAAGTAGTCATTACCATTAACCCCACAGAAATACAATAAAACTTTCAAAGAGTACTATGAACACCTCCATGCACACAATCTAGAAAACCTAGGAGTTAATAAAATCTTGGAAACATACAACTTCCTAAGTTTGATCCAAGAAGAAATTGAATCCTTGAACAGAACATAATGAGTTCCAAACTTGAACCAGTAATAAAAAGTCTACCAAACAATAAAATTACAGGACCAGTTAGATTCACAGCCAAATTCTACCAAACGTATAATGAAGACCTGGTACCATTCCTATTTAAACTATTCCACAAACTGAGGAGGAGTGACACCTACCTAACTCATTATATGAGGACAGCATCATCCTAACACCCAAACTTGAAAGAGACATAACAACAACATGAAAAACTTCAGGCCAATATCCTTGATGAACATTGATGCAAAAATCCCCAACAAAATACTAGCTAACAAAATTCAGCAGTACATCAAAAAGCTAATCTACCATGTTCAAGTAAGCTTTATCCTTGGGATGCATAGTTGATCAACAGACACAAATCAATAAATGCAATTCATCACAAAAACAGACGTAGAAACACCACATAATCATCTCAGTAAATGCATAAAAGGCTCTAATTAAAATTCAATATCCCTTCGTGTCAAAAATCCTCAACTAAGTAGTCAGTGAAGGAACATATTTCAAAATAATAAGAGCCATCTATGTAAAACCCACAGCCAACATCATACTGAATGGGCAAAAGCTGGAAGCCTTTCCCTTGAAAATGATAAGAAGACAAGGATGCCCTCTCTCACTTCTATACCTATTCAACATAGTCCTGGAAGTCCTAGCCAGAGCAATTAGGCAACAGAAAGAAACAAAGGACATCCAAAAAGGAAGAATCAATATTATTAAAGGCAATGTACAGAGTCAAAGCTTTTCCTATCAAAATACCAAAGACATTCTTCACATTCTTCACAGAATTGGAAATAAACTGGTCTAAAATTCATATGGAACCATAAAAGAGCCCTGGTAGTCAAGGTAATCCTATGCAAAAAGAAAAAAGCTGGAGACATCACATTATCCAATTATGAACTATAATACAACACAACAATACCGAAAACAGCATGATACTTCTACAAAGTAGATAAAAGATATACGTAACAGAATGGAGCCTAGAAATAATGCTGCACACCTATAATCATCTCATCTTCAACAAAATCAACAAAAACAAGCAACGGGGAAAGGACTCCCTATTCAATAAATGGTGGTAGCCATATGCAGAAGATTAAAACTGAACCCCTTCCTTATACCATACACAAAAATCAACTCTAGATGGATTAAAGATGCAAATGCACAACCTAAAACTATAAAATTTCTGGAAGATAATGTAGGAAATACCATTCTGAACATAGACCCTGACAAAGATTTCATAATGAAGATGCCAAACACAATTGTAACCAAAACAAAAACGGACAAATGAGATCTAATTAAACTAAAGAGCTTCTGCACAACAAACAAAACTATCAACAGTGTAAACAGCCTACAAAATGAGAGAAAATATTTGCAAACTCTTCATCTGACAAATGTCTAATATCCAGAATCTATACAAGGAACTTAAATAAATCGGCAAGCAAAACCAAACCACCCCAATAAAAAGTGGGCAAAATATATAAACAGACATTTTTAAAGCTAAGATATACACGTGGCCAACTAGCATATAAATAAATGCTCAACTTAATTAATCACTACATAAATGCAAATCAAAATTATAATGAGATATTATTTCATACCAGTCAGAGCAGCTATTATTCAAAAGTCAACAAATAACCGATGCTGCTGGGGTCATGGGGAAAAGGGAACATTTATACAATGATGCTAGGAATCTACATTAGTTCAGTCACTGTGGAAAGCAGTTTGGCAACTTCTCAAACAACTTAAAACAAAATTATCACTCAAACCAACAATCCTACCGTGTCTGGAATTGGTGGGTTCTTGGTCTCACTGACTTCAAGAATGAAGCTGCGGACCCTGGTGGTGGGTATTACAGTTCTTAAAGATGGTGTCTGGAGTTTGTTCCTTCAGATGTTTAGATGTGTCTGGAGCTTCTTCCTTCTGGTGGGTTTGTGGTCTTGCTGACAGGAGTGAAACTGCAGACCTTTGCGATAAGTGTTACAGCTCATAAAGACAGCATGGACCCAAAAAGTGAGCAGCAGTAAAATTTATTGCAAACAGCGAAAGAACACAACTTCCACACTGTGCAAGGGGACTCAAGCAGGTTGCCACTGGCTGGCTTGGGCAGCCTGCTTTTATTCCCTTATCTGGCTCCACCCACATCCTGCTGATTGGTCCACTTTACAGAGAACTGATTGGTCCTTTTACAGAGAGCTGATTGGATCATTTTGACAGGGTGTTGATTGGTGCATTTATAATCCCCGAGCCAGACACAGAGTGCTGATTGGTGCATTTACAATCCTCTAGCTAGAGATAAAATTTCTCCAAGTCCCCACTAGGTTAGCTAGATAGGAGTACTGATTGGTGTATTTACAAACCCTGAGCTAGACACAGAGTGCTGATTGGTGCGTTTATGATCCCATAGCTAGACAAAAAAGTTCCCCAAGTCCCCACCAGAATCAGGAGCCCAGCGGGCCTCACCTAGTAGATCCTGCACCGGGGCTGCAGGTGGAGCTGCCCATCAGGCCCCAACCGAGCCTGCACTCCTCAGTCCTTGGGCGGTGGATAGAACCAGGTGCCACGGAGCAGGGGGCGGCGCCTGTCCGGGAGGCTTGGGCCACGCGGGAGCCCATGTCGGAGTGGGGGGCTTGGGCATGGCAGGCTGCAGGTCCTGAGCCCTGCCCCGCAGGGAGGCAGCTGAGGCCCTGTGAGAATTTCAGCGCAGCCCCGGCAGTGCTGGGGGACCGGGCACAACCTCCACAGCTACTGGCCCGGGTGCTAAGCCCCTCACTGCCCTGGGCCTGCGGCGCCGACTGGCCACTCTGGGTGTGGGGCCCGCCAAGCCCGCGCCAGCGCCGGTGGGAACTCGCGCTGGCCTGTGAGTGCCCGCGCAGTCCGGGTTCCCGCCTGCGCCTCTCCCTCCACACCTGCCTGCAAGCAGAGGGAGGCGGCTCAGGCCTCGGCCAGCCCAGTGAGGGACTCCCACAGTGCCACTGCGGGCTGAAGGGCTCCTCAAGCGCTGCCAGAGTGGACGCGGAGGCCGAGGAAGCGCCCAGAGCGAGGGCTGCTAGCACGTTGCCACCTCTCACTGCTATTGGGTATGTAGCCGAAGGAATATAAATCTTTCTACTATAAAGTCAATGCAAGCCTATGTTCATGGCAGCACTATTCACAATGGCAAAGACATCGACTCCTTCTAAATGCCCATCAATGTAGCCTGCATAGAGAAAATATGGTACATGTACACCATAGAATACTCTGTAGCCATAAAAAGAAGGAGATTATGTTCTTTTTGACAACATAGATGGAATTGGAGGCCATTATTTTAAGCAAACTAATACAGCAAGGCAAAACCAAATACCGTATGGTCTAAAATAAGTGGGAGCTAAACATTGAAGATATATGGACACGAGGAAGGGAACCACAGACACTGTAGTCTACTTAAGTGTGGAGAGTGGGAGGTGGGTGAGGATTGAATAACAATTGATACTGTGCTGATATCTGGGTCATTAAATAGTCTGTATACCAAACCCCCATAACACACAATTTATCTATGTAGCAAACCTCCTAATTTATTTTAGATTCATGTGTCCCCTGAATCTAAAATAAAAGTTAAAAATATGTGGGGGAAAGTTGAGGTAAAGTGTAGAGTTTGGTTTTTTCCTCACATTCAAAGTTAAGTTGCTATCAGCTTAAAATAATGTTTTATGATTGTAAAATACTTTTTGTAAGGGTCACGGTAACCAAAAGAAAAAAATGTATAACAGAAACACAAAAAAATGAAAAGCAAAGAATGAAACATACTAATAAAGAAAATAACTTATCAACAAAGAAAGACAGTAAGAGATCAACAAATATAAGATACACAAAACAACTGAAAACAATCAACAAAATGAAAGTAGTAAGTCCTTGAATATCTAGATTAAATTATCCAATCAAAAACGTAGAGACATTGAATGGAAAAAAGTAATCAAGAGTGTATACCAGCTAGAAGAGAGGGTCTTCATCTGTAAGGACACACATAGACTGCAAGTAAAGACATTCAAAAAGATATTCCATGAGAATGGAACCCAAAAGAGAGCAGAAACAGTTATATATATATATATATATATATATATATATATATATATATATATCTGAAATATCAACACTATATTTCAGATAGAATAGCCTTTCAATCAAAAACTGTAAAAAGAGACAAAGAAGGTCATCATATCATGATAGCAAGGTCAGTTCAGCAAGAGGGCTTTGCCTCATTCTTCCTCAACAAAAGTAATTGAGTAAAAGCAATGGCTTCAGAATAATGTCAGACATGCACATATCTGATCTCAGTGTATAACCATTATAATGTTTTCATGGATGTACTTTTACAGCAAAACTGGACATTTGGTGAAACTCTTACTCCTCAGCTTTGATTCTCACCTCCGTATGACCATGTAAATTTTCCCCATCATCCTCCAAAGGCCCTTCATTGTTCTAGGGTAAAGTCTAATCATCTTTAGCATGGCTTATAAGGAGCTTTATGATCAAGCCTCTGTTGATCTACACCACACACACACGCGCGCGCACACACACACACGCAGAGTCAACTCCTTAGTGCAATCTTCTCCAACCTCCTTATAGATGTTTAAGTCAAACAGTTAACACTGTAATTTTCTTGTTTGATGCTTACTACAGTTTGTAAATGCAAAACTGTAACCTCTATGGAGCAGGATCTATGTTTGTTTTGCTCACCAATATATCTCTAGGACACTGCAGAAGAGAGCTGCTGTCAAAATAAGTATTTCAAAATTAAAGACTGGTTTGTTATATATTTTCATTTTTTTTCAAAAGCTGATATTTTTATGCTTTACTTTTTAATTATTTAATCTTCCCAGTATAATTTTGTATTCATACTTATAATATAAACTTCTACTTATGTACATTTAAGTTATTAACTTTAATCCTGGCATTGTCAGAATTGGTCCTTTTCTTCAGAATTCTACAACCATTTTACTGCTCAGACTCTTGCAATTAAATCTAATTATTGTATCTTAATGTTTTCACTTGGAATTGTAGTTGGCTATTACCTGAGATTGGTTTCAGGCCAGAATTTTCAAGATTTGGCTTTAAGTGATTCCTGTTTCTCATGCTGCTCATTCCATTTCTTGGTCTGCAATGACTTTGCCCATTTGCTTTGGCAGCCTGAGCTCTGAACTTTACTTTTTTTTTTTTTTTTTTTTTTTTAGTGTCAGATTGTGTTAAACAGTTTGGCGGGAGAGAGTGTTGATTGAACAAGCTTTTATTAATAATGCAGTGACAGTCCCCAGCCATGAGTAGGAAGGAACTGCCTGAACAACACTCCCCAGGTTTACATGACACCTGTGGTTCTTACGTCTGAGCCTGTAATGCCAGAAGAGAAGCACCAGTCTAGAAATTATTTTATTTTATTTTATTTTATTTTATTTTATTTTATTTTATTTTATTTTATTTTACTTTAAGTTCTGGAATACATGTGCAGAACTTTCATTTCAATACAATAAATCAGTTTTCTCATTGTACCCTTTGGAACCTGTGGGTGGTTTTGAATTTCAAATATTGACAATCAATGATTGTCTTTTCATATATTTGATTTCTCTGTTACTTTCCCGGTAATGTGGGTCCTCTTTGACTTGAGTTTTAATATTCATAGCATTATTGACTTCAGCTTATCTAATTTTGCTTCAAACTCAACTCTGTTTTTGAGTGTGTGTTTCTTCAAAGTGTATCATACACCAGCTTCCTAATATAGTTTAGATTTTATGGTAAAGTGAAATTTCCAGTGCCCTTAAATATGTTGCCTTTAATATATGGTGCCTCAATTTATTTTCCAATGTCAATATATAATTAATAAACAAAAAATAAAACATAAGGGCACGGTACGGTGACTCACGCCTGTAATCCCAGCACTTTTGGAGGCCAAGGTCGGTGGATCACTTGAGGTCAGGAGTTCAATACCAGCCTGGCCAACATGGTGAACCCTCATCTCTACTAAAAATACAAAAATCAGCCCGGTGTGGTGGTGGGTGCCTGTAATCCCAGCTATTTGGGAGGCTGAGGCAGGAGAATTGCTTAAACCCAGGAGGTGGAGGTTGCAGTGAGCCGATATCACGCCATTGCACTCCAGCCTGGGCAACAGGAGTGAAACTCTACCTCAAAAAAAAAAAAAAGATTCTTGACTATAAGTGAAGGATTGAATATATGCTTAAATATTTTGTAAAACATAACTCCTACATAGAGTTGCTGGACTTAGCAATAAACTAAAGGACACTTAATTAAGTATGTCTTAAATTACATATTCCTGTATTTACTCATATAAAGTAGTATTTGTTATTTATCTGAAATTCACTTTAACCTGAGAGCCCTGTATTTTACCTAGCAACCTATTATCACACATTATCTAATATTTATAATTTACACACTTATTTTTATTAATAGTTAAACCAGAATTGGCAGATATCAGAAACTTTAGATTTCAGACCTAGAAGGAAGTCTTATTTAGAATAATTATTAACTATTAAATATTTTGCATATAAAGTATTCATTTTATAGAGCTATTTTTTAAATTTCAGGATTTTTTGACTTTAAACCACGTCTTTAAATGGGTGCTTATGTAATTACTTTTTTGAGTAATTTTTGTGATCATAATTTTTGTTCTTTCCTTTTATGCTTGTCACTATAATCTCTGCCATTTGTACCACATTTATTTTTTGTTATATGTTTCTCTGTTTCCTAACTAATTAAGTGGATTTTTCTTTAATTCATTTTGAATTTTCAATTGCTTTCTTCTTGTTATCTATTCTTCCTGAAGAAATCCCATAAATCAACTAAACACCTGAGTCAGATTAAAAACTTTATTGATGAGCCAAGAAATATTTTAATGATATTTAATATTTAATAACATTAATGATTTAATAACTTTTATTACTGACCATAAAAATTAGGTAAAAATCCCCTGAAAGGTATATGAGAGGCATTCAGTTTCTTAAATCAAATTATTAATATATGTAAATAACACAGCTGTACTTGTATTTTTTTGGAAAGAAGAGACTACTCAAGAAAATGCTTTTATATTTAAGTTATCATACAGAAAAATACATAACTGAAACATTTCCAAAAATTGAAGTATAATAAAAATATATTGCTGTGAAACATTTGCAAAGACATGCAGATTCATTCAGGAGTAGGCCCATTTTAAGAATTTAAACATTTCAGGCACGTTGGAAACAATTCCAGCAATAAGTCATTGGTTTGTCAAAGCCAGTCTAATAATACCCTTATTAACTATTTTGTGAGTGCTTACTATGTATGAGCCAGGATTGCACTTAGCTAACATTTTACCTTCATTTCCATGTTATATCTTTACTTTAACACTGTGAGATAGCAATATTCTTCTTGCTTTTTGGAAGAGAAAATGTATGGCTTTTTAGAACAGATTTTTTAAATTTCAGAAAACAAAATGTATATTAAGCAATTATATTTAAATGTGCTTTAACATTTAAAGGTAGATAAAATAAAAATAGGTAACTTTTTTTTTTATACCATTATCACTACTTATCTTTTACTGTGATAGAAACTCTCATTGCTCCTCACAAGGAAATAGACTATTGCATCTGAGACAATTGCATACTAACACAGTTACACCTCAATTTCCATCCCAGTATGCTAAATGCTAGCAGTGATTTTGGGCAAAATACCCTCAGGCTTCATTTTCTTATCTGTAAATTTAGATTAACAGTCACTATATCATAGGGCTGCTGTGGCAATTAAATGAGACAATACGTAAGATAGATTTAGTATCTGGCTCATAGTCAGTATTCAATAACTTCTGGTAATCATTAATTTAACTTGTGGTAGACTAAATTTTTCCAGGTCAGGTTTTGTCTCTCTTGTTATCACATTTTTGTTTAGTTTATATTGAGTCAAAATTATCTTTTGGCAGTTTTCCTCAGTGTTTATCTCACCTCAGTTATCAGAGGTCCATTTTGCCTTCCTAAATTCTTAGTTTATCTATTTTTCCTGCTTCTAATCAGCCAAACAAATAGACCATTCTATTACCAAGGGATTTTTCTAATCCAACA
This sequence comes from Piliocolobus tephrosceles, assembly GCF_002776525.5. Classification (NCBI taxonomy): domain Eukaryota; kingdom Metazoa; phylum Chordata; class Mammalia; order Primates; family Cercopithecidae; genus Piliocolobus; species Piliocolobus tephrosceles. The sequence goes on from NC_045438.1 coordinate 106,083,424, forward strand.
CTCATTTTTCTATGTCACATTGCAGAAGCAGGAAAACAAAATGATCTGCTCTAAAGCATGCATTTGACAAATTTTTTTTTTTTTGAAACCCTGACACTGAAAAAAAAAAAAAAATCTCATTGCTTATCCCTTTAGAAGTAGGTTGGGGGTAAAAGGTGGGCAAGAAGGAACTCGCTGTCTTTTCCATACAAGCAACTGCCTTGAATAATTGACACACTATATGAAATTATCTAAAAACCTTAAAACATGATAAAACTTTATTAGGTTTTTAATTAAAAAGTTAAGAAATGGTCATCATGCTAAGTCAAGCAAACTGGTGTTATGCCTATGTCCCTTCTTCTTAAGATAATCATACAATAGGAATTCAATTGAGTTGTTTTCATTTTTCTTTTTTTGGAACCTTTAATTCATAAAAAATTTCTCAACAAATTACATAATTACATCTTCAGAATTTATGTGAAAAATTATAAATGGATGTAATGAAATATTAGGCATAGATGGAAAACACATATATAAATGTCTGTATGTATATATAAATGAATGTATTTATTTTATATATATTTATACATAAATATATATATCATATATATGTTACTGTCTGTGTTTATAAAACTGCACACAGATAAGTATGAGAATTTAATGGAAGCGCATTAAAATATTCATCATTTTGCAGTCGAAGGCCATAATCCTAAAAGAACACAGGAACAGAAAACCAAAGACTACATGTTCTTATTTATAAGTGGAAGCTAAACACTGAGCACACATGGACATAAACACAGGAACAATAGACGCTGTAGACTGCTAGAGCAGGGAGGAGAGATGAAGTCCCGGGCTGAAAAACCACCTGTTGAGAACTATGCTTAGCACCTGGGCACAGGATCTGTACCCCAAACCTCAACATCACGCAATATTCCCATGCAACGCACCTGCACATGTATGATCTGTATCTAAACTAAGAGCCAAAATTAAAAAACAATCAATCATTTTATCTTGTGATTTTATTTCTTTTTATATGTGTAACCTGGTAGTTTCTGAACTTTCAAACATGAACATCTAATTATATTAAAATCAGATATAAGCAGCATCAAGAGAGAAAAGGAAATACAAGACAAAGAGGGGAAGAAACATGAAATCAGATAAAAAATTCTTAAAAGCATTTTTAAAAAGATTAAAATGGTTTGAAAAAAGAAACTAACACAGAAAACAGACAGTGAGCACAAAGACAATTCCATATTAAGCCTGCAGTAAATGTAGCAGACATCATCAGGATTTTGCATACATTTTTACTTTTTCAAAGACAAGGCTAGACATGTAACAGGAGATCCAGCATATTGAGAGTGGCGAATAGTTTTTAAGGGTTGATTATTTTCCTGTTTACTCCCCTTCTACTGCTTTCAATTTAGAGTCCGTGTTTCCAGTAGCAGAGAAAACTTGCAAGAACCAATTATATTATTTTTATTCCTAATGTTTTGAAGTAGTGGGGGTTCCTCAAAAATAAAAAAACAGAATTACCATATGACTCAGCAATTCCGCTACTAGATATATATCAAAATGAAATGAAGTGAGTATGTTGAAGAGTTGTCTAGACGCCCATGCTCATTTCATCATTCTTCAAAATAGTCAAGAGATGGAATTAGTCTAACTGTTCATCAACATATAAACAGATGAACCAAATGTGGTATATATACACAATGGAAAACTATTCAGCCATAAAAATGAAGAAAATCTTGTCATTTACATAATGAACGAACCTAGAGGACATTTCATTAAGTGAAATAAGCCAAGTACAGAAAGACAAATTAATACTGTCTGATGTCAGTGATATGTGGGATGTAATAATATCAAACTCACAGAAACACAGAATTGTGGTTACCAGGAACTGGAGACAAGAGATGGGAAATGTTGGGGAAAAATGCTGGCAGGGGGTGGGGGGGGTTGGTTAATAGTAAAAAGGACAGGCATTAAAGAGTAAGATTAAATAAGCACAAATCAAATAAATATTTGGAGGGTTAAAGTCACAGCCTAGTCACAGAAGCCACTTCTTGGCCTCTGATGCTGACATCTGCAATTGGTGAATACATTCTTTATTTGGCTCAGGCCAAATTCTAGGATGCCATGATCAGTTTTTAATTGCAAATATTTTCCCCCTCAGAGTTTACTGGCTTTAGGTCCTGGGTCCTGCCATGTACTGCCTTCAGCTTCCTGGCCCAGTGGTCCACCACTTATGTCAACTTTGTAGCTAGTAAGTCCTATAACGGTAGACTCCATAGCAAACTTACTGGCTCTCAGTTTAGTGTGTCCATGCAGCCCTGAAAGGAGAGGCTTCTGAATGCTTGCTAGTCTGTCTGTCTTTCTCTTTCTCTCTAACCAGCAAGTTTCTATTTTTGATTAGGCATAGACTTCCCCATTTTGACACAGAACAGTGTATATATAGAACTCCTAATCAGAGTAGTATGCATTCTGCAATACCTTCATCTTTCTACCACCTGCACCTCAAACTAAAATCCAGAGAAAAGAAATAAGTAGACATGTAAACATCTGATTCTGATTCACCTATATGTTTCTCCTTTTTTTCACTATAAATTTCAGGAGGGAAGGGAATTTCCATCTTCTTATTCCTATCTGAATAATTTTATTACATACAACTTTGTTGTCCAACCCACAAAACTAAAGTAGGAAGCACAGTTTAGAGAGTGTTTCTCCCATCCAAGTACTAACCAGGCCTGACCCAGTTTAGCTTCAAAGATCAAATGAGATCAAGCATATTTAGGGTGATATGCCTGTAGACTTAGACTATGTCTCAAGAAAATAGCCTTGTGATTTTTACACCAAAATTTTGAATGTCACCAGCTAAATATATTTTATCTTCACATTTTTATACCTAATCCTAATCTCTTGCAAGGTAAAGAGACAAACTGGTTGAGAGAGAATAAAAGTCATGTATTTAAAAAGGGAAAAAGGAAGTTTTAAATTACTACCCATTATGCATGTGTAGTAGTCCATTCTTATGCTGCTAATAAAGACATATCTGAGACTGGATACTTTATAAAGAAAGAGGTTTAGTTGACTCACAGTTAAGCATGGCTGGGGAGGCCTCAGGAAACTTACAATCATGGCAGAAGTGGAAGCAAACTTGTCCTCCAAATGACAGCAGGAAGTGGAAGAATGAGAGAAGTGCAGTTCTAAGGGGGGTAAAACCCCCTCACAAAACTATCAGATCTCATTAGATCTCACTCACTATCACAAGGACAGCATGAGGGAATTGCCCCCATTTTTCAATCACCTCCTGTGGGGTCCCTCTCCCAACATGTGGGGATTACAATTTGGATTATAATTCAAGATGAGATTTGGGTGGCTACACAGCGCCAGACCATATAATCCCACCCCTGGTCCCTCCCATATCTCATATCCCTTTCACATTTCAAAACACGAGGATGCCTTTTCAACAGTCTCCCAAAGTCTTATTTCATTCCAGCAAAAGTTCAAGTTCAAAGTCTCATTGGAGACAAGGCAAGTCCCTTCCACCCGTGAGCCTGTAAAATCAAAGCAAGTTAGTTACTTCCTAGACGCAATTGAGGTACAGGCCATTGGTACCTCAATTAAATACACTCATTAAATACACTCATTCCAAATAGGAGAAATTGGTCAAGACAAAGGGGCTACAGGTCCCATGTGAGTCCAAAATCCAACAAGAAAGTAATTAAATTTTAAAGTTCCAAAACATCTCCTTTGACTCCATGTCTCATATGCAGGTCATGCTGACACAAAAAGTGGGCTCCCACAGCCGTGGACAGCTTGCCCCTGTGGCTTTGCAGGATAAAGTCCCCTCCCAGCTGCTTTCACAGGCTGGTGTTGAGTGTCTGCAGCTTTTCCAAGCACACGGTGCAAGCTGTTGGTGGGTCTATTATTCTGAAGTCTGGAGGATGGTGGCCCTCTTCCCACAGCTCCACTTAGCAGTGCCCTAATGGGGACTTGTGGGGGCTCTGACCCCACATTTCCCTTCTGCACTGCCCTGGCAGAAGTTTTCCATGAGGACACTGCCCATGCAGCAAACCTCTGCCTGGATATCTGGGTGTTTCTATACATCCTCTGAAATCTAGGTGGAAGTTCCTAAACTTAATTCTTGAGTTCTGTGCATCCACAAGCACATGGAAGCTGCCAAGCTTGGGGCTCATGTCTTCTCAATCGATGGCCTGAGCAGTACCTTGGCGCCTTTTAGCCATGGATGGAGTGGCTAGGATGCAGGGCACCAAATCTCTAGGCTGCACACAGCAGGGGGGCCCTGGGCCTGGCCTTGGCATGAGAGGGGCTGCTGTGAAGATCTCAGAAATGCCCTGGAGACATTTTCCCCATTGTCTTGGTGATTAATATTCTGCTCCTTTTTTACTTAAATTTCTGCAGCAGACTTGAATTTCTCTTCAGAAAACAGGGTTTTCTTTTCTACTGCATTGTCAGGTTGCAAATTTTCCACACTTTTATGTTCTGCTTCCTCTTGAACACTTTGCCGCTTAAAAACTTCTTCCACCAGACACCCTACATCGTTTCTCTCAAGATCAAAGTTCCACAGATCTCAAGGACTGGGGTAAAATGCCACCAGACTCTTTCCATAGCGAGAGTGACCTTTACTCCAGTTCCCGACAAAATACTCATCTCCATTTGGAGCCACTTTGGCCTGGACCTTGTTGTCCATATCACCGTCATCATTTTGTTCCAAGTCATTCAACAAGTCTCCGGGATGTTACAAACTTTTTCACATTTTTCTTGACTTCTGAGTGCTCCAAACTCTTCCAATCTCTGCCTATTATCCAGTTACAAGTTTACTTCCATATCTTTGAGTATTCTTATTGCAGCACCCCACTCTACTAGTACCAATTTACTGTATTAGTTCATTTTCACACTGCTAATAAAGACATACCCAAAACTGGGTGATTTATAAGGGAAAGAGGTTTAATTGACTCACAGATCAGCATGGCTGGGGAGCCCTCAGAAAACGTACAATCATAGCAGAAGGGAAAGCAAACACATCCTTTCTTATGTGGCAGCAGGAAGAAGAATGAGAGAATTGCAGAGCAAAGAGGGGAAAAGTCCCTCACAAAACCATCATTTCTGTTAAGGACTCGATTACGTTCCTGAGAACAGCGTAAAGGAAGTGCCCCCATGATTCTATCACCTCCCATGAGGTCCCTCGTGCACATGTGGGAATTACCATTCAGCTTATAATTCAAGATGAGATTTGAGTGAGGACACAGAGCCATACCATGTCAGCATATTATAGACACCTTGAAAAACATCTCTTCAATAACTATATGCTATCCTGCAAGAGGGTTGTACCATAACCTATTTAAATGTCTCCATAGTATTCCAAATTTCAGTAAATTTTGTATTTTATATCTGTGAGTGTTATCTCTGTCCAGAAATTAATATACTAATATCATTGTTAGATAAACATTTATTCTAAAGGTGTTATTATTATTATTCATAGTTCTTAGATTTGGGGCTTCCATATTTGGAAATATCAGCATTCAGAACAGTGAGATTACTTGTCAGAAAAATGCTAGAGGACATGTCAATTTCGTTGTGCCTTTTAATTTACAGATTTTCTTTTTCCATGAACAACTGCCTTTTTTATTTGTAACTTTTTGTCTTTATGTATACTAGAAAATATCTTCAGTATCATTAATGGCTTTTCTTATTCATGCCACATAATTATATTTAATTCATAAGACAATTTGCTATAATCTTTCATTTTTAGAAAAGCAATGTGTGGGCTTTTTATATAAAAAATTAATATTTCATCGAGTATGAATAATTATCTAGTACTTAATACTTTTTATATAAATTCACTGTGAAATTTTACTGCATAAACATACTCATTCCAAATGGGGGAAATTGGTCAATCCTTTTTCAGGGTTCTTCATAGCTGCTAAATATTTTAAAGCTTTTAATTTACGATGTAAAAGTCTGAATCAGTCCAATTATTTTTGCTTAGTTATAATATCATTTTAAAAAGTGTTTGAGGGACCAGTTCTTTCCATAGTTACTAGGAATTCAAGTGTGATTATAACTTACTAAAGTGGGATCCATTTGATCTCCTCCTCTGGAAGAGATTTAGCAAAAAGCTATCTAAATAGCATTAAAGCAATCCATTTTATTCAAGTAAACTCTGAGGAAACCACATTATTTATTTGTACTATTTCAGCTAATTCCAATATAACATATAGTTTCATTACAGGAACAGAACTTAGTAGTTCTTAAGTGATAAAGGAAAGTACACTAAAGCAATATATTCAGAGTTTAGGGTGGAGGCTTGGAGCTCATATTTATCATTGCCTCAGCCTCCTTTAGTGTTTCAAACTCTTGCAGCTGTACACAAAAGCACTGATAACAGAATCACGAGCCTAGTACAATTTTAACAGCTGAACATACACACAATCTACTCAAATGCACAGTATTCTAAATATTTAGAGAGTAAATCTTAGATGATAAGCTTAAGTAAGGCTTTCTCTTCTCTCACCATTATAGATAGCTGATCACCCTAAAAACTCTGCATCTACTTACCTTCGAGATTCAGGGTTGCTGAATAAGTAATATGTTTTCAAGAAGGAGAGATGCCATACAGATTCTACTCTGGGAAGCAGAGGGGTTTAAAGAAATCCACTTATGTGTCCTGACTTCAACAGGAGAATATCCAGGGTTTTAAGTACCCTACATACTGAGCAGTAGAAATAGCAACATTTTCTCTTAAAACAAAAAGGTAAATACGGAGTAGACAGAGTAAAAGGGGTAAGGGAACAATGTTGGAAGTTCCCTCTCCATTGTGAATTTTTCAAGCTAAAACAGTAAATCTCTATTAGTCTTCCAAATTAAGGAACACCCTTAGACTCAGACTCTTTATGAGAACTAAATTGATTCATCTATTAGGTTCTTACTGATCATTCCAGCTCCCTATAATAAAACTGTTTCTTCAAACAGCATGTTTTTAACTTTAGCAATTATATTATAACATTGAATAAAACATAGATTTGGGAAAACTACTGTTTGCTAGCTCATTTTCTTCTTTCACATGAAAAGAAGTGTACATTTAGTTTATTAATTATTGAATTAAACATAGTAATATTACCGTCTTAGAAGGATTTTATAAAAATTAGATAATATTTATGAAAAGGTTTTATAAAACTCCAAAAGGAATAGAAATTTTAACTGACATTATAATTATTGGTAGTGTGATAAAATGTTTAAACATGTTTTGGACACAGGCAAATAGGAACCAAATGTATTGTATATTTACTTCATAAATAAATATAGCAGTTATGAATATCAATCACAATATTCAGATTCAGTTATGTAAGAATCTTTATTTCCAGTGGCTCATATTCTGATATTTTCTTCCATGGAATTGGCAGATAATCTTATTTCCACACATGCAACTCATCCCTAGAGATTATGCCACAATTCTGTTTGTTACAAACACAAGATCTGCTTACTGGAGCAACAGCCATAAACTGAGAAACTGGACTTCAATAGAAAGGGAGAAATAAAAACTATCCCTGACTCTGAAAGACATATGAAAGTAACTTCTTCAGGGAGAAGGAAAATGATATAGGTAAGACATTCAGATCTATATAGAAAAGGGAAGAGAAAGAATACATGAAGGTAAAATAAAACTATTTTTTATTAGTTTAGAAAACTATTTTTATGCCTAATTGATCTGAGACAACTGTTTGTTTAAAATAATAATAGTACATATTGAGCATCCTTAATTTGAAAATCTGAAATCCAAAATTCTCTAAAATCCAAAATTTTTTGAGTTCCAACATGATGTTACAAGTGGAAAACTTCACATTCGATCCCATGTGATAGGTTGCAGTGAAAATGCAGTCAAAGCATTTTTTCAGGCACAAAATTATCTGAAATATTGTTTAAAATTATCTCCAGGTTGCGTATAAGGTGTAAATGAAACATACTTGAAGGTTCACACTTGGGTAACACCCATAGACATCTCATTATGTATATACACCTATTCCAAAATCAGAAACATTTCTGGTCTCAAGAATTTCAGATAAGGGATAGTCAACCTGTAGCCAATGTACTGGATAGTTATAGCACATATTCTAAGTAAAATGAATGACAGCAATATCATAAGTAACTGGAGGGAGAAACTGGAATACTCCGTTAAGAGATCACAGCACTATATGTGAAATGGCATAGTGTTATTTGAAGGTAAATTAACATTAGTCATATATGCATAACGAAAAATCTAGGGCAAAAGTTAAAATACTTAAAAAGAAATATAATCAATATGCTAAGAAGAGAGATAAAATGGAAAAGCTAGAGGCAGAAAATGTGGTAACAAAAGGAGAAAAAGAAGCACAACAAATAGAAAATGACTAAAACATGAAAGTTATAAATCTGTGTCACAATCACTTTTTCAATGAATATTCTAAATATACCAGTTAACAGATATTGTAAGGGAGGATTTAAAAACAGACACAAATATATGTTGCCTATAAGAAACCTAGTTGAAACAAAACCGTATTTTATAAATTTTATAAATATGGTATTTATAAATATCATATTTTTATCAACTCAGATACACCTTGCTGAGTAATCAAAAAAGTTGTACTAGTTATATTAATTTCTGCTTTCTACAGGGAAATTTGCCACTGATAAAGTTGAGCATTGTGTAATATTTAAGGGATCAATTCTCCAAACAGCAACATTAAATTTGTATGTACTAACATCATAGTGTCAAAAAATAATGAGTTTAAAACTGATCGAATTAAAAGGAAAATTACACATATTTATGATGATATTTGGAAACTTTAACACCCTTCTGTTAGTAACTAATGTCAAGCATGCAGAAAATCAGTAAGATTAAGATAATTTCAATAGAACTATTACTCAACTTGATCTACAATACCATAAATATATGGAATACTCTATCCAACAACAGAAAATATACATCCTTCTCAAGCTCATATATAACATTAACCAAAATAGACCACATCGTGTGCTATAATACTAAGTATTTTATGAAATAGAAATAATATCAAGTTTTTCCTTAGTCTAAAACAGAATTAAACTAGATATCAATAACATAAAGTTAGTTGAAATTTTTCCAAATATCTGGAAATTAAACAATATAGTTCTAAATAAATCACAAGTCAAATAAGTTATCTCAAGAAAAAAAATTAAAATATTAAAAAATTTTCATTTTAAGGTAAATGGAAATTAAAATCAACTTACTCAACATGAAAAAGATAAAAGCAGTTAATAGAGGGAAATTTATAGCATTAAATGCCCATATTAGAAAATAATAAAGATCTAAAATCAAGTTTATATTCTACCTTATAGCAATTTAAGCATAAACCAAGCAAAATAAAAGATGATAAAACTTAAAATACTAATCTATTAATTTAGAAAAAGAAAAACATTTAAAAGAACCAGCAAATTCAAAATCTGGTTCCACAAAATTTAAATAAAGTTGATAAACCTCTGGTTGGGCTTACTATGAAAAAAATTGAAGACATCAATTACTATATACATACTTCAGCTTTGACCACTGGACTTTGGAGGTCATAGTTCCAGAACCCTCTACAGAATAATATGGAGGCATAAGTCTGATTGGAGTGGACTGAAGAGAGAATGACATTGAGCAGTAGGAGACAAAAGTATATTCTCTTTAATATTTTGAAAAGTGCTACTGAAAGATGGAGAGGAGAAAAACTGACCACTATCCAAATTGGAGTCAGTGAGTGTCATAAGATGGGAATAATACAGCATGTTTATAAGCTCATAAAAATGGTCCAGAGAGAAGAAAAAATTGATGATGTATAAATAAGATGATAAAATTGCTGGCATAATGGCTTTTAAAAGAGTTAACATGGATGAGATTTAGCACAGTTTAGTTAAAGAAACAGGACAGAAGAAGTGATTAAGGAGACTGGTGGGTGTTAGATATGGTTGTGGTATTTTGAGTAATTCCTCTTCTGATTGCTCCAGGTCCATAGGAGAGTAGTAAGAATGCACTTGGGGTGATTGTTGAAATGAAATTATTGAGCATTTGAGGAGAGAGGAGAAGGCGCGTGGTCACGTTTTAGAGGGCTTAGAGAATAATAGACAAGGAAAATATAGTATGATTGGCAGAGGGCATTAACTTTTGTGGTCACCACTTAATTTACTTCATTTGACTTTTAAAAAGTTTTTATGCTACTATTAGAAGTATTCTCTTACTATTTTAGTAAGCAAATAAAACCTGAACCGGTATATTGGCAAAATGTGTATATGTGTGTGTGTGTGTGTGTGTGTGTGTGTGTGTATGTGTATATATATATATATATATATATATATATATATATGTGTGTGTGTGTGTGTATATATAGAGTTTAGTTTTTAATAAAGTATATATTAAGAAGTTTTTAATAAAATAGTGTTTTATTTAAGAAAGCAGACTTGTCTTAATTGAATTCTAAATCATTGATGTAAAATCCAGATACTGTATTAGGCGGAAGTAAAATCGTGTTGCAAGCATGGAGCCAATCTAGAAAATTCAGGCAGTAGAACTCTTTTATATAGTAAGACTGGTTTATAAACAGTTCATATAAAAATTTCTGCATAAATTTCATAGATAATTTCAGACTGTTTTACTCCAGAATTTTGTCTTTGACAAACTTAATAGGGAGTGCATACAAATGGGTTCTTATAAAAAGAAAGCTATAAAGTTTATATATGACCTACCTGTTGCACAGATTAATTACATCACAGTAGAAACATTGTGAAGCATTTACATTCCCTTTAATATATTATTGAGGGCTCTTTACAACTTGCATAATGACAGTGCTGACCATAAAGAAGCAGGTATATTCTTTTCACCATCACTTTATGTTTTAGATAGTATATTTTGTTAGGTTCCTGGAGAGAAAATTAATTTGAATATTTTTCGTATAATGTGTATATATATTGAAACATTTGAATGGCTTATTTTGCCCTCCTTAATGTTGCCTGTTTATCTATTGGCCATTTTGTGATTTTCAATTGCTGCTTGATAACAAGTATTCACAGCAGTATGTTTTTTGATAATAGAGTTGAAATTATAGGCAACCATGAATTAGAACTGAAAGTTAGTATCCCTCCTATTGAGATGAGTATTAAAGTTAATTTTTGTATTTTAAAATATAATCATGCAATCTACTCTAAATTAATTATTTTCTGAATAATGGAATCATAAAATATTTTACCAGAGAGTGGTAAACGATTTACCTATTTATCCTTATTTAGCAATGAAATATCTATTTTCAGAAATATTTTTAGAAGAATAAATTCACCTGTTTTAAAAATCACATCTTTTAGGTGCTGACTTCCACCTTCCCTATAAATCAAAGCAGAGGGATGCAGCCAGGCTAAGTGGAATAAACAGTGCAGCCATACAGAGGGAAAACTGTTTGTAAACCTGAGTAGAACAGCTTCACTTGACAGAATTCCTTGGCTCTCAGTATTCTCATTCAACAAACATCCACAGAAACAGCCATACAAGGTGAATCTGAAAAACAAACAAACAAACAAGAAACCTCTACTAAGCATCTTCTGCAAACAAATCGTTGAACAAAGCAGATACCCACTGTCCCTGACGCGATGCTTCTGTTGGATTATCTATTTTAACTTAGTAGCACTCATATGTCATTATAAGTAATTTTTTTTTACTTTTTTCAGAATTGTATTTACCATGTGGTTCTGGATTAGAATCTAATGATATGAGTGCTTTGTAGATATTTGAAAAATGAAAAAGAAAGGCATGTTATTTTCTAGAGACAGGCAGACAAGTGAACAGATGTGGAGTTTACTGAAGCTTAGTAAAGGTGAGTCTTTCTAAAGGTGAGTCTTTCTAAAGTACCTTACGGCTTTGTTCTTGCATACTGAGATAGAACCTTACAAAATCACTGGAAAAAATAGGGTGGAGACTGGTAGAGAAGCTGTCACCAATGCTTTTATTTGCAGAAACAAAATGGGCTTGATGTGAATCTCCAGATCCTTTGTAGATTTTCTGCAATACCTTGGCTTACATGCAGTCTTCCTGAACCTGAATCGAACACATGGATAGAAAGATGGTATAGTGACAGTTTGATCCACCTTCATTGATCACTTCCACCTCAGGGGTGTGGAGCTGCCAATGCCAGAGGGTCCCTTGCATCTTTTTAAATTTGGCATGTGAAGCAGCCAGCATCATTGTCTTTTCTTGATCAAGAACAATTTTCTTTTTGAAAATATTGAGAGACAGAGACTTCCTGCACAACTCAGCCATAAATGGAAAGGGACTGTCAGCAAACCTTTGCCGTTTTGTCTTTGATTTTCATTAAAAGAATGCCCCTTAGAGTCTTGGGACATTCTTTAATGTCAATGAAGGAAAAATAGAGCTTCTATTTAATTGTATCTTAACCTTTTAAAATTTGGATTGTTGTCTATGGTTTAAAATTAACATAATAGTTCTAATATCATTTAACTTATAGAATACAATATTAATATGCATCTGTTGTATATATAAGCCAATAAAATGTTGCTATTAGTTAAAGTTGACATTGAGAATAATTGAACTGCATAATATATTATCAATTGGAAAAAGAAAGCTATTGGTATTATTTTTTATCTCAATATTTTATATTCTGTGATTTATAAATATAACATAATTTATATTCTTTCATAAAAAAATATGGCACTGTCATTTACTACTTAACACCTATATTTTCAACCTTTTGTACAGTGATATGACATTGTTTCTCTCAGGCTGAAGCATTGCAGAGCTAGTGCACAATCTTACAGTTTTCTTGTGTTCTCTGAGTGAATGAGAAAGACCTTACATAGATTTGAAAACCAAAACAAAAGTTTGAGAAAAAATGAAAAATAAGATTTCATTTAATTTCATTAAAAAGTTGTTTTTAATTTTTAAATGTTTAATTAATAGATAATAGTGAATAAATTTGTCATGTACAACATCATGTTTTGAAATATGTTTATATATTGTGAAATGGCTAAGTCAAGCTAATTTATATATGTATTGCCTCACATAGTTGTCGTTTTCATAATAAGAATACTTAAATTCTACTCTGTTAGCATTTGTCATTTGTCAACAACACAATTTTTTTTTATTAACTATAGTCACTATGTTGTACAAGAAATCTCTTAAGCTTATTCTTCCTATTTAACTAAATTCTGTAACATTTGACTAGCATCTCTCCAATACCCTGACCTCATCACTCCAGGTCCTGGTGACCACTATTCTACTCTCTACTTCTACCAGATCAACTTTTTTAGATTATATCAGTGAAATCTTGTAGTATTTGTGCTTTTGTGCCTGACTTATTTCACTTAATATAAGATCCTCTAGGTTCATCCATGTTGTCACAACTGACAAAATGTTCTTTTTTATGGCTAAATAGTATTTCATTTTGTATATTTAACCACATTTTCCTTATAATCCATAGGCTAATGTATTTATTTATTAAAACACTAATGCTTAAGAATTGTTAGCCTAGGCAGCAATGGCAAAACCCCATTCCTACAAAAAAATACAAAAATTAGCCAGACATGGTGGTGTATACCTGTGGTCCCAGCTACTCAGGAGGCTGAGGCAGGAAGATTGTTTGGGCCCAGGCGGTTGAGTCTGCAGTGAGCTGTAATCATGCCACTGCACTCCAGTCTGGGTGATAGAGCAAGACCCTGCCTCAAAAAAATAAGAAGAAAAGAAAGAAAAATAAATGTTGCCACAACATAGCATTAATACAAATGTAATTTACATTTGAAGTCATGGATGGGATATCTTCAAAAATTATGAATGAATATCTTACTGATCTTCAAATAGGAAAAAACTTCAAGCATGAGTGCCATAGATGTAATTGTGTCTCATCCAAATTCATATGTTGTAGTTTAAACACCAAGGTGACTGCATTCATTGATAGGGCCTTTAAGGAGATAATTTAAGAGTAAATGAGGTAAAAAAAAAAAAAAAAAAAAAAAAAATTGGAGCCCTAATCTTATAAGACTGGCGTCCTTATAATAAGAGGAGGAGACATCAGAACATGTGCACTCTTGGGCTCTCCTCTCTCTCTCTTTCTGTGTGTGTGTGTGTGTCTGTGTGTGTGTGTGTGTGTGTGTGTGTGTATGCTAACAGAAAAGGCCACGTGAGGGCACAGCAAGAAGGTTCCATCTGCAAGTCACAGGAGAAAAGCCTGACCAAAAGCCAGCCATAATGAGACCTTGCTCTGAGACACTGAGCCTCCAGAACTGTGAGAAGATAAATGACTGTTGTTTAAATCACCCAGCCTATGGTATTTTTTGGCAGCCGGAGCACAGGTATATTGATTAATGAAAAAGAAAATAGAAGCTGGGCGCGGTGGCTCACGCCTCTAATCTCAGCACTTTGGGAGGCTGAGACGGGTGGATCACGAGGTCTGGAGATGAGATCGAGACCATCCTGGCTAACACTGTGAAACCCCCATCTCTACTAAAAAATACAAAAAAAAAAAAAAAAAAAAAAAAAAAAA
>NC_045438.1:106098057-106130134 GCF_002776525.5 Piliocolobus tephrosceles
AAAAAAAAAAAAAAAAAAAAAAAAAAAAAAAAAAAAAAAAAATATTAGCCAGGCATCGTGGCGGGCGCCTGTAGTCCCAGCTACTTGGGAGGCTGAGGCAGGAGAATGGTGTGAACCCGGAAGGCAGAGCTTGCAGTGAGCTGAGATCTCGCCACTGTACTCCAGCCTGGGTGACAGAGCAAGACTCTGTCTCAAAAAAAAAAAAAAAAAAAAAAAATAGAAATGAAAAGTTGTGACTGTATAAATATTAAAAAATTTTGTATGGTAAATGCCTACAATAAATAAAATTAAAAGTTGAATGAAGAAATGGACAAAATTTAACATAAATGGAAAGCAACTGATTTATAATGCAGATAATTGTATAAAAATAATATAAAATATGAAAAGGACAAAATCATAAATGGAAATTTATTACTTAAAGGTATATATTATTATATTTCTATTTCTTCTATAGTTTTATACTTATTACTATAATAAATATAAATTAAAATATTATAATCTTTCACTTATCCAATATTCAAGGGATGTCACTTTAATGATATTTTCATTATAAATTGGCAAAGATCAAATTTTAGCTCTGAGTTATCTGTATCGCCACTTTCATATCTCTCTGAGTATCTAGGATTGACAGTGGTGCAGTAAAGGGGTACTATAGTAATAATGGGGGAATAAATTATGCTGAAATCATAGTCTAAAAGTTTACTTCTTGTTCATGTCTAATGCAAGACAGTGATACACCTCTTTTCTTCACAGTTGTTCTACACAATCTGTAACACTGCCACACGAAAACAAATTTAATAATTTGCCTTGTCAGGAAAAGAGTAGAGAAACGAAGGAACAATCAATTTGCCTGGAAGTAAGGCAAAGTCCTTCTATCAGAATATACTAGCTGAATCTAATCACATAGGCCTGCTCAACAGCCAAAAGGTCAATATAGTACAGGTGCCAGGAGAATGGAAAGAGCTGGACATTGGAAGTCTCCACTACAGGAATCAGATAATGTAACAAGAAAAGAATAAGTTTAAAGTATTCTGAAGAAAATTTAAAATAACACAATAATAACCTTAAAATGTTTGTTCCCTCGGAACCAGTAAGTGTTCTTCTTATAATTGATTCAAATAAATTGAGTATAATAAGCAGTAACATATTTTTAAAATTATTATATGCTAGGTATTCTGTAACTTAATTTTTACTCATAATCTCATTTAATTCTCACAAAACAGCCTATGAACTAGTTAGTAATATCATCTTTATTATGATTGACAAAGAACATAAACATACAGAACCTTTAGTAATTTCTACAATGTCACTCAGCTAATAAATTTTGGGGCTGCAGTTTTAATACAAGTAATATTATTCTAAAGCCAATGGTCTTAATTTCTACATGTTACTAATGATACCTAAAAAATATTCTCAAGGAAGTTTACCAAAATATTTTTATTATTGAGTGATATTCAAAGGAAAAAAATAGCTTCCCAACTATAGAAGAATGGTTAAATAAACTGGATTATAGCCATATGATTAAACATAAATAGCCATAAATAAAACAAAAACAAGTATTTACAGTTATTTAGAAAGTACTTTAAAGTGATAGAACAAATAAAAATGCAGCATTCAAACCCATATTCTGTTTCACATTTTAGTTATTTACCCATCCATTAATTCATTTATTGAACAATTTTTTTTTGAGACAGAGTCTTGTTCTGCCTGTCACCCAGGCTGGAGTGCAGTGGTGCAATCTCAGCTCACTGCAACCTTAGCCTCCCAGGTAATTTACTGAGCAAATATTAATTGTGCAAATATTATTTGCCACACACTTTACTCTGCTATTAAGGACACAGCAATGAAGGGAAAGTGATAAGACAGAAGTGTAGGGAGGAGGGGAGGGAGGGGTGAAGCTGATTTGTAGATGGTAGTCAGGCTACTCTGAAAAATTAATATTTTTGTTCACACATAAATGATCTTATATCCTAATGTATCATAGTACAGAGAACATTCTGGAGAGACTGAAGAGCCAGTGCAGTTATGGTGGTAGAAAACCATTTAGCAGTTTCAGAGGCAGAAATGAACCCTGTTTAGTGGAAATTTGTTAAAGAAGGGGTGGATAGTATAGATGAAGCTAAATTTAAGTAAGACCCAGATCATCCAGGGACTTGTAAGTCAGACCAAGTCATCTTGAATTACTGATTGACTTTCCCCAACAGATTGGACCGGGAAGAGAGAAAGAGATAAATGATATGATTTTGTCAGGAGTTCAACTGAGCTCCTGGGTGTCAGAGCAGTCTTAGGACATCAAACCAAAATGAAAGTACCAATTGATCATTTAATCATCTACTGAGATGATATAAACAAGAGGCTGCAACAAAGAAAGTGCCATCCCTGCCTCTTCTGTCCTCTTCCGTTTTCCATAATGACACTTCTCACAGTAGAGAGCTAGGTATACAGATGTGGGGGGGTCCTCTCACCATGAGGGAGACCCTGCAAAAAAGGCTTCTCCTGTTGTATGGATCCACGGGCTAGAGAGCGAAGGGTGGCAGAAGTTGGAGAGAAAAGTACTGAATATTAAGTAAGTGGAGAAAAATGTCTTCAGGTTACTCACCAAATTTCCTAATGAAAAAAGGTTTAGACAGTGGCACCTGGAGAAAGACACAACCTAAGGCCATTAATAAAACAGCTTCTGAACGAGGGTCCCAGAGCTAGCAATACAGGTATGCCTAAGAGGGTAGCTGGCCGGGGAAAGTGAGTTCCTGAATCTGCCTTCACAAACTGCAATGCGTTGACTCTGCACCAGGTCTGGTGTTGGGAGATCAACTTCCCTGTGAGACCTGCCAGATAATGTACTTGTTTGCCTATGGTCAGGACTGAAAAATCACATGGGTTTTGGGCCATGAGCTGGTTCCCTCAAATTCATGTTCTTAAGGCTTGTCTATATAAGAAATAGTGTATATACATGTATATTAACATAATATTTTTATAGAAAAGTATCAAAAAGAAGTATACAGATTATTGATCATCATCATCTTTGATTAATGAGATTATGATTAACTTTTGTTTTTCTTGTTGAATTTTTCATATTAAGATGATGATGTGAGTGTATGTGTATAAAGAACACAGCCTGAAGGCATTAAGATAAGTTAGTGGAAAGAAGTAAGATTTGAATTTGACTTTGGATCATGAAAAGAAATCCTGGATGCTAAAGAAAGGAAGAATTTATGAAGAAACAGAATAATAAGTCAAAGCTATGATACAGAAAAGTTTGGTATCTGAAGGAAATCTAATAGTTTTATTTAATTCAAAGAAGAAAAATTAGTATAGAATGGTACAGTGATAGGCATCTTGGTTTATATGCAATGCTACAACTAATGGAGAGTAAATTGGAAAAGGTCTGTATCAAATTGTGGAAGCAACTTTGAGCTCATATAAATTGTTGTCATAACTTTTCAAGAAATAAACAACAGTAGAGTCAATTAATGTGAATGTTCTTGTGTCTCACTGAGAACTCCTTGATTATAACATATACTTCCCTGGCCTTTGATTGCTTTACTTTCTTGTAGCTTGTGTGCAATACCTGTGTAGTTCTGAATATTTATCTTATCTCTTTATGTAGTAAATTAATAAGTGATTCCTGTTCAAAGACATGAGTTCAGATTCAAGTCAAAATAACATTTCTGGGCCATGTAAATTTCCCAGTGTCAAGTTACTTCTAAGTTTACAGGTAATGTCCCTGCCCACTTCCATCATAAGATGTGAGCTTTAACTGTATTCAGAGAAGCTTACATTGTGAGTGTCATGACTTAGAGCTATGAATGAATGCAGCTTTTTATTTTCCTCTTTATTAAAAATTCTTGTCCAGAAAATCAAATTAGGACCTAAGCAGAGACATCTATACCCATTTTCCCAAAGTAGAAACATTAAGAATAACTCCAAAAATTCAGCCAGACAAACCGTCCTTAGTTGTCTAAAAATATATGTTATCCTCACTACACATAAGGGCTCTATCAAATAGCAAGAGGCAGTGCCATTAATGATGATCTGTAGAATAAGCTGGATTTTTTTTTTAAAGTGGAGACACAATACGTTAGTTTGGGAAGGAGTTAATATAGATAAGCGTCAGGAAGATAGAATTGGAAATCAAAGAGCAGGGACAGATGGGGAAGAGTTTACAGAATGAAAATCTGTGGGATTTGGGAATTAATTGGTTGTGGAGAAGAGGGAGTGGTAAACAATTACTCTGAGATTTCAAATCTAGTTGACTGAACAAATTGTGGTGTTCTCTCTATATATAAAATGCTTAGGCATGTTTCCCTGAGACTCAGCTGGTCATAGTTTTTATGATGTTTCCTAGGATTCAACTGAGTGGGGTTTTCACCCAATCAATCCAATCGATAAACATGTCACACACTGATATCACAGAAACAATGTAAATCTGAACCTTGGAAAATATATCTAAATATTCTGCATATGTGTAACTCTGTGTGTGTGTGTGTGTGATATGTGTGTGAAGTACAGCACAATAATAGTCTGTATGCAACCATTTATCTCTGCTAAGCACTGTTTTAATATGGCTTAATATGCATCAACTCATGAACTAACTCAAACTTCAAACAAAAATGCTATTTTTTGACTAGGTGCTATTATTAATTCAATATTTACAGAAAAGAAAAGTGAGGTTTAAAGAGGTTAAATGATTTTCCAAGAGGCACAGAACCGGCAGATACAGAGGCTTATGTGAAGTTAATCTCATTCTAAGCCTTACAATAATTCCTCATAATGTGCTTCACTATCCAAACCTGGGGTGGTTGGGGAGAGTAGATATGCAGATCATAGAATCTGGGATACTTTGGCAAAAACAGAAGGTCTTTGTTAGAAGCATGGATGAGGCTGCTTGTGGGGGAAGCACTGATACTCAGATTTCCTGAAGCATAGGATGAGAATAGCCGTGCTAGGGGAGTACGAGAGCAGGTTTAATTCATGCCCCATGGCGGGGACAACTCACTATTCCCATCAAAACTTCAGTCCAGAACTGGATTAGGTAAGGTTAGAGGAGTTGATCAATAAAAGGAGTTCCCAATATTGAAGGGTAATACTAGATAAAGAAGCCTGTATTTTAAAATGATTGTAAGATATTTCTTTCACTTTTACATTCTTCTCAAAATCCACTCATAAGGCTTTATCTATGTTCAAGAATATAGCAGTGAAAAACAGGTCCAGACAGACTAAACAATCTAGACTTTATAATAAACTGAACAGACTGGCCACTGTATTTACATAGACTGACATGCTTGAAGTAATGACTGTGGATGACCCTTTGAGACCCTAAACAAAATGGACTACTATGAACATCATTTTACTGCCCAACAGTCATTATCCTTGTTGTCCTTCAGCCTCCACCTTCTGTTTAGGCAGCCTTTGTAATTCAAGGGAAACTGCCGAATTTGAGCTTCAGGGCTTGATCCTGATTAAGAAAGGTTATAGCAGCAATTCCACATTTTGCTGGTGAAAGGTTTAGGAGCGGATTCATAGTGCAATGGACTTAATGAGACAAAATATTTTCTGGAAAGTTTTTAATTTTTTTGTCTGTTTGTTTCCAGGAGAAATTCATTCCAGATTGTGAAGAAATCTTAGTGCCAATTGCTCTGGCAGCCATATTATGAGCATGAGACAATCAGCCATAGAAAGAAATACTCTGTATGATAGTTTAGAAAGAAGCAGGACAGAAACTTCTAGAGTTACATTGATTAATGGCTGAATCTGTGAATCCTGATGTCTGTCCTAACTTTGGATACGTACTTATATGAGTAAATTATTTTCCTTATCAAAATCTCTTCTTGTTTAAGCCAGCGTGAATCAAAGTTTCTGTTTCGTGTGAACAAATGTCTTTTACTGGTATGCTGACAATCTGATTAAATTGAGCAATCCAGATACGTAGATATGACCAGTTATGAATACCAGTTTGGTTTTATGAACAATTCGAGACCTTGGCTACTCCAGAAATAATAACATTCTGGTACTTTTGAGTAATACCAGATCAGGATCTCTGACTAAACCTGGTAGACACACAGTTCAAGTACCCAAAAGGTTTCTGTTCTCTTGCCCAGCCAACATCTCAGGAAATCAGTCATTCGTGTACAAAATGAGAGCTTGATCACCCTACCTAGGCTCTGTCATGCTTCTGCATTTAGCGGGTGGGTGACCTGAAGACCTGGCTCAGCTGGCATAGCTGGGCCTCTTTAAGTGGTCATTTATTCTAAGCTTTTTCTATTGGTCAGGCAATAATGCATAGGACAGTCCAGATTCAAGGGAAGTAGAAATAAACCTAGATTTGATAATTATTTTCCCATAAAATTAAATTACAAATTATATAGCAGGGGTGCTGACAATGAATACTTGAGTAAAAAAGATTGCTCATATGAGTTACCACGTAAAATGATTACATTCCTGATAGATAAAGTTTTAGAGTTGCTATTTTTTAGTCACAATTTATGTATAGTACTTTGAATAAGTTATTCCAATGATTTTTAGGTTGTTTTTCAGAGGTCCCTTTATTTAAAGATGAGAGGAGAGGTTGGGAAGAAGCACATGAAGCTAACTCTCAGCCCCCACCAGTCCTTCCACATTCTACTTCCTAGCGGTTCAACTTTATCTGTTTTGTGTATTGAGCATCTGGGTAATATTTTATTTGGAAAAATAATTCTATTCTTCTTTGTTTAAAGAACTTTGTACATTCTTCTCTGACTTTATATGGTTTATCACATTTTAGCTATTTGGGATTGTAATAGAACCCTTACATAAAGAGTAAACCTGTAGTTCAGATCTCTCATATTCAACTATAGGTCATGTTTTCAGAATGACGTTGTGCACAAAGCTATGAATCTACTTAAATTTTCATAGAGACATTTAGTATTATGAAATTCTTTATTACAAAACTAGGATTTTACCTGTTGCATAACTAATATCAACATTCGTATTTGATATTGTCCTTGAGGTTGACTAAGAGTAACAATATTTTCAATAAAATAGAAACTTCTAAATATATTTGCTGTTTTAAAATGATAGTTTTTGTACTTACAAATTAATCTAAAATTATTTTAATCACTATATTATGTGACAAGGTGCCATTAATTTTAAAATTGTTTGCCACATCATTTAAAAAATTTGATGACTTCTCTATGTCAAAACAAACATCAACAAGGTCAAAACAAAGCAACTTTGTTTTATTAAGAACATAATTAGTATGTTGTAAAACAGTTATTTTTGTTTTAACCTCAGCTGTGAACAATAAAGCAAAAGGAAAATAGACATACATACACATATTTAGAAGTTTGATGAGACAAGACTGAAACACTGTACTCTTCCACTAAATTTATCCTCTTCCTTCTTAAGAGTTAGACTTAGGATGATGCACTTCTGTGTTCCATAAAAGAAATTTCTACTGAAAGTAGAAAAAGAATAACCTGTGTCTTTCATTATGACCCATCATATTATATCTTGTACATTGAGTAGACAGATGAGGTGAAATTTCTACTTCTTCTTCTTATCACAGTAAGTCAACTTTAAGAATGCCTATATTTTTAGACAAAGGTTTAGTAATTTTCAGTGCTGAAACCTTTAATCATTCATTGTGCCTGTAACAAAAAGATAGAACTTATTTCAAAAATAGCAGTCTTGTCATTTGAACTAAAGAAAGAAGTCTACAATGTTAATAGATCACTGTGACAGGTTTTGTGGTTAGAAATAGGACAGAGGCAAAAAAAGAAAGTACTATTTTCATTTATCTTTCTTAGTAGTATGGACAGTCAGAGAGAGAGAGAGAGAGAGACAGAGAGTGCATTTGAACATGCAGATATTTTACTCTGGCTAAAAACAATTTAAAACATTTTTTTTAATGCTATCCAGTGGTTTAAACCTTATGTTGACAGAAAATAAAACTATTCTTTTTTTTTTTTGTCAGCTTTAAAGAATATTTATTCATCCATCTAATCATTTTATCTTTTTTGTTATTCATTTAACAAGTATTTATTGAACACTTCTATTAGTTTAAATACTGTGCTAGTTAATGTTTTTCTAACAGTGAAAAAGATACTATTTAACAACATACCAAAACAACATGAAAAATTAAAACATTAAACATAAAATTCAATAATTAGTTTTAGCTCAAACAAGTTTATATAAATATGTGGTAATAATTTCTGACAAAATCCATATGCAGATTCTGCTAACAGAGTTTTCTATATGTTCCATTAGTTTAAAAATCAGACTACTGAATATTTTATAGAGGAAAAATTACATAATACAAAATCTTAAGAAATAGAAAAGAGAAATACTCAAACAGAAATAATGTTTTATTAAAGACTCTTAAGTATTGTTAAAAGAAAAACTTTAGATGAATTAGATTTAGCAGAGTATATTTGAGCAAAGAAAAATTCATGTATAAGGCAGCTCTCAAAACAAGTAGACGTTCAGAGACTTCCATCCAGCAATGTGGGAAGGTAGTATTTACAGACGGAAAAAGGCAGAGACATACAGAAAGAGCTTGATAGATTATAGCTTAACAATCACCTTATATGAATTTAGTGTGATTAGTTTGCAGCCTGTGATTGGTTGAAGTTTGTCTGATGTGATTGGCTGAAACTCAGCTACATATTACAAAAATACGATTTTAGTTATGTTGTAGTTTGTTTACATACCAAGTTACATTACAGTTTGCTACATACAAAGGCAGCTTTAGACAATTAATTTAACAGTATAATGGAGTATTATATGAACAGTTGTTTTTGTCTTGCTGTCTTGTAAGAGATAAAATAGCATATTTTTAAAAATTTTATTTAGCCATTAGTGAATTTTTCTATGTTATTAAATGCTGACAGACAGTATTTTAAAATCTAGATAATTCTATGCAATTATAATTTCCTTTAACATTTACAAGGCCCAATAACTTCAAATTCCATATTAAACCAACATTTATTATGAACTTTGCATAAAATACAACATCTTACACAAATATGTATTATTATTTTATCTTACAATCAAGTTATATGAAAGTATGGCGGTGAGGTTATCACCAAATTCAATTTTAAAAAGAACCAAAAATAGAAAAAGCCTTATCCTTGAGATGCAACGATGTGACTTTTTAGGCATAATGTGTTTTCAAATAAGCAACGATATAGTTCACATTAATTAATTCCTCCAAATTCTAGAAGAAAGAAAACAGAAGAAAATAAAAATTTGGCATAAAATGTATAGAGCATTTACTAGATGACATACATTATGGATAGAAGGGAAGTGAGTTTGTTATTTTCACATTTTCAAGTGAGACCTGAATTTTTGAGATTTAGAATCTCTCTTACTTTGTTCAACATATGTGAGACTGGGTAAATTATAAACAACAGAAATTTATTGCCCACAGTTCTCTGAGATCAATGCACCAGCAGACTAGATGTCTTCGTAGAGGAGCCATTCCTCATAGATAGATGGTACCTTCTTACTGTATCTTCACATAGTAGAAGGGTGAGAGCAAGGTATCTCCTTTCAACGTCTTTTAGAAAGGTTTTAATCCCAAACATGAGGGCAGAGTCCTCATGGCTTAATCACTTCCCCAAAGGCCTTACCTTTTAATACTACTAGATTGGGTATTATGATCCAACATACGAATCTGGGTGTTGTGCCAACATTCCAACCACAGCATTCTGCCCCTGGCTCCCCCAAATTTATGTTACTATCATATGCAAAATGCATTCATTTTATTACAATAGCTCCCAAAGTCTTGTTACAGTACCACTTTACATGTCTAAAGTCCAGAGTCACTTTTTTTTTTTTTTGAGACAGTCTCATGCTGTTGGCCGGTCTAGGGTGCAATGGCGTGATCTCAGCTCATAGCAACCTCTCCCTCCTGGGTTCAAGAGATTCTCCTGCCTCAGCCTCTCGAGTAGCTGGGACTACAGGTGCAGGCCACCACGCCCAGCTAATTTTTGTATTTTTAGTAGAGAAGAGGTTTCACTATGTTGGCAGGCTGGTCTCTAACTCCTAACCTCAGATGATCCACTCACCTTGGCCTCTGAAAGTGCTGGGATTACAGGCGTGAGCCACCACTCCTGGCCCAGAGTCACATCTTAATATCTAAATCAGATATGGGTGATACTCATGGTACAGATTATCCTTAGGCAAATCACTCTTCAAGTATTAATATGCAAACCAAAATGTTATGTACTTTCAAAATACAATGGCGGAACAGGAATAGAATAGATAGTTTCATTACAAAAGAGCAAGATAGGAAAGAAGAAAAAGGTAATAGGTCCCAACCGAATCCAAACTCCGGCAGAGGAAACATTAAATTTTAATGCTCCAGACTAATCTTTTTTGACAGAAAGATATACCTTCTGGCACACTGGATCAGAAGCTCAGTCTCCAAGGCTTTAGAGGATCTCACTCACATGGCTTTGTTGAGAGTACATGCCTCAGTTCTCACTGTCTGGGTAGAGGCTTATGCTAAGCTGGACTGTATGTCAGTGGCTCTACCAGTCTGAGTTCATAGGATTGGCCCTGCTCTCATAGCTCCATTAAGCATCACTCTGGGTGGGTACTGCTTGTGGTAGTCCTAACTCCATGGTCCTATTGACCATTACCCTAGTAGAGGATTATTCTGGTATGTCTTCCGTTTCAGCAGTTCTCTGCCTGAGCCCCAAGACTCTCTGGTACATCCTTTCTCATCAAGGTGGAGGGAGCCAGATTCTTACAACTTGTGTATACTACATCATGATAGAGATTGCACCACAAAGATGTAGCCAGGCTTTATAACTTGAACCTTTCAAAGAGGCAACACAGACTACACTTGGACTCACTTGAACCTCAGCTGCGGCAGCCAAGTAGCACTGCACCAGAATGGAGGCAGTGGAGCCTTGAAATTATTCAGTTACCAAGTCTCCGGCAGTCTGGGACTGTGATGACTAGGACAGTCCCACAGATCTCTGAAATACCTTTAGGATTTCTTCTATTGTCTTGATGAATAGCACCAGGCTCCTGCTCACCCATACTAATATCACCACCAGTTGGTCCCTTGGCTACACTCTTGGTGTTCTCTCCTGACCATGCATTTTTTATTTTAGAACATGACTAGGCTAAAACATTTCCAAATTGAAGTTCTCCTTCTATTCTGTTATTAATTCTATCTTTGATTTGTGTCTCTCTTCTTACATTTACTATAAGCAGTCAAGAGAAATCATGCCACGCATTTGACACTTAGAGATTTCTTCCACCAAATATCCTGTTTCACTGCTCACAAAGAACTAAGGTGTAAACACTATTTAGTCAAGCTCTTTACCAATTTATAACAATGGTGGCCTTTCTTTTGGGTTTCAATAGCATGTTTCATACTTCCATCTGAGATCTCATCAGAATGGGCTTTACATATATTTACAATTCTACTAACATTCTAACCATGACCACTTAAGTAATCTATAAAAAGACTGAGGCTCTCTCTAGAGCAGTCTTCTTCCAAGCCCTCATCAAAATCAGCCTTCGTGGTTAAGGGCAATATAGACTTTTTTCCAGCATTTGCCTCCAACTCTTCCACCCTCTGCCCATTCCCAGTTTCAAAGCTGCTTCCTAATTTTGCGGTATTTGTTATATCAGCACCCCATTTATCAGTACAAATTGCTGTCTTAGTCTTTTTTGGGTGACAATAACAAAATATCTTAGACTGGGTAATTTATAGGTAATAAAAATAAATTGCTAACAGTCCTGGAGACTGGGGAGCCCCAAATCAAGGCTGTAGGTAAATTTGGTGCCTGGTGAGAAGCTTTTCCTCATAGATAAATGATGCCTTCTTGCTGTGTCCTCACATGGCAAAAGAGGGCATGGCAGCTCCCTTCAAATTCTTTTATATGAACACAGATTTCATTCATAAGGGCAGAGCCTTAATGACTCAATCACTTTCCCTAATGCCCCACCTCTTATTTTTACCATATTGGGTATTAAGTTCCAATATATGAATTTTGGGGGACAACAATATTCAGACTATAGCAACATCCCAGTCTAGAGCTGTACCTTGACCCCAAAACCAGACTTTAAAAAATATTTAAAACGTGTAAAGTGTTTAATGCCCTACTGCTTCATTGCCATTGTGTGAATGCTAATGATAACCTTTAATACAGATTTTCACAAAACACATTTATGTAAATGGCAGAAGAAGAATTAGAGCCAATATCCTCCACCTTCAATTCCAATACACTTTCACTGTAACTTGTTGCCTTATTCAATATGACAAATATTAAAAATATTATACAACATGATTATAAGAAAATTGTTAATGTTCATAAAACTGCTAGGCTGGGCACGGTGGCTTACATCTGTAATCCCAGCACTTTGGGAGGCCAAGGAGGGCACATCACTTGAGGTCAGGAGATCAAGACTAGCCTGGCAAACATGGTGAAGCCCTGTCTCTACTAAAAATACAAAAATTTAGCCAGGCGTGGTGGTAGGTGCCTATAATCTCAGCTACTCAGGAGGCTGAGGCAGGAGAATTGCCTGAACCCAGGAGGCAGAGATTGCAGTGAGCTGAGATTGTGCCATTGAACACCAGCCTAGGTGACAGTGTGAGACTGTCTCAAAAAATTAATTAATATATTTCTGCATATGTTATAGTTAATCTTAGATTATATGTGTATTATTTTATGAGTTTTCTAAATTTAAGATATTTACATATCAATCTCTTAAACTTGAATAAATTAAATCTGTTTACCAAATTAATATCTAAATGCCTCCTTTCATTAAGAACATACACGTGCAGCTTTGGACAGTCAAATTATTAGACAGATTCTCTCCCGATCTATTTTAGGATGAGAAACTTATGTATCATTTACACTTCATCATATTTATGAATCATTAGAATGGTGAGTGAAGAGGAAAGAAAAGAGGGAGAAGAAAACTCTTCCCCATGCATTAGTCCATTCTCACATTGCTAAACATAACTACTTGAGACTGGGTAATTTATAAACAGAAAAGTTTAATTGGCTCATGATTCCACAGGCTGTACAGGAGGCACGGCTGGGGAGGACTCAGGACACTTACAATCATGGTAGAAGGTAAAGAAGGAGGCATATCATGACCAGAGCGAGAAGAAGAGAGTGAAAGTGGAGGTGCTACACAGTTTTAAACAAATCGATATTACAAGAACTCACTACCATGAGAATAGCAAGGAGGAAATCCATCTCCATGATCCAATCACCTCCCACCAAGCCCCTCCTCCAACACTGGGAATTACAATTCAACATGAGATATGGGCAGGGACACAAAGCCAAATCATATCACCCACCACTGTAAAAAATCACAAACGTAAGTCACCATAATTTTCTTGCTGGCATCTTATGGCATATAAATATTACTTTATTTTTTTATTTAAAAAATGTGCGAAAAACTCTCAAAGATTTATACACAATTTAGGAACATTTCTATAAGTCTTACAAGTATAAATAGCATCTTATATAATACATTTTAAAATATATTTTATCATTTGCAAAAAAACTAAGTAAAGATAAGTATATTCACATTCATTTGATTATTAGAAAGACTGAGAAATATTCAATGAAAGAACTAACTTATCACTCTCAATCTTCATTTGTTAAGAAACACAATTTTATTTTAATGATTATTGCTGAGATATTTCTTTTTTTTTCTTTTTTTCTTTCTTTTTTTTTTTTTTTTTTTTGAGACGGAGTCTTGCTCTATCACCTATGCTAGAGTGCAGTGGCACAATCTCGGCTCACTGGCTCACTGCAACCTCCGCTTCCCAGGTTCAAGCGATTCTCCTGCTTCAGCTTCCTGAGTAGCTGGGACTACAGGCGTGTGACACTACACTCAGCTAATTTTTATATTTTTGGTAGAGATGGGATTTCACCATGTTGGTTGGCCAGGATGGTCTCAATTTCTTGACCTTGTGATCTGCCCACCTCGGCCTCCCAAAGTGCTGGGATTATAGGTGTGAGCCACCATGCCTGGATGAGAGATTTCTTAAACAGTGATGTTGTGCTTATAAGAAGATACTTCCTAAAGTAGAGTGATTTATATGGGGAAATGACTGCTAAATCAACCTCAGCATTGTTGGTACTTGCAAGGGATGCCTTTTATTGATTAATATGCAGAATAAAATAAGTTATTTATTCTTAATGTCCATACTAATTCCAGAATCTCTCTGATGAAAACATGTATTTTATGTTTAATTATTTGTATTATATATTTTGTTTAAGGATACATTTTCCAATAATATGTGAGTTTCTTAGTTTTTGTTGATGTAACAGAATATCAGATTGAGTAATTTGTGAAGAACAGAAGTTTATTTGGCTCACATTCATAGAGGCTGGGAAGTCCTAGGTATAGCACCAGCATTTGGCAAGGTGAGAATGAGCTCTTCATACAGAAAGAAAAAGGTGGACCAAACTTCCCTCTTTTATAATAAAATACACCAAAAATAATTGCATTAATCTAGTCATAAGGATAGTGCTCTCATGACCTAATCACCTCTTGAAGTCCCCATATCTTAATATTTGTTACAATGGCAGTGACAGGTCACATGAGTTTTGGAGGGTGCATTTTTTTAGTGGTGAGTTTTTATGAATATTTGTACAAACCATAGGTATAGACACAGTGGTTAAAATAACACAAATTCTACAGGTTACTAGTGTCAGTAAGGCATTATATGTTATTGTCATTAAAAAAAAACACATAATACCTATCAGTTATCATCATATCACCTTGATATGGTTTGAATGTCCCTTCAAAAATGTGTGTTGAAATTTAATTACCATTGTGACAGTATAAGTGGTGGGACCATTAACAGGTGATTAGGCCAAGATAATTTTGCCCATATGAATATACTAATGTTATTATTGTGGGAGTGGGTTTGTTATCTTGAGATTGATTTTTTGTAAAGGCATATTCACCCTTCTCTTGCTGCTTGGCTACCGTGCTTTATCTTTATCTTCTGCCGTCAGCTATGAGATGGCACAGAAATAAGATCCTCTCCAGATGCTAGGTCCCTGTTCTTGGACCTCCCAACTCCCAGAATCATGAGCCAAGTAAATATCTATTGTTTATAAATTACTCAGTCTTTGTTATTCTGTAATAACAACACAAAATGGACCAAGACACACCTATACATCAGTAGATATTAGTATTTTATATGTTGCAACGTGGCTATAATTTTGAAGAAAGACATACACACTCCCACTGCCCCTCCTCAGAAAAACTTTACACAATAAAGATTTTATTTAATGTCAGCTAATCCATAAATAATTTATAAATTAAGTTGCCATAGATCAATATAATGATAAGCCACATATTAAACTCTAATAACTATAAGACATTGATTATTCAATTAAAAAAATCAGAAATTCGGCTATTTGAAGAAAAAGAGAAATTTTATCTTAATTCTAAACCTTAAATTTCAGTAGATTAAAAAGTATTAGAATGTATGCTGTATTTGTAGAACCTCTAGCTTAATAAATTTTCTTCACCATTTAAAAATCAACCTTGTTGGGACATAATTTATGTACAACAAAATGCTCACAGTTAGATTTGTTTTGTCAAATCTATAAATCTCTGTAATCACTACTATAATAAATAGACAGAATATTTCTTTCACCCCACTGCTTTCTTTTATGACCCTTCACAGTGATTTCTTACGGTTTCTCCTGAGATTCAGGTAGCTACCGATCTGCCCTCTGTCACTGCACTTTAGTTTTGTCTTATATAGAATCTCATATGAATGGATTCATGTACTTTCGTGTATCTGACTTCTTTCAGTCATCATATATTTTTTAGGTTCATCCATACTATTTCCCATATGAGTAATTTATCTTCTTTTAAAATATAAAATTAATTTTTAAAGAAATATATAAATATATAAATTTAACCAAATAGTAAATATATTTATTTAAGAAAGAATTAATATTAATTAAAAAGCATATAAAATGTATAAATATTTATATAGACAAAAATTATAATTTGGGGTATATATAAATCCATTCGGTAAATATTTACTATTACATTAATAAAATGGATAAAGAAAATTGATAGAAAAGTAGTAGAAAGTAATAAAGGCGACCGACTGACATACAAAATATCCAAGCTTATTAATTATTGAAGTAACCTTAAAACTAAGAAGACACTTATTTTTTTCACTTTAAAATTCTTAATGGGAAACAATGAACATGTAATAAATATGAAGACTCAATTACGTAGGCATCCTCATATATGTGAAAAGCCCTTTAATATGAATGTGTAGTTGAAAACCACCCAAAACATAAATTTTTATACTGAGACAACTTTACTGGAGAATTCTACCAATTATTTAAAGAAGAGTTTGACACAGTCTTTTTAGAAAACAGAAGTGATAACACAATTCTACATAATAGTTTTCTGAAAATAGAAGAGGAGATAACTCTTCCATTTTGTTAAGATAGTATTACCTGGAAACAAAACCAGTCAAAGAAAGTACAAGACACTATAGTTCAACATTCTACATAAATATAAATGTAAAAATTCTTGACAAAATGTTACCAAATACAATTCTGCAATATGTATAAAAATGAGTGTTTGCATAGATGAAGGAGGAGGTGGGTCCTGAAAAGTAGTGAGTGCAGCAACTAAAGAACAACATGAAGTATTCCTGTGGCAATGGAAATTTTTTGTTTGTGATATTAGACTATATTTTGACAAGATATTACCATTGCTCAAAGCTGGTTAAAATGTACTTGAGATTTCTCTGTGTAGTTTTTTCATAATTTTATGTAAAATTTTTGTGAAAGAAAAAGCAAAGAAGAAAAAAACAAAGACATGATCGTGAATTTAGTTGATATTTTATGATAATTTCAAATGCTATTTTAAAATTAACCAGTGAGTTTACAGGTTAGTCCAATTGAATAATTTTATTTACTGTTTACATTGTCCAGGAGCTAGTGCCTGAAATGGGGGCCTCGTGACTCTGTCTTATCATATTCTAGTGTGACTGATCTGATATCCAAGAGGCAAAACAAATCCTCTTTACTCTTTGCTCTCTTCTCCTCAAGCAGAAGGAAAGAGTCACTTTTACTGTTGCAAGTTGCACTACTGGAAGCTGGGAGAGAGGTGACAGAAGTACTCCCTTGAGACACCCTGACTGGTGTCTTACTAGGTCATGTGCCGCCCATGTCTACTGCTCCCCAGCCCAGACAAGCACTAGGACTTGCCTTTCAAACTAGATTTGGTTGCCTTTCAAGTTTATCTGGACTCCAGAGTACTTTAGCCTGCAGTAGTGAGGCTTACTGAAGCTCATATTCTGACCACCGAGATGGGTGAGTCCTCTTTGGCTAGGGCATGTCTATACACTCTCTCAGTGTGTGGGAATCAGCTGTGTTTAGCCTGGGTTTACTTTCACTGTGACAGGGCAGCACTGAGTTCAATGCAAGGTCTTACAATCATGGTACTTCCCTCTCCCAAGCACACAGATTCTCTACACTATATGGCTGCTGCCAGGGGGTGGGAGAGGGGTGGTATTGATAATTCAAGACTGTCTTTCTCATCTTCTTCAGTGCTGCTTTCAGTAATATGAAGTTAAAATCACGTGCTGTGATTGCTCACCTTGATCTTTTGCTCATCCAATCAAATGTGATTAGCTTATTTGCTCTGAGACCTCATTAACTTGGAGCTTCAAAACTCTTGTCTGTAAAATAGACATAATGATAGTACTCTTTCTTTGGTTTGTTGTATTAAATGAGATGATCCATGTCAGGACTCAGGACAATGACCATTACTAGTGTCCCATAAAGTTGGAATGATAATAACAACAACTATGATAGTGATAAAGATAATTGCTTCAAGGTTTTAATGGCAATATTGAATTTATCTAAAAATAAAATGATGGATTCTCACTAAAAAGCAAAAGAAATGTAAATAATTTGCCTGAAGCAAATGCTGTATTGAGTAAAAAACCTTCATTCCGTAAAATAACACGTTTAGTTTTGTAATGTTCTGCCTGAATATATGTTGTGAAATAAAACTGGATGCTGCTACTATTATTGCTGAATCATCATATTTTGTGCTTTTAAGGCAGTTAAGTGGATATTTAGTTTGAATATAAAGCAACAGATAAAGGAGAATTTTTTTTTCACTAAAGGCCATTTCTATACTCCAGCCAACAACAAAAATAGTCTAAGAGAATATTATACCCAGAAACTGGAAGGTTGAATATTTCATTTTGAAGAAAGCACTGAATGGATTCTGAGTCTACTCTATCTTTGTATTTATTTATTTATTATTTGTTTTTGATTGAAAAATAGTAATTGCATGCCTTTATGGGGCACAATGTGATATTTTGATGCATGTATGTATTGTGGAATGATCAAGTCAGGCTAGTTAACATATCCCTTAACACAAATATTTATTATTTCTTTGTGATGAGAACATTTAAAATCCTCTCCTTTAGCTATTTTGAAATATACAATGAATATTAACTATAGTACTGTGCTTTGCAGCACAAACTAGACTGTATTTCTCCTATCTAACCGAAATTTTGTAGTTCTTGACCAATGTCTTCCCTTTGCCTGCCTGTACTCATCCCTTCAGCCTCTGGTAAACAGCATTCAACTCTCTGCTCCCTCAAGTTTGACTTTTTTAGATTCCACATATAAGTGAGATCATAGAGTATCTGTCACATTTGTCCCCAATAAGTATTTCATCATGTTTTGATATAGCATTTGGATATGTTTTAAAATATGCATAATATTTATTGATTTATCTATTTATTTATTTATTTTGGAGACAGTCTCGTTCTATCACCCAGGTTGGAGTACAGTGACACGATCTCTGCTCACTCTAACCTCCGCCTGCCGGGTCCAAGCAATTCACCTGCCTCCCAGGTAGTTGGGATTACAGGCGCCTGCCACCACACCTAGCTAATTTTTTGTATTTTTAGTGGAAATGGGTTTTACCATGTTGGCCGGGCTGATCTTGAACTCCTGGCCTATAGTGATCTGCCTGCCTCGGCCTCCCAAAGTGCTGGGATTACAGGCATGAGCCACTGTGCCTGGCCTAAAATACGCATAATAATATACCTGTATTTTGTGAAAATTAAATAAACTTATTAAATGTTGAAAAATAATCCCTTGCCTATGGAGTCACTTTAAAAAATCTTCATAAAGCTTCCTATATATTAAAAGTCAGGAATTTAATGCTCTGGATCAATGGTTTTGGCTATTAAAGAAACCAATATATTGACAAGATTTCCCAAGGAGATTATTTGAAATCATATAAATCTTTTTATTGGCTTTGTCACGTCATAAAAATAAAATATATATCTATTTTATAATTTAATTCCTCATTTCAGAAATTCACATGACCATGTTTAGTCATTTCTAGTAGCATTTGGCGATGAGAGAAGGCAGCCTTCTCTGTATTAAATAGTTCTCCTCAGAGTCTGTGGAGAAGATATAAACTGACGGAACTGAGGGACAACGACTGGATGATAAATGATAGTTTCACCATTTTTTATATTAACAAAGCAAAATCAGGAGGCAATATTGCCCTCAGCTGTTTTCTGTGAAGTGATACCATGTGGTTTGGCATGAGAAACAATTCATCTTATTCATATAGCAACACAGTTTCTTTCATACATATAGGTGATATTCCCTCAATACTTCCCAATGCATCTTTTCACTCTATTTCAAGATTCAAATATAATCATAATGTGCAATATCTCTCCTTGATATTTCAAGAGATTTTAGTAATTCCCTCTAATGTCACTTATGACTCTGTTTGCCAGCAGTGCTAGCAGTAGGGATAACAACTTGTCTTTCTTATAGAATTCATAATTTTATACATAATTTTCTTTATTAGCTAATTCTCCAAAATCATCACAAATCTACCTCATTTTTTTGAGGTAGGTACAGGTTCGCCATTCTTTATTCATATGCACATTGCTTTTTTTGCTTGTTTAAGTAATATCCTAAATTGAAATAATTATATTTTTGAATTAGTGAAATACTGTTCTATTTTTTGAAGTGAAAATGCCATCATAAGCAAATACACACATTACCTAAAAATATGCTGTAAAAAATGCAATATTACATAATGTTAACAAAGAATGAATTATGAAGATATATTTTAATATATAGTTTCTAGATTTAAGAAGAAGCCACAAATGTATCCATAAAAAATGGCAAAGAACAGGGACAGAGACAGAAATTTCACAAAGATAAAGCTATAATACAAGAGGAAAACAAATATGAAAGATGTATATTATCATTAATGAAATTTAGCTAAAAATTGAAATGAAAACCAAATAATGCACCACATTGAAATATTTTGTAAATTATCACTCATATTTAGCATTACTGTTGAAAATATGAAATGATACAAATAGTTGGAAGGCTATTAGGCTGTGTTGTCAAAAACCAAACATCTGTACTTGCCCTTTGAGAATTATGTTCTAGGAGTTTAGTTAAAAAAAAAAAAAAAAGATAGGAGCAATTAGTTAGATATAGTAACCTTGACAGCAATGGAACAAAGTAATGGTCAATTCAGAATTTTGAATATAATTTGTAACACAAACATGCAATGGGTATTATCTGACAAATGAAATCATCTTGGAAATAAGTAATCTTATCAAAATTATGTGAATAATGCCAATTATAAAAATGTGCAAAAACATTAGCATATAATAAGATAAAATAAAAATGGCCAGAATTTACAGATAATCAAATATCTGTATTTCTATCTTTTCATCAAAAAAATTTATTGAACAGAAAATAAACTTCTAAATAAATATATAGCAAATTGTTTGTCTCTGAGAGGAATATTATTGATAGATTGTGTGTGCATATGCAATGTTTTCTAACATGTCTTTGCACAACTGGTACATTTCTGAGTAAAATAAATATTAAAAAATGCAATCTTTATTTTGTCTTTATTAAAATATGTGCTGAGATTTTTTTATGTTAACATTATTTGGTAATGGACAGAAGGAACCCCCACATTTCCATTCCAATTATATTTAAAAGAGAAACATTTACCTTCACCTGGGGTAAAAAGCAGAAAATAAAAAAAGAAAAAAGAAAATAGATATTTAAACAAATTAGGGGACAAATTACTTATGATGAGTCTTTCATGGTAGAAAGCAGGTGAGATTGGAAAAATCTCTGACATGATTTGTCATGTTGGGGTAAGAAATCTGGTGAGCTAGTGGTTAACCCAGTTGAACAAGCTGTTGCCCTAATAGGCAAGTTTTTAGCCAAGATGAGCAAATTGTCTGCCCAGGTTAATTGGTTTCCCAGAAATTTTAGACACAAGCAGCAGTTATTTATTGTTTAAAAATCTTATTTACCTGGAAATACTTGTACAGAACGAAGTCTTGTTGATGTAGTTGGTCTCATATTCTCAGTCCCAATAGTGAGTGATGTTGACATAGGTCATTACAATTTTCACGATGTTAGTTTCAAGTATGGGTAAAACTTCCTCCTCCGAGTGGTGCCAAAGTTTATTGTAGCATAGCTTTTGAAGTTGGATAGAGAAAATAGGTTTTCTGGTGTCGGAGTTTAGGAGAGATGTAGAGGTTGAATGACAGTATTCATAGATTATTTTATTCACTGAGCTTCCACTATTGGGGGAAGGGGTCACCTATTTTCTTGTTACTTTCATGTTTCAATTTGCAAGGAGTTTAACAAGAGTAATGCTCCTGACTGATGACT
Organism: Piliocolobus tephrosceles; assembly: GCF_002776525.5. NCBI lineage: Eukaryota > Metazoa > Chordata > Mammalia > Primates > Cercopithecidae > Piliocolobus > Piliocolobus tephrosceles. Next base: position 106,119,771 of record NC_045438.1, read on the forward strand.
ACCTCTTCACTCATTCTTACATGTGAAAGGGGAAAAATAATTGTGGTAAATTTTCTTTAATAATCATGTTTTAGTTTCCTGAGTTAAAGATGAAAGATTTTAGAAAATAGCCGTGAAATTGTTTGAGTTGGATAAAAGCTTAATATATAAAAATAGGTAAGTAGGTTAAAAATAAAATTATTCTTCAAAATTTCATCCCACATTAAATGATGTTTTGTTGATTATGAGTTTGTAATCCTTTATTACTGTCCATTTTCTTTTACTTTTCTCCTTTAAAAACCTTGGTAATATTTTTACAGTTGTTAAGATAAAGAATTACTAATTCATATATATTTTTTAAAACTTTGTAATTTAATCCTATTTAATATTTTCAGTTTACTGCTCAGAATAAAATATTTTGGGCTGATTTTTGTATATGCACAGTCAAAGGTGATGTAGAGATAAGCTTTGTGTGCAGGTGCATATATTTTTATATCTGATACGAAGATACATAGACAAACATTGGTTTATTATATAATGACTCAAAACTGTAAATATAATCATTAGAACTTTCTCCTCAAGAATAGTTATAAGAATGTTCTGGACATAACAGAAAAATATTTTCAGTCTATAGAACTCAAAATGGCTATGTTTGCTTCCTTTTGAAAACATTTTAATTCTAGAATGTGAGAATATGAGTTAGATGCAATTTTATTTTTATTTTTCGAGGTGGAGTCTTGCTCTGTTGCCCAGGCTGCAGTGCAGTGGTGAGATCTTGGTTTACTACTACCTCCACCTCCTGGGTTCAGGTGATTCCCCTGCCTCAGCCTTCTGAATAGCTGGGATTACAGGTATGTGCCACCACACCCAGCTAATTTTTGTATTTTTAGTAGAGACGGGGTTTCACTGTGTTGGACAGGCTGGTCTCAAACTCCCAACCTCAGGTGATCCGCTCGCCTGGGCCTCCCAAAGTGCTGGGATTACAGGCGTGAGCGACCGCGCCCAGCCTGAGTTAGTGATTATTATAATGGAAGTGTTAATCATTTGAGAAAATTGTTACACGTGCCTGTGCATTCAAATCTGGAGGGATGAATTTTCAGTTTATTTGAAATTAAAATTTAACTGATAATCATATGGTTTTCAGTCTAGCATGTAAGGGGTTTAGAAGTTCTCACTCACCGTAACAATAAGTAAAATGCTGAACAAACTGAAAAATCAGCAACTCTTCTTAGCTCTGTCAGAGAAGTAAGAACATGCGGAAAACCCCTGACCTAAAAATCATAGAGAAAGACACGCAATTACAGAGAATCACAACTTCACCACAGCAGAAACCTATGAGCAGAAACCTCCGTGGAAACCAGTACCAGGGTAGGAAAAGCTTAACTGTAACAGACACATTGCTAGAGGCTCAGTGAGGATAAGTCTGAGAGTTGGAAACTCAAGCAGACCCAGTTATCTGAGGGATTCCTTAGTGAATTTTATCTCGAGGAGCTCTTGCAGGTCCTCACAGAAAATATCAGAAAAATCCTGTGTGCTTCTGGCAGGAGAAGGGACAAAATAATGATTTTGAAATACACTACAGCATTCTGTTCTTAAAAGGTTTGCCTTCAGGAGAAGATATTTTAGTAGAGCCTAACCTCCTTAGGTTTTATCAGTCTAACCAACTTGGGAAAGGAAAATCACAACTTTCTGACCCCTCCAGCCATTCTGGCCTACCTAAGCGGGGAAACAGTCTGGAAGAATTTGTGAAGTTCACATACCGAGAACACAGTATCACCCAAAGGACTGAGACCGAATCATCGGGCCAAAGAATGCTTCCCTTTCCTCCAAGCCTCACCGTGACACAGCCAAAGATCTATTTACCTAAGTTCCTTTCACCGAGTGCACCGAGTTCAGATTTTAAAAAAAAGAAAAAAAAAGTTACAAGAAATTCTAAAAGGCAAAAACCAAAACAAACAAACAAATTCTAAGAGACTTAACAGTTTTAAGAGACTAAACAAGCATCAAAACCAGTATCAGATATGATAGGGATGCTGAAATGATCAGACCAGGAATTTAAAACAACCATGACTAATATGCTAAGAGTTTTATGTTTTGTTTTGTTTTTTGGGGGTTTTTGTTTGTTTGTTTGTTTGTTTGTTTGTTGATGGAGTCTCACTCTGTCACCCAGGCTGGAGTGCAGTGGCATGATCTTGGCTCACTGCTACCTCTGCCTTTCGGGTTCAAGCAATTCTTCTGCCTCAGCCTCCCAGGTAGCTGGGACTACAGGTGCCCACCACCCCACCAGGCTAATTTTTATATTTTTAGTAGAGATGTGATTTCACCATTTTGACCAGGCTGGTCTCGAACTCCTGACCCAGGTGATCCACCTGCCTCAGCTTCCCAAAGTGTTGGGATTACAGGAGTGAATCACCACACCTGGCAGCTAAGGGTTTTAAAGGAATAAATATATAACATGTAAGAATAAAATTACAATGTAAGCTATGAGATAGAAATCTCAGAAAAACTTAAAATAAAAAAAGCTAGAGATCAAAACCACTGTGAAAGAAATGAAAAATTCCTTTGTAGCTCAGAAGTAAACTGCATGTGATTGAGGAAAAAAATCTCTAAGCTTGTAAATATGACAATAGAAACTTTCTAAACTGAAAAGAAAACGGAAAAAGCCTAAAAAAAAAAAAAATGGGGGGAGGGCAGGCTAAGAACTGTGGAACAACTACAAAAGGAATAACTTAGGCATAATGAACATTCCAAAGAAAGAAGAAGAAGAAAAAAAAAAAAAAAAACTGAAGCAACATTGAAAGCAATAATAACATGATTTTTAAAAATTAGTTCAGGCACCAAACCACAGATCCAGAAATGTCAGAGAACACCAAACAAGATAAATGACAAAAATAATTACACCAAGGTACATAATATTCAAACTTTAGAAAGTCTAAGATAAGGAAAAATATCATGAAATAAACCAGAGGGAAAAATACTTTACCTACAAGGGAGCAAAGGTGAGAATTAATCTGACTTTCCAGATACTATGCCAACAAGAAGAGAGTTGAGTTAAATATTTAAAATGTTGAGAGGAAAAAAAAACCACCAACCTAGAATTCTATACTCTGAAATTTCCTAAAAAAGTGAAGGGGAAATAAAGACAAATAAAAATTGAAAAAAAGAATGTTGCCAATAGACTTGCCTTTTACTAAATGGTAAAATAACTTCTTCAGAAAGAAGAAATAATATAGGCCAGAAACTCTGATCAACATAAATAAAACAAAAAGCATTAGAAAACAAATAAGTAAAAGTAAAATAAAAGTTTTTATTTTCTTATTCTTTCTTAATCTAACAGATAACATTCTGTTCAAAATGATAATAAAAATAGTGCACTTGATTATATATACATGCTTATGAATGATAAAACTGATAACAGGGATAAAAGAAAGGGATTCAGAATAGTTTCTTATTGTAGGATACTTAAACTAGGCACAAAGTGGTATACCGCTATTTCAAAGTGTACTTGGATTACTTGTAAACATATACTGAAAACCCTAAGGCAACTACAAAACCAAAAAAGTAAAGAGATAAATATAAAAGATACGCTAATAAAGAAGAAAAAATGAAATGAGGAATGATTTTCTCAAAAGCCCTGTCCAATGTTGAAACAAAACTTCTTAAAGTTGTTGTTGAGAGGAGTAAGGGTTATGTCTTACAGATTTGTCTAAATCATCTAAATAAAAATCACAAAGTATAATCTTTATGTGGCAAAATTGTTCTTTCTTCATTTGTATTACTTATATAAGTGAATCTTATTTTTCTATATTTATGCATTTTTAAAAACAGTTTAAATCTTTGTTAAAATGTCATTTATTAATCAACCAATCCATGTCACATTTATTGACTAAAACTAAAATACTTTTTCACCAGTAATTTAAATGAGGAGAAAAAATTCCAGTTAGTACCAGTTGTAAAATCACTCTGAGAAATTATTTATAATATTGAAAGAATTATATAGTGAACAGAATGCTTAGGTAGCACTCAGAATTTCTGCTACTGGTATATACATGATCAATAATTGCCTCATTTTATTTGGGCCAAACCTATATTCTGATGGGATAGACACTTTCTTGATTTGTTCAAGTTGTAAGACACCAATGTTGAAATAGTTATTCCTATAATTATGTTACAGCAGACTAGCAACCTAGACAGAAATTTTCTTGCCAGTCTTGAAGAATTAAGTTGCTCTATTATGAAAGCAGTTTTGAAGGGTACTGCATGGCAAAGGCATAAGGGTGCTCTGTGAGGTTGCTAGCCAACAGCTAGCAAGAAAAAATGAAGACTTCAAACTTACTACCGCAAGGAATTGTGCTCTGTCCACAATGTGAAAGTAGAAGAGGACCCAAGCCTCAGGACCCAAGCCTCAGAAGAGATAGCAGCCTGGGTGGTTACCTTTGATTTCAGCTGGTAAGACCCTGAGAAGAGGGCCTCCTTAACTGATGTCTGGTTCATAATTCGTGGAAACTATGAGTTAATAAATGTTGTTTTAAGTCTTAAAATGTGTGATACTTTGTTATGTAGCAATAGATAACAAAAACAAATTTTGTCAATTATCATGCATAAAGGTTTGCCACTCGAGTGCAAAGATCTTTTAGATTGATCTGGAGAGGTTGAGATAAGTTTGGCATAAAACCTTCGAGTATTGCTTGAATGAATTTGTCTGTGGGATAAAGAAATAGACTGTAAGAGTTTGACCTAAAAAACATTAATCTTAAAATAGAAGAGGAGGTACTGAATACAACATTGTATCATCTAGGCAAATTTTTTTCAACTTGTCTTTTTTGTGTTTGCTTACTTAGAGTTGATTTTATATATAAAACAGTCATCATTATAGTAAGTGGCCATAGATACGAACCATTTTTTCTTAACTCTACAGACTCTCCCAAAATCATTGTGAAATCATTTTGAAATTTGGGGGAAAACTATGATACAATGAGATTTTAATTAATTTTTTAAAAGGAGGGAGTGTGAGGTCTAGATTTTCCCAAACCACTTTTCACCCACTGGCAGGTTTATACTGCAGACTTAGAGGCATATATTATCATGTTTTTGAATATTACTTAATAAGGCCAGGGGCAACTTTTTCCCGTACACTATAAAGCATATATAATGTCATCCGAACTGAGTATAATTTAGAGAGCCAAAGGAAATGTCACAAACTTATACAGCCAGTAAAGATTACTAAAGGTCACATAGCCTGTATTCTTTTTCCTTTAGAAAAACGTGTAACTACATCTTCCCAGATGACTACTGAAAACACTCTTTGGTTCTATGGCCTCACTGTAAATACATATTTAGGTTTTTCCCTTTGTGAGAAATGTCTTCTTCATATCTACTGTTAATCACCCATACCTATTTGAGTATATTAAGACTTTGACATTAATGTGAACTAAATTATTCATGTAAACATATGTTGAAGAATAATGCTATATTCTAATTCATATTTAAATACATATAGGTATTATTCTATCTTTACTAAATCACTTCATATATTTGCTATTGGGAAGGTAGTAGGAAAACTGTAGTAGGTATGATGAAGTCTATCTAGATGTTCAACAATTTTCAGCTTCATTTGAACTTGGATTGGGACAAAGCAGATTCTGGCTAATAAAATGTGTGCAGAAGTGATATTCACTTGCAGGCCTTGACCAAAAAAAAAAAAAAAGAATAAATCTGAGCTATCTTTTATGACGTATTTTTCCCTTTTTCCATCTGACTGGAAACAAGGGATTTCAAAATACTAAAGCAACATCATTGAAAGAGTCTACTTTCTTAAGTCACTAATTGGAAGAACGTTCCAGAGAAAGATGCCTGATCTTAATTGATAATTTATGTGAGCAAGAAAAAAATTTCATGGTTCACCACTGAGATTTTGGTGTTAAACAGATTGACCTTTTCCTAATAGTGTAGATTTTCATTATGGTAAAAAGTGATGATTTATGAATTTTAGATTTATAATAAATTACAGTTGTTTTTATATTTTCAGATCTTTGAATCTATAAAACTGATTGACAGATTGAATCATTCATTCAATCAACCAAATATTAATCAATTTAAGCATCATTTATTCAACATATTTTTGTTGCCTCTTTGTCATGTATAAGTTGTGTGCTTAGCAAAACTCAACTTTAGATTTCAGCTTTTGAGTGAAGAAAAAAACTACCTAATCACCATCTTCTGAATTTTTTTTAATTTCTTGTCTCAATCATAAAGATTAAGGAATTTTAATTAATATAAACAATTGAACACATGAATGGAGTTTGAGTAATGAGAAAAACCCCAAATATGGAAATGAGATTTTTGTTACTCATTATCTTCACTGTATTTCTGTAATAAAATCACCTGCCAAAGAATGCCTTTTTGAAGTTCCTTGTTAAATCTCTTACTATTCGTATAAAATGAGCTTGGCTAATTAACTCAGTGAATTCCAGAAATCAAAGGTTATAACTAGTAAATTTGTTTAATAAGTGGACTACCAGTGTAATAGAATATTCACTTATAATGGGTTGCTTGGTAACTATTATATTTAATACCAAAAATAATATATAGACATGAAACAAATCAAACAATGTAATACTGCTAGCCCTTCTCCAGAGGACAGTTAAAATTTTTAAATATATTCTTCCACATAATTCTCCATGCCAATTAAAACAGCTTCAAATTCAATTACACATGTGGGTATTCTAATTTCTCCATTTCTCCCCACAGCAGATGCCCTTGATGCCCCAGGGTCCCCATAGTCACCATAGTCCATAGGCAACCTGCATTCCTTGGCAGGTATTGCAGTACTTTGTACAGCACATTGACAACTTCTCACTTGAATCATCCGATTCTTTTTTTTTTTAATCACTATTATACTTTTTTTTATCATTATTATACTATATGTTGTGCACACGTGCACAACATGCAGGTTTGTTACATATGTATACATGTGCCATGTTGGTTTGCTGCACCCATTAACTCGTCATTTACATTAGGTATATCACCTAATGCTATCCCTCACCCCTCCCCCCACCCCACAACAGGCCCCAGGGTGTGATGTTCCCCTTCCTGTGTCCAAGTGTTCTCATCGTTCAATTCCCACCTATGAGTGCGAACATGTGATGTTTGGTTTTCTATCCTTGTGATAGTTTGCTGAGAAGGATGGTTTCCACTTTCATCCATGTCCCTTTTTTATGGTTGTATAGTATTCCAAGGTATATATGCGCCACATTTTCTTAATCTAGTCTACCATTGATGGACATTTGGGTTGGTTCCAAGTCTTTGCTATTGTGAATAGTGCCACAATAAACATATGTGTGCATGTGTCTTTATAGCAGCATGATTTATAATCCTCTGGGTATATAGCCAGTAATGGGATGACTGGGTCAAATGGTATTCCTAGTTCTAGATCCTTGAGGAATCGCCACACTGTCTTCTATAATAGTTGAACTAGTTTACAGTCCCACCAACAGTGTAAAAGTGTTCCTATTTCTCCCCATCCTCTTTAGCATCTGTTGTTTACTGACTTTTTAATGATCACCTTTCTAATTGGTGTGAGATGGTAGCTCATTGTGGTTTTGATTTGCATTTCTCGAATTGCCAATGATGATGAGTATTTTTTCATGTGTCTGTTGGCCACACAAATATCTTCTTTTGAGAAATGTCTGTTCATATCCTTTGTCCACATATTGATGGGTTTGTTTGATTTTTTTCTTGTAAATTTATTTAAGTTCTTTGTAGATTCTGGATATTAGCCCTTTGTCAGATAGGTAGATTGCAAAAATGTTCTCCCATTCTGTAGGTTGTCTGTTCACTCTGATGGTAGTTTCTTTTGCTGTGCAGAAGCTCTTTAGTTTAATTAGATCCCATTTGTCAATTTTGTCTTTTGCTGCCATTACTTTTGGTGTTTTAAACATGAAGTCCTTGCCCATGCCTATGGCCTGAATGGTATTACCTAAGTTTTTTCTAGGGTTTTAATGGTTTTAGGTCTAATATTTACGTCTTTAACCCACCTTGAATGAATTTTTGTATAAGGTGTAAGGAAGGGATCCAGTTTCAACTTTCTACATATGGCTAGACAGTTTTCCCAGCACCATTTATTAAATAGGGAATCCTTTCCCCATTTCTTGTTTTTGTCAGGTCAGGTTTGTCAGAGATCAGATAGTTGTAGATGTGTGATATTATTTCTGAGGGCTCTGTTCTGTTCCATTGGTGCATATCTGTGTTTTGGTACCAGTACCATGCTGTTCTGGTTACTGCAGCCTTGTAGTATAGTTCAAAGTCAGATAGCATGATGCCTGTAGCTTTGTTTCATTGGCTTAGGATTGTCTTGGCAATGCGGGCTCTTTTTTGGTTCCATATGAACTTTAAAGTAGTTTTTTCCAGTTCTGTGAAGAAAGTCATTGGTAACTTGATGGGGATGGCATTGAAACTATAAATTACCTTGGGCAGTATGGCCATTTTCACAATATTGATTCCTCCTATCCATGAGCATGGAATCTTCTTTCATTTGTTTGTGTCCTCTTTTATTTAACCAAACAGTGGTCTGTAGTTCTCCTTGAAGAGGTTCTTCACATCCTTCATAAGTTGGATTCCTAGGTATTTTATTCTCTCTGAAGCAGTTGTGAATGAGAGTTCACTCATGATTTGGCTCTCTCTTTGTCTGTTATTGGTGTATAAGAATGCTTGTGATTTTTGCACATTGATTTTGTATCCTGAGACTTACTGAAGTTGCTTATCAGCTTAAGGAGATTTTTGGGCTGAGACGATGGGCTTTTCTAAATATATAATCATGTCATCTGCAAACAGGGACAATTTGAGTTCCTCTTTCCCTAATTGAATACCCTTTATTTCTTTCTCCTGCCTGATTGCCCTAGCCAGAACTTCCAACACGATGTTGAATAGGAGTGGTGAGAGAGGACATCCATGTCTTGTGCCAGTTTTCAAAGGGAATGGTTCCAGTTTTTTGCCAATTCAGTATGATATTGGCTGTGAGTTTGTCATAAATAGCTCTTATTATTTTTAGATATGTCCCATCAATACCTAATTTATTGAGAGTTTTTATCAGGAAGGCTGTTGAATTTTATCGAAGGCTTTTTCTGCATGTATTGAGATAATCATCTGGTTTTTGTCTTCGGTTCTGTTTATGTGATGGATTGATTTGCATACGTTAAACCAGCCTTGAATCTCAGGGATGAAATCCACTTGATCATGGTGGATAAGATTTTTGATGTGCTGCTGGATTCAGTTTGCCAGTATTTTATTGAGGATTTTTTCATCGACATTCATCAGGGGTATTTGTCTAACTTTCTCTTTCTTTGTTGTGTCTCTGCCAGGCTTTGGTATCAGGATGATGCTGGCCTCATAACATGAGTTAGGGAGGAATCCCTCTTTTTCTGTTGATTGGAATAGTTTCAGAAGAAATGGTACCACCTCCTCTTTGTACCTCTGGTAGAATTCAGCTGTGAATCCATCTGGTCCTGGACTTTTTTTGGTTGCTAGGCTCTTAATTATTGCCTCAATTGCAGAGCCTGTTATTGGTCTATTCAGGGATTCAACTTCTTCCTGGTTTAGTCTGGGAGACTATCCTGGGAGAATGTATGTGTCCAATAATTTATCCATTTCTTCTAGATTTTGTAGTTTATTTGCGTAGAGGTGTTTATAGTGTTCTCTGATGGTAGTTTTTATTTCTGTGGGATCGGGGGTCATATCCCCTTTATCTTTTTTATTGTGTCTACTTGATTCTTCTCTCTTTTCTTCTTTATTAGTCTTGTTAGCGGCCTGTCAATTTTGTTGATCTTTTCAAAAAACCAGTTCTGGATTCATTAGTTTTTTGAATAGTTTTTGTGTCTCTATCTCCTTCAGCTCTGCTCTGATCTTAGTTACTTCTTGCCTTCTGCTAGCTTTTGAGTGTGTTTGCTCTTGCTTCTCAAGTTCGTCTGAGTCTTTCTTCTTTGGGGCCTTAGAGGCAGTGTTAGCATCATGAAAGTTTGTGTAGCCAAGACATTAGAAATCACAGGGTAGAGAGGTGAAGATTCTTACAACATAAAGAACAGAAATCTATGGATAAATACCTACAACTTTTTCTCTGTCCTCCTGTGGAACCTTATGATACACACATTCAAACTATTTCAGAGGGACTCTGACAGGTGTTTTCTAGGATAACCTTCTAAATAATCTACCTGCAGTCAACTTTTTGTCTCTGGGTTTGCTTTGAGGAAAATCCTAATCAAGACTCCCACTAAATGTACTAATCTGAGACTAGATTTTTTCATACCAATAAGACATTGTATGTATATATACATATTTCTAGCTATATATTTTGTTTTATATATATAATTATATATTTATAGAGTTTATAC
>NC_045438.1:106130234-106134161 GCF_002776525.5 Piliocolobus tephrosceles
TGGTTACTGCAGCCTTGTAGTATAGTTCAAAGTCAGATAGCATGATGCCTGTAGCTTTGTTTCATTGGCTTAGGATTGTCTTGGCAATGCGGGCTCTTTTTTGGTTCCATATGAACTTTAAAGTAGTTTTTTCCAGTTCTGTGAAGAAAGTCATTGGTAACTTGATGGGGATGGCATTGAAACTATAAATTACCTTGGGCAGTATGGCCATTTTCACAATATTGATTCCTCCTATCCATGAGCATGGAATCTTCTTTCATTTGTTTGTGTCCTCTTTTATTTAACCAAGCAGTGGTCTGTAGTTCTCCTTGAAGAGGTTCTTCACATCCTTCGTAAGTTGGATTCCTAGGTATTTTATTCTCTCTGAAGCAGTTGTGAATGAGAGTTCACTCATGATTTGGCTCTCTCTTTGTCTGTTATTGGTGTATAAGAATGCTTGTGATTTTTGCACATTGATTTTGTATCCTGAGACTTACTGAAGTTGCTTATCAGCTTAAGGAGATTTTTGGGCTGAGACGATGGGCTTTTCTAAATATATAATCATGTCATCTGCAAACAGGGACAATTTGAGTTCCTCTTTCCCTAATTGAATACCCTTTATTTCTTTCTCCTGCCTGATTGCCCTAGTCAGAACTTCCAACACGATGTTGAATAGGAGTGGTGAGAGAGGACATCCATGTCTTGTGCCAGTTTTCAAAGGGAATGGTTCCAGTTTTTTGCCAATTCAGTATGATATTGGCTGTGAGTTTGTCATAAATAGCTCTTATTATTTTTAGATATGTCCCATCAATACCTAATTTATTGAGAGTTTTTATCAGGAAGGCTGTTGAATTTTATTGAAGGCTTTTTCTGCATGTATTGAGATAATCATCTGGTTTTTGTCTTCGGTTCTGTTTATGTGATGGATTGATTTGCATACGTTAAACCAGCCTTGAATCTCAGGGATGAAATCCACTTGATCATGGTGGATAAGATTTTTGATGTGCTGCTGGATTCAGTTTGCCAGTATTTTATTGAGGATTTTTTCATCGACATTCATCAGGGGTATTTGTCTAACTTTCTCTTTCTTTGTTGTGTCTCTGCCAGGCTTTGGTATCAGGATGATGCTGGCCTCATAACATGAGTTAGGGAGGAATCCCTCTTTTTCTGTTGATTGGAATAGTTTCAGAAGAAATGGTACCACCTCCTCTTTGTACCTCTGGTAGAATTCAGCTATGAATCCATCTGGTCCTGGACTTTTTTTGGTTGCTAGGCTCTTAATTATTGCCTCAATTGCAGAGCCTGTTATTGGTCTATTCAGGGATTCAACTTCTTCCTGGTTTAGTCTTGGGAGAATGTATGTGTCCAATAATTTATCCATTTCTTCTAGATTTTGTAGTTTATTTGCGTAGAGGTGTTTATAGTGTTCTCTGATGGTAGTTTTTATTTCTGTGGGATCGGGGGTCATATCCCCTTTATCTTTTTTATTGTGTCTACTTGATTCTTCTCTCTTTTCTTCTTTATTAGTCTTGTTAGCGGCCTGTCAATTTTGTTGATCTTTTCAAAAAACCAGTTCTGGATTCATTAGTTTTTTGAATAGTTTTTGTGTCTCTATCTCCTTCAGCTCTGCTCTGATCTTAGTTACTTCTTGCCTTCTGCTAGCTTTTGAGTGTGTTTGCTCTTGCTTCTCAAGTTCGTCTGAGTCTTTCTTCTTTGGGGCCTTAGAGGCAGTGTTAGCATCATGAAAGTTTGTGTAGCCAAGACATTAGAAATCACAGGGTAGAGAGGTGAAGATTCTTACAACATAAAGAACAGAAATCTATGGATAAATACCTACAACTTTTTCTCTGTCCTCCTGTGGAACCTTATGATACACACATTCAAACTATTTCAGAGGGACTCTGACAGGTGTTTTCTAGGATAACCTTCTAAATAATCTACCTGCAGTCAACTTTTTGTCTCTGGGTTTGCTTTGAGGAAAATCCTAATCAAGACTCCCACTAAATGTACTAATCTGAGACTAGATTTTTTCATACCAATAAGACATTGTATGTATATATACATATTTCTAGCTATATATTTTGTTTTATATATATAATTATATATTTATAGAGTTTATACTCTATATATAAATATATATTGTGTGTGTCTATATATATATATATATATATATATATATATATATATATATATATATATACTTTCAGTGCATTATTTTTATGACTAACTAGTACTCCATTGTGTTTATACAATGCAGCTACATACACACACATATATGTAACTGCATCGTACAAATATATATGAAATTATATGTGTGTGTGTGTGTGTGCATAGCTGCATGGTATAAACTTCACTCTGCAATGTGAGGTATGCATTAAATAGCCTACATGTATATAACTTCTATATAAACATCTAATATATAATAGGTTTATGTAAAGTAAAATGTACTGAAATATTCACGTATATATGTACATATGTAATAGTATACTTTTCTGATTATAAGCTTCACATTCATTATACTTAGAATCTCTCCAGTAGTAAGGGCTTATATCTTAAGTTAAATTCATGTCACAGTTTAAGCATCCTAGATATAGGGGACATCTAGTTATTCTCAGTCCCCGGTGTAATTATAGGCTAACATGAAGACATTCGTTATCTTCATTCTCTTGTTCTACTCAGTCCTGTGTTGCCTTTAGGCCATGCTTGGCATATATATATATATACACACACACACACACACGCGCGCACACAAACACATATATACATACATATATATATATATCCATTATCCCATTTAATATAGACACATCACATCAACTAGATATTTTTAATTTCCAGAAATTGTGCTACTCCCTAATGAAACTGTCCAGAAGCAGACATAGTTCTTTTAACTTTAGGACTTATCAGAATCTTTCTTTTAATCTTTCTAGACTACCTTTTTTTCTGGAAAAGGGAAATTCAATCTCATTCCTCTTTCAGCAAAACAGTGTCATATTTCATTTTTTATTACCATTTATTCAAAAAATCTGTAAACAAATTAGCAAACATTTAGGCTGATTCCGGGGCTTATTTTTAGATATTTATGTTGAACATGCAGTGGTATTTATTGATGTTTTCAATGTTCTCACATACTTTGGTAATTTCTCTTAAGTTAAATGTCCATGAAATAGATAGAAATTGGTTACTTTTAATCTCAGTCTGATGTATTTATGAAGGTTAGATTGTGATTATGATTTTTTAAGGAATGTATTTTTCTCTGTATCATCCTTGGAGGTACTTAATATCACTTTATTCTTTAGCTTATAGGTGTTGAATTTTTGGTGTTCCTTCCAGAAAGTTGGTGAGCTTTCTCTCACTTTTCAAGGGCTCTAACCTTTACATATTATATTATTTCCAGTAATTGTAGCAAAATTTTACACAGATGTTTATAGGTGATTTGTTCATAATTGCAAATACTTGAAATCAATCAATCACGATATTCTTCACTAGGTAAATGAATAAATAAATAAACTGTGGTACAGCCAGACAATGAAATATTATTCAGCACTAAAAGAAACTAGCTACCAAGTCCTACAAATATATAAACTTAAATACATATTACTAAGTGAATACAAATCAATCTAAAAAGTCAACATAATTTATTATTTCAATAATAGGACATTTTGGAAAAGACAAAATTATGGAGACAGTAAGAAGATCAGTGGTTGTCTGTGGTTAGGGCCAACGTAAGGAGAGTTAAATAGATACAGAAGACTTTTACGACAGTGAAAATACTCTGTATTACCATATTGATGGGCAAAAGTCATTATAAATTTATCCAAACCAATGGACTATACAAGACCAGAAGAGAACCCTAATGAAACAATGGACTTTGAGTGATTTTGATGTGTCAACATACTTTCATATATTGTAGCATGTGCCACTCTTGTGTGCGATGTTAATAATGTA
>NC_045438.1:106134171-106159256 GCF_002776525.5 Piliocolobus tephrosceles
CATATATTGTAGCATGTGCCACTCTTGTGTGCGATGTTAATAATGTAGGTGGCTATGCTTACCTGGGGATAGAAAAGATATAGGAAATCTCTGTACCTTAACAGTTTTGTGATGAACATAAAACTTATCTTAAAAATTTGTCTGAAAAAAGTTCTGTTTTATCTAGGATCCTCATTCCCTTAGGACATGCCCCAGTTTCAGGTTGTGCTTGCCTTTCAGTATTCATGATTCAGTTTTGGATTGGTCTTTGAGGATTTATTTTTATCTTATTAGATAAGCCAAAGGTTTAAAAAAAATCATCATCTAGCCATGTAGTTGCAAATGACAGGATCTCATTCTTTTTGTAATTCTTTTTTATAGTCTGAATAGTACTCCATTGTGTTTCTGTATTACATTTTCTATATCCATTCATCTGTTGATGAACACTTAGGTTGATTCTAAATCTTGGCTACTTTAAATAGTGTTACAATAACCAAAAAAAAGTGCAGATATCTCTTCAATATACTTACTTCTTTTTTGGGGGTACATATCCGGCAGTAAAACTACCGGACCGTATGGTAGTTCTATTTTTTTGTTTTTTGAGGAAACTTCATGCTCTTCTCCGTAGTAGTTGTACTAATTTACATTTCCACCAGCAGTGAAGGTTCCTCTTTCTCCACTCATTTGTGGAAGCTAAAAATTAAAACCACTGAACTCATGGAGACAGAGAGTAGAATGATGATTACCAGAAGCAGAGAAGAGTAGTGGAAGTTGGGGTGGGAAGTGGGGATGGTTAATGGGTACAAAAATATAGTTAGATGGAATGAATAAGATGTAATATTAGTATAATACGGTGACTATAGTAATAATAATTTATTGTACAGTTAAAAATAACTAAAGTGTATAATTGGAATGTTTGTAATACAAATAAACAATAAATACTTGAGGTGATAGATACCTAATTCATTCTGATATGATTATTACATATTGCATGCCTGTACCAAAATATCTCATGTACCCCAAACATGTACACATCTACTATGTACCCCTAAAAGCTATAAACTTAAAATATTATCTAATATGCAGATTATCTAATTATCTAATTATCTAATATGCAGGGTTTTGTAAAATATTAGAACCTCCTTTTTACTAAATCATGGAAGTATGCTTAGAAAGTTCCTTCAGTACCAATTGTGAATTACATTATTAAATGTATATTCTCATTTGAGACGTTGGCAGGGTTCTTGGCTCTTAGAAGAGGAATGCCAATCAATTTTAAACTTAGAGTTAATAGAAGAAAATATACTAAAGTAGATAATAAATGATATTATGGGAATTTAGGTGAAAGTACAATAATTTAGATCTGATGAAATTTCACCTATCCCTTCTCAAAGAGTTCAATCCTCACTGATAAGTGGAAGCGGTTAAAATGTCAAAAGCTCTGTCACTCTATCACACTGAATATGTGCTATGAGAGAAATATCAGAGTTGACACAAAGTCATTTAACCTGAAGAAGTAAAAGTTTAAGCTTATTTTTCTTAGATGAGTATGAAGGTGGGGAGGATGAACAGGTGTTTATTTTTTATGCAATGAGTTTGAGATGCCTGTTAGATTTCCAGGCAGTTATGCTGAGAAAGCAGTGGGCCATGTTAATTTGGAGATATCTACATTTAGGCATACATTTCAGCATTTATTAGTGTATGGATAGTCTGAAAATCCATGACACTGATTAAAAATGACAAGGGAACAAGTGAAGAATAAAAAAAGAAGCCATACAAAAGCTTAGCTCTAGGCCAATGTAAATTTTAGAAAACCACAGTTCTCATACTCACAATATGTATGCCATCCTTTGAACATGCCTAGGCAGTCTACAGATATTGAGGTTTTCCAATGAGTTTTATTACATATACGCATACATTTAGGGAAAAGCCTTTTTCTCTCACTTTTGTAAACCTATTTTTAGATTATGTTTCTGTAATGATCCTACATTACCCTGATGTTTACTTCACACTCAGCATGTTAAACTATGGTTAACTTCAAAGGCACTTAATGCCAAAAGGAAACTACATCTGCAGTGCTTTCATTGGTTTTCTAGGCAAACAGGTTTAACTATAATTTATTCGGCATATAAATAGATTACTTTAAAAAATAAACCATACATATTTTTGCTTTGAGACTTCCTTTACTTTTGAGGCTGATGAAACCTTAGTTTATTTGAGTATTTAAAAATTAAGGCTTTTGTTCATTTTGAGCAGTTGCCAGGTTCGATGGACCTAATTTGTTTTTGGTGTATAAATTTTTTTGTGAAGAATTCATTTGTTACACAGTTTTTATTTTACTCAAAGATTTCATTCTTTTGTACTTCTCTTTTATTGATGTTCTTTTGTGTTCAGAGCTGTTTTTTGTAATCCTGTCCTTGAAACTTGCTTTTAAGCCTAATCTAAAATGTAACTGATAACACACACAAAAAACATTGTGGAACGCTGGTAAATATACACCATTATTAGAAAACCTAAGATCCTGTTCCAGCTACATTTTGTCAAGGAGTAGAATATTACAAGCACCCCAAAAACTAATCATGCCGCTTTCTAGTCATGACTGTTAGACAGAAACTACTATCTTGACTTGAAAATCATATACTAATTTTAGCTGTTTTGTGCCGTATAGCATTGGAACCATAGGGCAAGTGCATCTTTTTTATATCTGATTTTTTATTCAAGTTTTCTTATGAAAGTCTCCCAAGTTGTATATAATTATAGTTGCTGTACAGTAATCTATCATAAAGATATTTTCAAATCTAATTATTCATTTTTATCTTCATGGACATTTGAGAATTTTCCATTTTAGAGCTATTTCAAAATGTTTAAATATGCATTTCAATACTTTCTGGGAATATATGCCATATTTCCATTGGATATATACCAAAGAGTAAAATTTCTAGGTTAGAAGACAACATATAGTCATCTTCTGAAGATATTAATAAATGGTTCCCAAGTAGAGTTGTGCCACTGAAACTGCTACCAGCACTTCATGAGAGTACCAATTGCTTTGTTTTCTTACTATCATTTGGAATTTTCTATATTTTCCATTTTTGTTATTCTGATACACTTGTAGAATTTTACCAAATGTGGTGTTAATTTGAATTTCTTGAAAAAATAAAGTTTTGAATTTTTTTTACATATTTATTGACCTTTATCATTGTATGTTTAAATGTTTTGTTCATTTTCATCAACTATTTTCTGTCTTTTATTTATGAATTTTCAGGAAAGAGTTTATTTTTAAACACACTTACTTTGCAGCATTGTGTGCCATCACCATGAAGACATCAGATCAAATTAATAAAAAAATTTACAGACACAGGGTGAGTGTTCTAAACACAGGGGTGACAGATGAGGCCAAGGAAACAAATATACTATCATAATGATAGTGTGGAGAATATGACAAAAAACAGAACTTTAAGGAACTGCTGGGACTAGGAAAAGAAAAAATACAAAATAAGCCCAAGAAAGTAAACTGAATAAGAAGTAACAGGTTAGGGGGGCTCAGAGAACCCTGAGCCAGCTATTTAACCAGTCTTGTCATTGCTATTGGAGTTCTATTGGAATGATCAACAAAAGTCCTTATTACTGACCTCTACATGGCCTTTAGCTAACTCCCAGAGGAATTTTTCAAACTCTATGCTTCTGGAAAGACCACTCCGTAATTCATGCTGCCTCACTACTACTCACAAGTTCAAAATCACAATTTGCATTAAGTGCCAACAACACTAATCCCATCAGCCCCACCATTCTGCTTACAACAGTCACTACAGCAACAGCAATATTTCTAACTTGTGTTTCATCACCTGGACACTTACACCTGAAATGACTCACTCTGGACTTAACTCCCTTGGGGATTGATTCACATCTTATCTCTTGACATACCATATTCTAAGTATTATTTTAACTATTCTCAGACATATCTATAGCCATTTTCCCCTGAAAACTTCACTCACGTAAAAGTTAGTAAGATGATTATCAAGATCTCACACAAATGTTATTTTCCAAGCAAAAACATTGCATATTTAGAGAAAAATCAGAAAATTTCCCATAATTTATTCCATTTAATCTCTCTTCTTTCACTCACATCTGCCTTCAGTATAAATAAGAGCCATGGTGATTGTACTGATATATAGTATGTCATTTTATACCCAAATCTTTATTATGGCTTCCAATATCACTCAAAGCAAAACCTCAAACTCTTATCTTCTCCTTCAATATTTTGATAACTTGTCACTTCCATGACCTACTCCTCATCCTGTTAGTTCAATTTTCTAATACTCTTTGTGTTCATTTGTTTTTAGTCACACAAGCATTTGTGATTTCTTTAAATGCCCAGCAGGTCTCTGAGGTTGTAGAATGCTAAATTCTATACCTAGAATTCATTTTTCCATATGAATACAGAGATTTTATTTCTGTTCTTTCAGATCTTCGTTTAAATATTATCTCATCTGAGAAGTCTTCATTGATTGCCTCATATGAAATATCAACCCTATTTCACTCTCTTTTCACATTGCTTCACCTTCTTCACTCCAAAAATTATAAAATTAGGAGCTAAAAGATTTAATGTCAGAAAATCAGAGCAGAAGTTTGTTAAGCTCATTGAGTTAAGATGCAAGGAGGGCCTGAACTGAGGCATGGTAAGTAATATAGGAGATAAAAGTTTAGATGAATATGAGACTTTGAACTAGAATCACAACTAACTACAGATATGAAGCAAAGATCGATGTTGGAAAAATGAATCAAGGATAATTGGAATGATTGAATGTGTTTGTATTTCAAAGAATGTATCAACACTGATTCCAAAAACAGCAAATCAAATAAGAATATGAGAAAAGCTTGTCTGAGGTGATAGGGGAATGTAGAGGTTGGAGAGGGGCTTACAAATTGTAAACAGGGAAGACTGTTTTTTCCTATGTCATTAAAACTATTTAATATCACCAAATTAAATTATTTCTCCCCAGGGAACTCTTAAATGTCCAGAGAATAGGGAAAATAATTTCATATAAATTGAACAATCTTTGACTTCAAGTACCTCAGTGTATTCTTATATAAAGCAGTTAAAAAAAAAAAAAAAAAAAACTCAATGGGAAAACTACAGGCATATTATCTAAATATATATATATATATATATAAAATGTTTATATCAATGGCATAGAAAAATCATATTTATCACTTATTAGGAGCTTCAACCGTGAGTAAAATTTACTGTTTAAGTTCATAGGACTTTCAAGCACTATGGAACAAATATAAAATTTAATGTGGCCTAGAGAAGGTTTAGTTCATAAACTCAGACTGTAAAATTTGACTAGAACTTCATAAAAACTAAAAGGAACTTGACATCCTGATGTATCTAACACAATGTGGTATCCTAGAATACATTCCAGGAGAGAAAAATAGCATTAATGCAAACATTAGTGAAATTTGCAGTCTCTAGTTTAATTAATAATATTAGACTAACGTTAATTTCTAAGATTTGACAAATGAACCATGAAATATTAACATTAAGGGAAACTGGTTGAAGAGTGTGCAAGAACCTCTACATTATATCTATAGTATTTGAAAAAATGCAAAATTATTACAAAATAAATTTAATTAAATTACAAATGTGAAATAAAGGTACAGTAACATAACGTTTTGATAAAATATGAATATGTATGGCAACTGCAGTTGTAATACAATACTAAAAATGTGATTGTGATTTTATTTTAAATAATATGATGCACATAAATAGAAAACTAGATCCTGGCTCCAGATGGCTGCCTAGAGAAATTGGACAGTCATCCTCTCCAGAAAGAAAAACCAAAATTACAAATAGATAATTACTCCTCAAATAGAACATCTAGGAGAGAACACTAGAGTGAAACAGAGAAGTTATGGGGAAACACTGATGCATAGAAAGAGAAATAAATAAATGGTCAACTCACCCACCATAGTCTGAGAGCCTTGAGGGATTCACTATTATGGGGAAAGGGTAAGTGAGAGAACTTCAGTGTTCCACATCCCTGCTGTGGGCTGCTGTACTCAGAACCATGAGAGAGCTCCACTACCCACACAATCCCTAACACTAGCATGGGTAGTGATTTGAAATTCCCAAGAGAGCATTGTACCAGACAGGCAATACGTGCTAGGGCATTTACGCTCTCAAGACCTGAGCATCCGCAATAAAGCACCATTGTGAGTGCACAACCATAATGGGGCTGCATCCTGACCTGGAAACCACAGCCTCCATATCTCCACATCCCCAAATTCCTCACTCACAACCCCAGTGTCTACTAAGAGGGCTACAGTGGCACAGCACTGGCTGGACAAAGGGTGCTATGGAGTCCCCGGTACTCTAGCCCACAGAGAGTACTACTCTTTGGCGAAAGGACAACACAATGCATTAAAAAATCTTGCAACTGAGACAATGAAAACGAACACATTATGCTTCCCAGAGCCTGAGTGCCCCCTGTCGGGGTCTGTGAGAAGTGGTCCCATGCTCAGCAGCAACACAAACTCTGTGCTAAGCCACATAAGCAGAGTGAGATCCCCTTGCATGGGCATAGCAGCCTCTGGGCTCAGACTCACGTGGAGAGAATGGGACTCCTCCACATCTGCACACCACTGCAGGCATAGTTTCTGCTGCTGCTGACAAAGGCTGAGGTGGGTGAGCTAGAGGACTGTCTGGGGCTGTGAGTGCTGACTGTGCCTTCATTGGTGGTGTGACCCTTATGCTTGGCTTGTGTGTGAACAGTGGAGTCCCTCCTCTATCTGTGCAGTTCTGTAGTGCTGCTGCCATCAAGAGCAGACAAGTCTGAAAACTGTGTTTATGGGGATTTGAGTGACAACCCTGCATTGCTACTAGAAACAGTAGCATACAGGACTCAGGATGCAAAGGATCATCTCACCACTACAACTCCCATTGCCCACACTACACTAGTGCCCAGGGACCCAAGAACCCGCTCTGCCTGTTCCAACACTGCCATTACCAGCATCCTATGAGTCAACCCAGAGTCCCAACAATGTGCCCACTCAATCCTGTTAACACCAGTGCCAGCATAAACCACCCTGGGTCCCAAGAACAGGCACACTAAGCCCACTGGTACCACCACTGGTGCCCCAAAATTGGCCAGACAGGCATTCGTTTTCTGAGCAAAACTTCATCATAGCCTCTGCTAATAACCAAACCCTAAACCACCAAGGAAATTGCATATACAGTTTATGCTGTTTACAGTTGAATAAATCATACATAGGCTGCACTACTGAACACACTCAATGAATGTTATAAATATATGCTCATGAAAAAGTTTTTCTCTAAGAAAGTAAATTCAAAAATTAAAAGAAGCCACTGTTACACTAGATGTGCAGATTTCAACATGAAGACATGGGAGACATAAATAAAGCAAGGAAATATGACACCTCCAAATAAACAAAATAATTCTCTAGCAACAGATCCTAATCTAAAAGAAATTCATGAAATCCCAGAGTATTAAAAAATACAAAAATCAGAAAATTATATAAGGATATAAATGAGAAATTTACCAAAGAGAGAGATATCGTAAAAAAAGAACCAAACAGAAATTTTGGAATTGAAGAACTCCTTAAATAAAATACAAAATGGACCTGTAGGCAAAGAATTTTCAAAATCCGTTTAATGATATAGGTTCAAAATCTATTTAATGAAAAGTTTTCAAAATTTATTTAACTAAATAATAGATAACATTTTTCCAAGTCTAGCAAGAGATTTAGACATTCAGATACAAGGGGCCCAGCAATACCCAAACAGATGCAATGCCAAAAGGCCTTCCTCAGGAAATATTATGGTGAAAATATCTAAAGTCAATGATAAAGAGAAAATTCAAAAAGCAGCAAGAGAAAAACATCTTGTCACCATAAGAGCCCCGAACAGTAGACTTCTTAGCAGAAACCCTACAGACCAGGATAAAATGGGATGATATATTCAAAATGCAGATAGAAAAAAAATCCAGTCAAGAACACCATACTCAGCAAAATTATCCTTCATAAATTAGGGCAAAATTTAGCCTTTCTCAGATAAGCAAATGATAGGAGAATTCTGATTTTACAAGAAGTGCTTAAAGGAGCTCTCAACTTGGAAGCAAAAGGATGACATTTACCAAGAAAACACACACATAAAGTAAAACTCACTGGTATTTCAAACACACAAATGAAGAAAAGACTCAAATGGTACCACCACAGAAAATCAGCAAACCACAAGGAGAGTCAATAAGAAAAAGAAAGAAGGAAAGAATATGCACACCAGCCAGAAAACAACATGAAGAGAACAAAACCTTAAATATAAATAATAACCTTGAATGTAAGTGGCTTAAAATATATAAACTCACTGAATGAATTTAAAAATATGATCTAACAATATGTTACCTATAAAAAATACACTTTAACTGAAAAGGCATAAATAGATTGAAAGTAAAGGGATGGAAAATGATATTCTATGCAAATGGAAATGAAAAGTGAACAGGAGTAACAATACTTGTATCAGATAAAAACAGACTTTAATGGAAAAAAAGAAGATAAAGATAGTCATTATATGATGATAAAGAAATCAAACCAGCAAGAGGATATAACAATCCTAAATAGATAGGCTTCCAACACTGGAGTGCTCAGATTCATAAAGTAAATATTATTATATCTAAGAAAATACTCTAATTATTATTTAGATTACATATCTAAATAGACCACAATATGGTTATAATGGGGGACTCTTACAACACCCATTCTCAGTATTAGACAGATCACTGAGGTAGGAAATCTACAAAGAAACATTGTACTTATACTGGACTTTAGACCAAATGGACATGACAAACATTTACAGAACATTTTATCCAACAATTGCAGAATACATTTTTTTTTTTTTCTCTCATTGGCACATGAAACATTCTCCAGGATTGAGCATACGTTAGGGTCACATAACAAGTCTCAACAAATTTAAAAAAATCAAAATCTTATCACATATCTTTCTGGATTACAATGCGATAAAATTAGAAATCATTACCAAGGGGAACTTTGGAAACTATACAAATACACAGAAATTAAACAGCAAGCTCCTGAAAGCCCATTGAGTTAATAACTAAAATTAAGATGAAAATAAAAAAGTTTCTTGAAACAAATTAAAATGAAAATACAGCATACCAAAATCTGTGGGACACAGAAAAAATACTGCTAAGAGGGAAGTTCATAGCAATGAATGCTTACATCAAAAACTAAAAGGAATTAATATAAATAATTTAATGATGTACCTCAAGGAACTAGAAAAGCAAGAACAGACCAAATCCCAAATTAGCAGGAAAAAAGAGAAATAATAAAGATCAGAGCAGAACTAAATGAAATAGAGGCTTAAAAACCCACAAAGGATCTATCAAATATAAAGTTGTTTCTTTGAAAAGATAAGTATAACTCATAATTGGCTAACTGGACTAATGAAGGAAAAAAAGGGAGAAAATCCAAGTAATCAAAATGAAAAGGAGACATTACAACTGATATACAGAAATACAAAAGATTGCCACAGAGTTTTATCAGACAAAATATCAGATAAATATAGCCACAAAACTATTCAACAAAACTGAATCCAATAGCACATGAAAAATAATATACCACTATCAAGAGGATTTTAGCCTAATGATTCAAGAATGGTACATTATATGCAAATTATCAATAAACATGATACACTGCATCAATATAATGAAGGACAAAAAGCACATGTTAATCAATATATGAGAAAAATAATTTAACAAATTTAACAATCATTCATGATAAACACTCCTAAGAAAGTAGTCATAGAAGAAACATACCTCAAAATAATAAATCCATACATGACAAACCTATAGCTAAAATCATTCTGAATGCAGAAAAATTTGAAAGCCTTTTTTGTAAGAACAGGAACAAGACAAGGATGTCCATTATCACCATTCCTATTTAACATAGTAGGGGAAGTCCTAACCTGAGCAATCAGGCAAGAGAAAAAATAAAAGCCATCTGATTTGGAAAAGAGGAAGTCAAATTTTCTTTCTTTGCAGATGCTATGTCTTATATCTAAAAAAAAAAAAAAAAAAAAACTCCACCAAAACCTCTTAGAACTTAAAAACAAATTTGGTAATCCAACATACAAAAATAAGTAACATTTCAATACACCAGTAATAAAGTGGCCAGAAAAGAAATCAAGAAGACAATTCCATTTACAAACACTACAAAAGTAAAATACCTAGGAATAAATGTATCCAAAGAGGTGAAAGCTGTCTATGAGGAAAACTACAAAACACTGGCAAAAGAAATTGAAGAAGGCACAAATAGAAAGACGTTCCATGCTCATGAATTGGAGAACATGATAACCTTAAGATGACACACTGCCCCCTAAAATTAATAAATTTAAAGCAATCCCTATCAAAATAAAAATGTCATTTTTATAGAAATAGAAAAAAACATTCTAAAATTCATATGGGACCAAAAAGGGTCTGAATAGCCAAAGCAAACTTGAGCAGAAAGAGCAAAATGAGTCATCACACAACCTGACTTAAAACATACTACAGGGCTACAGTAATGTAAAAAGCATGGTACTGGCATAAAAATAGATGCATAGACCAAAAGAACAGAATAGAAAACACAGAAATAAATCCACTTATTTACAGCCAACTGAACTTCAACAGAGTCATCAATAACATACATTGGTTGACACCCTATTCAATAAATGGTGCTGGGAAAACTGGATAACCATATGCAGAAAAATAAAACTGGATCCTTATCTCTCACTATGTACAACAAATCAATTCAATATGTATTAAAGACTTAAAGGTAATACCCAAAGTGTAAAACTACAAGAAAAAAAGTAGCAAAAATTCTTCATGACCTTTGTCTAGGTGAAGATTTTATGTCTACGACCTCAAAACCACAGGCAACAAAAATGAAAATAGATAAATGGGACCATATTAAACTAAAAACTTCTGCACAGCAAAAGAAACAATCAACAGAGTGAAATGACTACCTCTTGAATGAGAGAAAATATTTGCAAATTGCTTATCTGACAGAGAACTAACATGCTGAATTTACGAGGAACTCAAACAACTAAACAACAAAAAAAGACAAATAAATGATTCCATTAATAAATGGGCAAATAACATGAGTAGGCATTTCTTAAAAGAATGCATACAAATGGTCGATATGTGTACATGAAGGTTTTCTCAACACCACTAATCACTGGGGAAATGCAAATTTTAAAAAAACAACAAAATATAATTTCTCCCCAATTAGAATAGCTATTTAAAAAAAAAAAAAATAAATAAAATAAAATAAATAAATAAATAAATAAATAACAGATGCTGGTTAGGATGCAGAGAAAAAAGAAATCGTACACACTGTTGGGAGAAATATACAATCATTTTGAAAAAAAGTATGAAGATTTTCCAAAAAACTAAAAATAGAACTACCATTTGATCCCCAGCAATCCCACTACTGGGTATCTATCCAAAATAAATACATAAAAATAATACCTGTACTCATATGTTTATTGCAGCATTATTCACAATAGCAAAGATAATGCAATCAACCCGTGTCCATCAATAGATAAATTGATAAAGAAAATGTTACATTTGTGTATGTGTATATAATGGACAAATGGATAAAGAAAATATCTCTGTATATGTGAATATATATGTATATAGTGTGTGTATATATGTACGCGTATATATATATGTGTGTATATATTCACATGTATGTATGTGTGTATATATGTGGGTGTGTATATATGTGTGTGTGTATATATATGTTAGGGTTAGGCAATCCTAACTCAGGCTCCTAGGCTCAGGCAATCTTGCCACCTCAGCCTCCCAAGTAACTGGGACTACAGGGACGTGCCACTAAGCATGGCTATTTATTATTATTATTATTATTATTATTATTATTATTATTGAGACAAGATTTCACTATGTTATCCAGACTGGTTTAGAACTACTGGGTGCAAGGGATCCTCCTGCTTGTGTCTCCTAGTGTTGGCATTACAGGCGTAAACCACCATACATGGCCTGAGAAGTCTATTGGTTAAATTTCAAATATATATATATATACACACACACATAAACACACACACACACACATATATATGGTGTATTACCATTTGACCATAAAAAATAAAATCATGTCATTCCTAGCAACATGGATGCAATTGAAGGTCGTTATGTTAAAATAATCCAGGCACAGAAAGACTAATACCTCACATTCTCACTCATATGTGTAGGCTAAAAAATTTGATCACATGGGCATCGAGAATAGAACAATAGATATCAGAGACTTGGAAAGGTGATTAGCAGGTGGGGGGGATCAAGAAGAATTGGTTATGGGTATAAACATATAGTTAGATAGAAGAAATAAATTTCTATGTCTGATAGACTAGGGTGACTATACATAGCAACAATATTATGAATATTTCAAGGCAACTAAACAGAGGACGTGAAATGATATCAACACATAAAAATGATAAATACTCAAGGTAAGGGATACCCCAAATACCCTGACTTGAACATTGCAGATTCTATGCATGTAACAAACACACGTACTCCATGAATAGGTTCATTATTATATATCAATAAAAGACGAGAAATAGAGCAAAAGTAATTTATAACAAATTTTTCTGTAAAGATTTTTTTTCTCTTTGCTTTGTATATGTAGTCACAATAGTTGGTGCCAGTGAGCAACTTTTGTAAGCCAACACACAACAAAGTCTCAAGAAACAAGATATGTGTCTACTAAAATTCTTCTTAATCATGTATTTTTATAATAGGGAAACTAACAGGCTGTAAGTACAGATAACTACTTATATAGTCACATAAATAAGATCTTTAAATTTCCATACATGACTTTAGTTATTGGTTCCCATCCTTCAGGCAGGAGATGTCCAGACAGAAATTCTGGCCTGAGCCTCAAAATATCTTTAGAAAGTATATTTTACTGCTTCCCCTCCCCATATAGATAACTCCATGGTAATTCTAAAGTTAAATTTGCATCCACTTATTGCTTTTTCTAGTTACTGGGGGTTATTTTGGAGATGTTCTGTGCATAAGATTTTAAACAACTGGAGGTTTGGTTTTTCCTTTTTCTAGAGCATTTAACAGAAAGTACTGGCAAGTTGCTAATAAATGGGTATAAAGTTGCAGTTATGCAAAATAAATAAGTTCTAGACATCTGCTGTACAACATTTTGTCTATAATTAACAATTTTGCATTGCACCCCTAAAAATTTAAGTGGTTAGATATCAAGATATCATTATGTGTTCTTACAACAATAACATAATAAATAAGTATGTGTTAGTTTTCATAACTAATAAATTCCATGGCTTGCTCAAGCAACTACATTGAGGAAACAATCATCTGGAAATTGTTTTTTCCTAAAATTATGACTCATGTGTATTAATACTTCGAATAATAATCTTTGCTCATAAAGGGCATTATTTTAAGGTGATTTTTCATAGTTAAGTATTCTCTTATTTTATCAATTATTTTAGAAATGAAACATGAAATACATGAAATAGGTATTTTTTTTGTTTGTTTGAAAGCCTTCTTTCTTCATTAACATAGCACTGACTTCCAGAATTCATCCATTAGGATCAACTCAAAAAGACACCAAAGAAAATACTTATCCATCACTCTGTATACTAGAAAAAAACTTCAAATTTTGAATATACAGCATATTATCAATAAATCTCTTTAATAAAATTACTCTACTGGTTGACCAAATAATCTGTATAGCAAACCACTGTGACATGCAATTTACCCATATAACAAACCTGCACATGTACACCTGAATCTAAAATAAAAGTTAAAAAATAAAAATGTATAGTGCTTTTTTAAAAGATCATTCTCCAAAAAACAAAACCACAACAAAAATATACATTTAAAAATGAAAAGTCTTTTTGTTTTCTCTGTTTTTGAGTGCAGTGATCACTCAAAATCATTTCACCCTCCACCTCCTAGGCTCAGGCAATCCTGCCACCTCAGCCTCCCAAGTAACTGGGACTACAGGGACGTGCTGCCAAGCATGGCTATTTATTATTATTATTATTATTATTATTATTATTATTATTATTATTATTATTATTATTATAGAGACAAGATTTCACTATGTTATCCAGACTGGTTTAGAACTACTGGGTGCAAGGGATCCTCCTGCTTGTGTCTCCTCGTGTTGGCATTACAGGTGTAAACCACCATACATGGCCTGAGAAGTCTATTGGTTAAATTTCAAATTTCGAGAAAACATTAATTTTTTTCACTATATTAACTTTATTGGGATCATAACCTTCTCTAGAATGTTTTACAAGTGCTGATAATTACCTACTTGGCTATCAAAGCAGAAACTAACTTAACTTGAATGACCTGTCATACTACGCTATTATATATAGAGACAGAACTCTTAAGATTAAAACCCAACTAAACGTTGATATAATCTTATCACCTAAACTATAATTAAGTGAGGGTTGAATCATGAGCAAATATTTTTAGGAGTATATAAAGATAATTGAAATAGATATTCTTATTCCTGCATTTGATGAAAATCATAGAAAGTTTGAGTTTATAATGAAATAATCATATGTGAATTAACTATTTACAGTCAAAATTTAGCTAGTAGCTATGCGTAGACACAAACTGAATATAGGAGAATACTGCTGATCCTTACATGAATTTTAGCGTTCTTTATCAATTTTTGACTTGTCACTTTAGCCTTTTATAAACTCAGCTTTATTTAGTAATCCTCTTAACCCTCTTCATATTTTCTGCTTTCATACTTGTCATATGACTTCTTTTCTTCACTGATACCTTTTGAAAAATCATTTTCTTACCCATCCATGTCATTTTTATTTCAGTTCTTAAGCTTATTTCATAGTTGACTTCATTTTCTATCTACAAAATATTCTTCTTAACATATATTGAACTATGAAATTCATTAAAAATTATGTGCTAACACTAAAATGAATGAAGACCTTTGCTATAATGACAGAGCTTTGAAGAAGAGATTATGCTCCCTTCCAAATATGTACCATTTCTAATGTCCGATAATTAAATCTGTGCAACAAATAAGTGAGATGACCTTAGGAAGTAGTGATATTCATTAAAAACTTACCCAGAAATTTGCTAGATAATTATTTATCACAGCTGAAAGTATATGTGCAGATGTATAGAGTCCACCCTCAATGCAGGGTTCAGGTAAAGTAACATAAAAGTCTCTTATGGCCCTGATATTTTGAAATATTTTAGCTACCTTTATGTAATAATTAAAATGTTTGACTTCCCATCATACTTTATTAAATACAAGCCATATCATTATTTTGTGGTCTGTTGTATCTACTCTAAAATATTTTTTATCCCACTACCATACAATATTTTCTTTATCAATTTAATATTTGGGCAAATTCAGAGCTTTCTCATTCATGTTATTAAATAGACTTTTTAATCTCATCAAAACTCACTATGGCATAAAACTGTACTATACTTAACATAATTCTTAATTACTGTTAATGATACTAGATGTAATTTCATTCAAAGGCTTAATGTTATGTGTCAAAATCACAGCAATCAGCATAGTTAACATAGATTCACTGTTATCTCAATTTTACCAGCTATAAAATCAAAGAGTAACTATCTTTGCTGTGAGTGTTAAATAAATTGTCAAATTTGATAATTATGTCAAAGGGTAGGAGGGGCATAAATCTCCAAAGGAATGAAGTCCAAAGAATGAGTCACTTGGGGTGTAAGTGTCCAGGTGATGAAAGATAACACGTAAACTATAATTTTAACACCTTTAAATTGTACAACATGGAAAGCATTGAGAATGGCAAAAAATAAAAAGACATGAGTGAGGGGACGAGGATACAGAGATGTAAAAAAATTGAGTAACATTTAAGGCCCTTGCAAAGTTTACTAACTTGGCATTTCCTGTGCATTTTAACTCTACAACACCAGGAGTGATTATTTTAGAAGTTAGACATAAGTGCCACACACATATATGCTTAAACATTTTGTATGTCATCATATCTCCTGCGGAAGGATTAACAATTTTTAACCTTGTATGAATACTTTCCAGTCTGGTTGACTGAAGCATAAATTATCACTTCACTATTGACTGTAACCAAATGGTTGTATATATACATGTATACATATAATTTTCTGTCTCATCAACATTCGCGTGTGCAAAACAATCCTATTAGTAACACCTTTTGTAATAAGAAATAATGACTCTAAATTTGAAAGTCATATCAGCAAGATATGAATTTCTAGAGGTAGAGTAAGAGGTGTAATTGAAATGAACTACTAGCAGCTTTGAATTTACTTATACGAGAAAGAATCTCTCCATTAAACTTGAGAATAACCACTGTGGCTTCACTGAACAATTTGCTCAAGCATATTGCAGTGCATTGGATATTTGCTTTTTACCCAATTGTTCCACTGCTTGTGGTGGTTTCCATCATCTCTACTTAGTGATTCCTGAACCAGTGTAAAAATCACTATTGTCTTGAAAATCTAAAAATCCTCTAGCGATCACTCAACAGCCATTTTATCCTGTTCGAGTGGTAACAATCTATTTTTTCTGTTGCTATGTCACTTGATACTTGTATAATAATTATTTGTTCATATTTCTATCTCCCATCTAAGCCCCTCAAATCAGGCTCATCTTTACCTGCCAGGCACCCAAATGCAGAAATAGAATTTTTCATTCTTTACTGAATTGGTTGAAATTCTAGCCCTCCATTTTATTTGTTAAAATTTACGCATTTTACTTTCCTTTTAAGTGCAGCTAAAAAGTAAAATTTCTGTGTAGCAGAATCTGTTCAAGTAGTAGTTCTTTCTGAAAGAAGTTATGATAGAAAAGAGGAAAGAGATGTGGATGTTAATATAAAACCAAATTAAATCCTAAATTAGAAAGGTTCCAGGAGAAAACTTTTAAGATTAGACAATAAAAATGTCTATAAGAATTCAATCCCGTTTTCTTGTTCAATATGAGGACTTGTGTATATACTTATAACTTGCAACAATCCTTTTATGTTTTCTGTTACCAATATATTTGTGCCTTTTTTACTGCATTCACAATAAAGAAATCTCTCAACACTTCAAAAATTATTATTACACAGGCTATCACCTTTAATCTTTAATAATCTAACCTTTACCTCTGAAGCCCTTATTTACAAATATTTAATTTAGTTGTCTGGAATAATAAATGATAATACAATTTTCATTCATTTTCCCAAAGATATACGTACTCTACGTTTCTTTTGTTATCCAGATGTTTCTAAATTTAGGTAAAATGAATTTATGGATTCAATAGAATATTTATCTTAAAGCAGCATGTGTACATAATTTTTAATCATTTTACCATAGATATATTAATGAATAAAACATTTTCATTGACAGATGAGTGGATAAAGGAAATGTAGTATATACATACAATAAAATGCACTATTCAGCTTTGAAAAGAAGGATATTCTGCCATATATGACAACATGTGTAAACCTGAAGGACATTATGCTAACTGAAATAAGTCAGGCACAAAAAGACAAATACTACTTGATTCCACTAATATGATATAGAATGACTGTTACTTAAAATATAAACTCATAAAAACAGAGAGAAGAAAAATGATTTATACCCCTGTTTAAAGAGTATAAAATTTCAGTTTTATGCAAGAAGAAGAAATTCTAGTGATCTACTGTACAACGTTGTGCCAATATTTAACAATACTGTGTGCTATCCACTAGAAAATTAGTAAAGAGGCTAGATTTTGTGTTGTGTTCTTACTACAATAATAATAATACAAAGAAGCAAACTATTTTATTTTTAATTTTATAACATAGAAGAAAATTAAAATGAAATAATATTAGCCCATATAATTTACTATGAAGATAAAAAAAGTGCAGGAACAGAATACCCTATTTTCTGCTGTGAACAGATATTGTTGTTTTCCTCGCAATTAATGCTTTTTGCATTATTTTCATCTATTTAGCTATTCTCTGTCTTCTACCTATGTATTATCCATCCGTCCATCCATCCATAAATTCATCCATCTTTCTATAGACTCCATTTTTGTCTGTAGTCTGTAAAGTTTTAATATTAAAATATTAAGAAGAGTACCTTCTTCTTAAAATTACCTTATGGATTTAAATAACTTTGTTTTTTAAAATAAGATTATTTATCCCATGATGTATTAATCATTTAAAAAAGGATGTTTGTTAGTTTAAGATTTCTTTTAAACTGTAATTGTGAATAACTGCACACAAACACATAGGCTATTTAATATTTATATATGTATACATAAAATTATTTTTTCACAAAAATAAATTATGCAATACACATATTGATATCTAACACAATATTTTTGAAAGCAGATCATTTATATTTTGTTGCTAGATGTAACACCTTTATATACTATATAATTTTGCAACAGACTATCGAACCCTCTGGTTTACATATCTGAAACTAATCCTTTTATCTGACTGTTTTCTTGATGAAGTTTGAAATCAGAAATTCATACAACTAACATAAAAATCATTATCATCATTTTTGACACACTACAGAATTCCAGTAGCAGATTCTAAAGTTGCTTGGAGTTTAGGAATCTTATGACGAGTAAAGAAAAATTCAGCTGATTACTAGCAGAATTCAGTAGTTGTTTACCCAGTCTGATTTTCATCAGAAAGAAGAAGATCTATTTCTTAGAGGCAGAGTAAACTCTAATTTTTGTGCTTATTTCCAGTCTTTATGTGTCATTTAATTAATAAAGACCCATGGGGAAACAACCAATTTAGTTCACATTTAAGCAACTGTTTTAAAATTACCTGAACAGCAAATATAAGCAATTTTAAATGAGAAAATTTGCCTTAATGAAAGATTTCAGGTAGCCATTTGGAGATTGCTTAATCTATAGATATTTTAGAGGCAATATTAAGAGAAAAAGGATATGAATATTATACCATTTAGTGTATATCAAGGAGATGTGTTAATCAGATTGTTAGAATAAGACAAACATCCACAGAGCTTCTCAACATGCAAATTAAGGAGAAAATGTGTCAGCACTGACTTGCTTCTTGAAAAAGGAGAGTTATATATTTTTAATCTTAATTAGGCAATAGTTACATATTTCAGATTTATAACTATACATTTTAATTGAAATGTTGGTAGATTAATTGTACTGCCATTTTTATAAGCTT
Organism: Piliocolobus tephrosceles; assembly: GCF_002776525.5. Lineage (NCBI taxonomy): Eukaryota > Metazoa > Chordata > Mammalia > Primates > Cercopithecidae > Piliocolobus > Piliocolobus tephrosceles. Next base: position 106,153,391 of record NC_045438.1, read on the forward strand.
TAATTTTGAACTGACAATATTTACATTGATGCAATGCAAAAGAAAAGAGAAACCATCCTTCTCATATTAGAGAAAACCTTTGAACAGTTAAAATTTTATGTAAGTATTTAATTGCGTCATGTTCAAATACTTTATCATCTTTTAAGTCTAATTGATAATTTCTTTTAAGAAATATTTTCTCTGCTTTGTCTTTAAAATTTCCATTTAACCCAAAAATACAGCCCAACATTATTCACTGAAACATTCTAAGTAACATTTATTCATTACTGCCAAATACGAGCACTTCACCCTTTATGCACTTAACAATGCAAAATTACAGGACATTATTTATTTCCAGAATGTTAAATTCTATTAGAGGTCTCAAGTCAAACATACTGACTATGAATGTAGGTACCTTAGACTGTAAATTGTATGAGCAAACTAAATAAAGTTTTGATGATTACACATGGGTGAGAAAGAAAATCTTAATTGAACGAGGAACATTTTAAAAGACATAGTGGTGGACAAATACTGAGTGTGAGATACCTGAAAACACCACTTTGGTTTAGGTCAAATACATATGTAAAGATATAGTGAGAAAAAGTTTCAAAACATGTTTGCATTAGAAAGCCCTGATAAGGAGTTTGATAATTATCTAGCACATCAGAAGAGTTTAGAGCAAGAGAGTGACATTTTATTTTCTTCAAATATTCCAATTGTCTCCCAGATCAATTTTTAAAAATCGTCTCAGTGAAACGTCTGTGGACTTGCTTTCACAAATAAGGGTTTAATGAAGAGAAGTGAAACGAAGAGAAGTGAAAATAGCGCAATACCTAACCAGACAATTCCTGCCAAGAGTAGCCAAAGGACACAATACAAGGTATTTTCCAGCAGGCATCTTAATTTTATGATAACTAAGACAACAAAGAAATGCTTGTGATATTCTATGAATGAACATAAGCAAAATCAAAAACGGGAGCTCAATAGGTCTGAAACAGTATTGCCCAGAAGCATAATTAGGGTGACAAGCCAGAATTTAAAGGATATTTTTATAAAGAAATTATAATAAGCATCAGCACACATCACAATAAGAAAAATAACATGAATTCAGTTTTGATAGGTATAAAAGAAAAACAAAAATAAGATGTCATCAGAACTCATCAAAGCTATATGTAGTGAATTAATAAAAATAATATGTTGAATAAACATCACTTCTGCCTAAATGTAGTAGATATAAAACATGAGGAAAAAAGAGATAAGATGTATGTATTTATAAAACTCTCCACTGGAGACATGATATTAGATTCTCATTTGTCTTGCACAACAGCATTCAATGTAGATATCATAATCTCCATAACTGAGATATGAATTTAATTGCCCAGAGTCTCACAGCTTGGATTGGATATCCAAGGAATGGACAGGTATCCTATTTATCTTCCTCTCAAGTCATTTCCACAATATCATGACAATGTGTTATAGTTTTATGGGACATAAACTGCTAACTTCATCAAACAATTATAATAATAACTATTTTATTACTAGCACTTAGAATTTATAAAATATTTTAACAATCATATTTGCATGTTACAGCAATAAGGGCATGTTGATGAAAGTAAGACATTTAGAGAATAAAAAACTTGAAAAAAGTCGCAAATTTGAGTATTTATTAAAATAAAGTATATTATGTACATTTTAAGACTAACACTTTTCAAGGATACTAATTCTTTCTTGTCTATTCAGTAAATGTAGATCATATTAAAATAAACTATTTGCTAAAGCCATAAAGAGTTAATATACCTTTCCTGTTCTCTAAAATTTAATGTTCAGCTACTTAATTGCTTAAATCGGATTTAGATTCAACATATTCCAGCAACTGACCTGAAATGTCTGCCTTTTTAATGCTTTTGATATCTAAATAGACAATAGAATTTTCCAAAAGGGGGGTCAAAGAGGGGTTATATGGCCATTGCATTCATCTCTTCAGCAGATTTGACATGACTGTGCCTTTGTTTGAAATTCCAGATATGAATTTACTATATATTTTTAATTTTTTGCCCAGAATACAGTAAACCCTAATAACATGAGCACCTTAGAATATAAAATCAATTCAAGCACCCACTTATTTCTTTCATTCCTGATGTAATCTTTATCTTTGCCAATTTGCTGGAGCCATGCCTGACTTGTATATTGTATCCTTGGTGCTTGGCAGATTGTCTGATATAAAGAACTCAACAACTCTCTGTTACATAAAAGAATGAATAACTAATTGACTAATTCAAGGAATGAACTTTATTCTTTTTTGTTTATATGCCATCCATACTTTATTAAGTGTATTTATATATAATATGTTCAATATTTATACATACACAGATAATCTTCCTTTGTATACTAACATTGCAATATAGTTATTATTATTCAAAATTTTCATAGAAACACATAGTGCTGAGAGGCATTTGAGAAGTTTCTCAGTGTCAAACAGCCAGTAAATAGCAAGCTATTTAGAGAAGGGTATGCATCCTTTAATGTTCATATTTTCAGAATAATAATGATATCATAGTGCAATAAAGTTAGTGAATACTGCTATGCTGTTTGCATTAATCTACAATGATATTATCTAGAGGGTTAACAGAAACTTATAATAAAATTAAGTAGGCATCACAAGTAAGCCTTGCCATCATCATCATCAAATCATGGTTTAGATTCTGTCTTGTGTTATGAAGCATAACATAGAACCTATGCATGGGTTCCACATCCATGTGTTCAATCAAACATAGGTCAAAATTATTTGGAAAAGAATAACAATGCAACAATAAAAATAACACAATTTTTAAAGTGCAACTATTTACATATCATTTACATTGTATTCAGTATTACAAGTAATCTAGAGGTGATTTAAAGTATACAGCAGGATGTCAATAGGGTATATGCAAATACTGTACCATTTAAGGAACTTGGGCACCTGTGGACTTTGCTATCTTGGTGATCTTAGAGCCAATCCCCTCTGAATACTGAAGGACAACTGTAAATTTAATGTGTGCAACATGCTATTCTAATACACACACACACACACACACACACACATATGTATATACACACATACATACACATAGTAAAATGATTGCTACAGTTAAACATATTAACTTATCTATCTCCTTACATAGTTCCCTTCTGTGTGTTTGTTTTGGAGTGTGGTAAGAGCACAAATCAAAAATCCACCCTCTTTGCAAGTTTTTAGTATACAATATTATCAGCTGTCATCCTCGTGCTATGCATTGGATCTGTAGACTTATTCATCCTACATAACTGCAAGTGTGTACCCTTTGGCTAACATCTCCTCATTTCCTCCCCTTCTCTGCTACAAGCATAGTTTTAATAAGTTTTCAATTTTAATGAGATTAGAAATATTTTAGAGCTGATGAGTCATATTATAAAATATTTATTAATACAAAATAATAGGTTAACAAGAATCCTTCCAGAAAATGTGGTAAACAAACTTAACACTCACAATGGTGCTTTTCTAATCCTACAAAGAATTCTGAATAATTTGTATTGTATTATATAATGCATGTTTATGAAAAGGTAGAAAACTTACTGTTATTTGCAGGAATGCTAATAGGATCTTGAATAAATGGTAAAGAATAAATTTATTAAAATTTTATTTATTTGATAAAAATAAATTTGTTCTTACGAAGAATAAATTTTCCATATAACTGTGTTGAAAGTCTTTTAAGAAACATAATAAGAAGATGATAGTCAACAGAATAGTGTATACATCATTTATTGACTGTTCAAAAGCATAATGACCACAATGGGAGATTGAGAAAGGGGGAAATTTCATTATTTCCTACATAGGAAATAAAAATAAGTTTCAATTTAGCTTTTAAACAGATAGCAATACTCATTTACAGTATCATCATGTCTTAAGGGCATGCAATAATATAATGCATACGCTGAATAACACTGTATACTATTCTTATTTTTTAATATAAATGAAGAAAGAAATATATTCTGTCAGAGAGAATAAATATCATGCAGAGGGCACAGCATTTCTGTTAAGTAACTCAATTTTTTCTTTACCAATCACTATACTCCAAATACTTGATCGACTAATTAACCCAAGGGATATTTTGAGAAATATTGAAAAAATAAAACACTTGTATTTCTACTATGGATCCAGTGCTTTTCTCTACAGAATTCAAAATACATTATGAATTTTTAGGTTCATATAATCTATTTGCAAAGTTTTCTGAACAATAAGGTGCCTCACAGCAGTAAATCTTTCCTACAGGATTTTTTCTACTACCAGAGACAATGTAGTTTCAGCTATTGAAATAAGATTATAAATTACAGTATTAATATAACTTCAGAAGTATTGCATACATTTACCTTAAGTAAATAATGCATTGTGTGGAATTTAAAATTCTCTGACATAATTTGTTATTTCTAACATACTAGTTTAATTAAGACTTCAAAACTTACCTCTTTAATGAGGAATTGAACCCTGGTGAAATTTTCATTACCAAATTGAGCAATTAGATTGATCTAACCAATAAAAACGGAAGCTAGTGACACTAAGGCTAAAGAGATCATAGTGCCTATTGTAGAGATATGGTAACATACTGATTAAATTATGTGTGATTAAAATCCATTTTCTTATTTATTAATAAAGGCTATACAAGGAATGCTAAGTGTACCTGACAGTGCATTGAAATATTTTATGGAATGGTAGAAGCCTGATATTGTCAGTTAGCATGATTATAAAGCCTTGTCAAAATAGTTAATAACAGTTTCTGATAACAATACATTGATCTTTGTAACTGTGCTTAACTTTTCAGTAGCAATGTTTTCAGGGTACATCTCAAGGTCCTATGAGCAGTTCTCCAAATAATAATGTTTCCTACTTTTTCATAAACATGTATTGTATAAAGAGATCTCATAGATATATCTCTGTTAATTAGCATGTTATGCTCTAATTAAATTATGGGTCCCAAAATAAAGGAATGGTTGTTGCTTCTATTTAAATAATAAGCAAATTTAAAAATAAACAAAAAGAATAAATAATACATAGCTAAATTCAGAAGCACTAAGAGTTTGAGATGAGGAAATACATTTAAAGGAGAAAGTATACATATAATCACTAGTGAGTAGACAAGAGCAGAGTAAGAATAAGTTTATAGTGATGATTAGGGGAATCAACTTTAGCTGATTTAATTAACTGTAAAGTCCTTATGTGGACCTTTTCTTCTACCATAGATCTATCTTTTGGAAATTTGAGAAATATCTTAATAATTTTCATTCTACTTATAGTAGTAAATAACAAGAGATTTAGTGATGATTAAAAATGTTGCTGATAATTTTAACTCAACATGCATAAAATGTAACTCAAGTACATTAAGCCAATGAGTACACAGGTGGTAGCAGGAGCAAATAATAACAAAGAAACCATTAAATAGGCTTGGATCAGAACCAAAGGAGAAAAAGTTTGACAGATGAAAATATAGGGAAACAAAATCTGTTATGCATTAAATCGTGTCTCCTCAAAATTTTGTGTTAAAATTCCAAGCCTGAGTGCCTCAGAATGTGACCTTATTTGCAGATAGGGTCTTTACAAAGGTCATGAAGATAAAATGAGGTCATTAAGGTGTACCCTAATCCAACTTTACTAAAGTCCTTATAAAAGGGAATGTTGGAGGCAGACATAGACACAAAGAGAATGTCAAGTGGAGATAAAGGCAGAGATCAGGGTCATGCTTCCACAAGCCAAGAACACCAAGATTTGCCAGCAAACCACCAGAAGCTAACAGAAAGCCATTTAATAGATTTTTCCTCACAGCCTTCAGAAATAAATAAATAAATAAATAAATAAATAAATAAATAAATAAATAAA
>NC_045438.1:106159266-106182780 GCF_002776525.5 Piliocolobus tephrosceles
AAATAAATAAATAAATAAATAAATAAATAAATAAATAAATAAATAAATTATGTTAACACCTTGATCTTGGACTTCTAGCCACCAGAACTGTGAAATAATAGATTCCTGTTGTTTAACCTACACAATGGGTGGTACTTTGTCTTGACAGCACCAGCGAACTAATACAGAAACTGGATGCAGGGCAGCAAAATAGACACAAGCTTAAACTTAATTAGTGAATAAACTTTCAGAAAAAATCAGCTTTTTAAATCTTCATCTGAAAGTAAGTATAATGTAGTTTTAGAAAGGTAAGAATTTTTTTACATTTTTATTCAGATAGTGTTACACTATCTGATATAGTATGGGTCAGTGCCCCGCCCCGCTCCGCAAAATCTCATGTCAAATTGTAATTCCTAGTGTTGGAGGTGGGGCCAGGTGGGAGGGGATTGGATCATAGGGGTTGTGGATCCTTTGGCAGTGTTCTCATAATAGTGAGTGAGTTATCAAGAAATCTAGTTGTTTAAAAGTGTATAGCACCACTCCCTTCTCTCTCCTCCTCCTGCTCTTGGCCATCTAAAATGTGCCTGCTTCCCTTTCAACTTCTGCCATGATTGAAAGTTTCCTGAGACCTCCCCAGCCATGCAACCTGTACAGCCTGCATAACTGTGAGCCACTTTACCCTCTTTTCTCTATAAGTTACCCAATCTTTGGTATTTCTTTATAGCAGTGTGAATATAAACAAATATACTAGCTTAACATTTTTTTTCTTTAAGTCTGTTTGTAATTTTATTTGTGTTAGAGTGAGAGGTAAGTCTTTACCCTTGTATGATGTTATCTCTATGAACTCATTTTGTGGTCAATTTTGTGTTTGTCTGCTTATCAAAGTGGGCACATTGAAATTACATTTTTTTCTTTGTGTCAGAAAACACATGTAGAAAGTACAAAAAAAAAGTGAAAGCACAGATTAACAATTTATTCCAAAGCAAACAACCACATAGCAACCCAAATTATGACAATGAAAATTGCAAAAACCTGGAGCCTCCTTTTGTGTCCTTAGCTAGTTACAGCCTCTATGATTCCTTCTTCAATGGTCATTATCCAAATTTGAGGGTAATAAGTTCTCTTTTCTTCATTATTGTACTCCAATGTATACATTCCTAAGCATTATTATTAAATATTGTTTGTAATTTCAGTGATGCTGATTTCAGTAGTAATATGCTAGTTGTGAAAGCAAATTCACTGTCTCCTGTGCAGCTGGAATGGCAAAGTTCTCATGAAGCTTATCTCATTCCTCAGTATTGTGCAATTTGAGAAAAAAAACAAAAATTCCCCCAGTACTTTATTCATCAGTGATGTGGTTTGGTGGTGTCTTCACCCAAATCTCATCTTGAATTGTAGTTTCCATAATCCCCATGTGTCGTGAGAGGAACCCAGCAGGAGGTAGTTGTACCATGGGGTGGTTACCTGCATGTTGTTCTCATGACAGTGAGTTCTCATGAGATCTGCTGGTTTGAAAAGGGGCTTTTCCCCCTTTTACTCAGCACTTCTCCTTCCTTACATCATGTGGAGAAGGACATGTTTGCTTGCCCTTTCACCAGGACTGTAAGTTTCCTGAGGCTTCCCTAGCCCTGCAGAACTGTGAGTCAATTAAACCTCTTCCTTTAGTAAATTACCCAGTCTCAGGCAGTCATTTACAGCAGTATGAGAAAGTACTAATACAACTAGGTTGAACAATTAAGGCTTCAAGCCAGTAGGAAGTGCCCACAGGTAAAAACTAGCTGTGGCTAAAGCAGGCCAGTAAATGCAATACCCAAATGGTGGGCAGAGGTTCCATCCTTGGCAGAGGTGGCTGTGGAAGTTCTCAGTGAAATGCACTGAGATCTTCTCAGGGGTAAGAGAGGGAGCCACTACAGCTCTCTTTCCAAACCAGCAAGAAAGCAATCCACCTCCCAATTACACTCCTTACTCACTATTTTAGCTATTCAGATCAGACACGCACCTCTTTTCATCTGCAAGAATGCTGGTGTTCCATGTTGTGAGGGGTTGCGAGGCTACCTCTCCAGCAAGCCTGAACCTGGAGGGCATTCCTCCTGTGGAGAGTCTGTCACCCTGAAGTGTTCCAGGAGGGCTGTCTACAGGTTCATCACTCCAAGCTCCTGTGTGAGAAGTCCCAACTGTGTCTGCAGTGGTAGATGATGGGGAGAAGTCCCCTTCTCCAAGATCCGTCATGGGTACCAGGGCTGCCTGATTGTTGGCACACCTTTTCCATTGACCCCAGCAATGCTCCTGTGCCTCTGTTGAAAGAAACTTCTCGTAAGTGGAAAGTTCAAGGACTCAAGGCCTGCAGTTTGGTTTCTTTTGTCTCATGGGGTCTCCCTTAATATTGTCTACTCTCCCTTCCCTTAAAAGTAGCAGTCCTTGAAGGCCAGATTACTGTGAATCCTGCTGCTCCTCTGGGTCTATTCACCCAGTGGGGCTGCCATGCTTTTGATGGTCCTAGGGAATGTCTGCAAGGGATCCGGTGATGTCATCTGTACTCTAGTCTCCCAGTGGCAGGTACCAGCACCAGCTCTGATGAGGGTGGACAAGAAGTAAGTTTTCCTTGGTTGTAAATAACATTATTGTGTTGACTTTCTCAAATGCCAACTTTAGTAGTATTGGGCATGTGGACATACTCAAGACCTCCTTGTTGGCCAGGGTAATGCAGGCAATGGCAGTAGCTGAGGTCACATAAACATTTTCTCCTTCCTGAGCACTGTGTCATTTGTTTTCAGATGTTGTAATGGGATGTGCCAGTTGGCCTCCAGCCAGGAAGTGGAGCTTGCCAAAGAGCCCCAGCTGTGGTGGTAGCAGTGGAATTTGTGCCTGCCTTATGTTACCCAAAGTAGATATTCTGGTGTGTCAGGCAATGTGCTGGGCCATGGAGTTCTCAAATGTACCTTTCCATCATGTTAGACTATCAGGATGGTTGGAAGGGCAAAGCTGGGTGTGGGTGGGTTCAGCAAGTTTGCACTCTGGCTCCCCATATGCATGCCCAAGCAGCGGCCTCAGTGGTGATTAGAAGGCAGTTCCCCGACCACTGGAATACCATTCCAGGGAGGAGTGCTGCTGTCTCCACTGCACAAAAGATCCACGTGAGGAGCAGCATGGAGTAGGTGGCAGTAAGCCCCAGTCAGTTGCCAAGCACTTGGCAAGGCAGGCCTCACACCCATAGTGCTTTGCCGCAACTAGCTGGGTTCCAGGGAGCCTGCACATAGAACTCAAAACTGCCCCAGGCCATAAGCCTTCCCAATGGAGACAAAAACTGTGGGTTTCAGGCCATGCCCCTCTTGATCTGCCAGTGAAGTAGAGGCTCAGCTCCTGTGCCCACGGCTATAGCACACTTCCTGCATGTCCCTTTATCCTGGCCAATGAGTTTTGTCCCCAGTCATGATTCTTTCACAATGCTCAGTTGATGCTTCTCTCAACCTGTTACTACATCATGAGTTGGCTGGCAGATTTCTGTGAGGTCTCCTGTGAGAAAGGATTTGGAATGGCTTCCCTCTGTCCCACTGGAGTTTGAAAGTGCACGCTAATCTTATCCCAATGCTGCTGCTTCTGTCAGAGTCCCCACTGCTCACTAAATCAGCTCCACTGCTGTATTGGATTAAGACCTTCTGTGGCCTAAATTGCCTGACTCCCTTGTGGGAATGTGTGTTTCTCTCTCTCTCACATGCTATGGAGACACACAGTTTTCTTCGGGTTCATGGTGTAGGCCATTGCCCACCGCTTCTTTCCAAAGGTCTATGGTTTCTTTCACAGCATGAATCTGTACACACTATTTTGCCTTTCCAAGTGGGAGAGGCATGCTAAGTCGTCAGTCCACCATCATGGAAAAAGAGTATTTTTTTTCTGTCTACAGTGGAAACACTCTTGCTTTCTTTGACTAGCTGTCTCATACTCATCTTAATTGTTACCTGGACCTATGTAATCTCAGCACTTTCGGAGGCTGAGGTGGGTGGATCACGAGGTCAGGAGATCGAGACCATCCTGGCTAACACAGTGAAACCCCGTCTCTACTAAAAAATACAAAAAAACTAGCTGGGCGAGGTGGCAGACGCCTGTAGTTCCAGCTACTCGGGAGACTGAGGCAGGAGAATGGCATAAACCCAGGAGGCGGAGCTTGCAGTGAACTGAGATCCAGCCACTGCATTCCAGCCTAGGCGACAGAGTGAGACTCCGTCTCAAAAAAAAAAAAAAAAAAAAAAAAAAAAAAAAGAATAAAATCAGATGTCTGCCAAGAATCCTTTTGAGGGTAAAAGAATGTAAGAAAACAAAATTGGATAATAAAGACAACACAATGTCTTATTCCATATGACAACTAGACGCTGGCAAGGTAGTGAGAAATGAGAAGTTTTTAATCGTAAAGACAGAGCAGAGAAACTACCTTTTCTAAAAAAGTAAAGATCATAGGTTTACAACATTTCCAGTATATTTGTGATTTATTCAATCTCTCCTGCCTTACTCTAATAAGAGAGTTTCCCACACAATATTTAGGACCATTAATTATAGAGCTTGACTCCCTGAGTTCAAATCTAGACTCCACCATGGGAATATATTAAGTTTTATTCATTTTATTATTATTATTATTTTGAGATGGAATCTCACTCTGTTGCACAGGCTGGAGTGCAGTGGTGCCATCTCGGCTCAGGTGATCTGCACGCCTCGGCCTCCCAAAGTGCTAAGATTATAGGCATGAGCCACTGCACCAGGCTATATTAAGTTTTTAATAGATTTCTTAACATTTATTTAAGTGTCTTCATTACAGAACAATAGAATAATTCCTCAAATCTTCCAGCAGATATAGAGTGCAAATAAATTTCAATTTTGTGAAAAGCATTTTAATTGACAAATAATTTCCATAAGAAGGAAATGCTATTGAAGTCAGCTGTTATTGAAAATTCTCAAACTCTATTGGAACAAAGTCCTAAAAGGCAAGATTCTAAAATGAATAACAATCAATCCAGGGCACAATCAAAGGAAAGTGGGAAAAAAAAAAATCTATTTTTGTACTTAATTCATTTCTTAACTCTAAATCACACAGGCTTCAATTATTAAGTACTATGTGGGTTAATGTTTTGAAATGAAGAATTTGTCTGTTAATGTGAAATCTGCAGTTCATCATAAAGTTGATGAAAGTAATGTTCTTGGCTTAGTTACTCTCCAGAGAAGCTGGTTCTCTTTTTGTGCTATGTGCTTGGCACATACTAAAAAGAGAATTTAAAAAAGAATGTATTTCCCCTATGAAAATACCACAGAATATTAATGGGTTGAAGTACTACAGCTTCTCATAAAGCACTGAAGGCCAAACACTAATCATTTTGCTGGAAATTTAAATATTTTATATGGAATCTCTTATGTGTTTTAATTCTCACTATAAAACTGGAAACATATTCTTAAAATAAAAGTCCCCGAAACATAATTGAAGTGACCTCAATAACAATAAAATATTCAAAGAACATAACCATAACCATAATAAGCCAGAAAAATAAAACATTAAATCAAAAGATATAAGAAACATTAAAATCCTCTCCATGAAGTAGTAACACTTTAAATAAGGAAAGATTAGAGCAAAATATATTTTTTTAATTTTAGCCAAAATTTTTGCATTCTTTAAATAATTAAGATTTATTACTGTCTTATTAAATGATGTATATTTGAAAGTATGTCATATTATGCTACATCCTTTTGTGAAATAAATTTGTGGATAATATTTTATTAAATGAGATACAGAGAAAAATAGTTTAATAATTTTAGTGTGGCTAAATATCTTAACTATTTAAAACATTCTTTCTCATGTTTTTGTACATGTAGCTTTTACATTTTCTTACTTGTACCATTTTGAGAAGGTGGTGAGAAAGGAAGGTCACAGCCCTTTTCAAGAGCTGGGATTTTTTGCCTACGATTGTAGTTATACCTATTTTTCCTGACTTTTTGGTGCCTAGAAAAGTCAAATCAAAAGTAATAGTGTGGCTGTGATGAGTAAAGAGGGCAGTCTGGTTAAAGACTAAATGGGAGCTAATTTAATGATCTAGATAATAGGATCTAGTCCAATTAGCCAGCAGATACCAACAGGCAAGTTTCCACAATAAAATATGCCTCACTGGGGCTATTCAGGTTCACAGAAATAACTGTCTCATGGATTTGCATCTCAGAATTCTTATAAGCTATTTTGATGGAAATGTTGTCCCATTCAAGTGGTAAGAGGAAAGTGTTACATTCTTGTTTATGGATTGTCAGTCCCAAGCATGAAGCATATGTGGTAATATTGTGTTTTTTTTTTTTTTTTGTTTTGTTTTTTTTTTTTTTATGGTGTCTCGCTCTGTAGCCCAGGCTGTAGTGCAGTGGTGTGATGTCGGCTCACTGCAAGCTCCGCCTCCCGGGTTCACGCCATTCTCCTGCCTCAGCCTCCCGAGTAGCTGGGACTAAAGATGCTAGGCATATAACCAGCAACTCAAAGTGGGGCTGTAGGATTGTGCTATGGAGAGAGTGAAAGAATGCCACTCTGGGAATTCTGAGGTCCTTGCAAGAATGGAGAAATTATAAGAAGTGGAACATCTTTTGTGATGGGAAGGAACAGATAATACACAATAAGGCTCAATATAGAAAGCTATGGTTGCAATGAGAGGGATTTTTGCGTATAGCACAGGTGATGATGGAGTGAATAGAGAAGGAGAAAGCAGCAAAGGTGGAAAATAAAAATCATGAGAACAGGAATCAGACAAGAGAATCCTAAGGGATGTTTTTCTAGTCTTTGAACAGAAGCTGATCACCTCATTATGTCATTTGCTTAGTCCAGAGCTCTTTGGAAAGCCTCCACCCATCTGCTTCTAGGGCCTCAAGAGAGTCTCTATTTAAGATCTCCAGGTGCAGTGGACTTCCATTTAGGGTTTTCCTTCTGTCTTTTCATTTGAAAAACATGAATCTAGTGTTAAATTTTCTGGAGTTTGGCAACAGTGTTGGTGGTAAGAGGAGATTGTAAGGGCTCTCCTAACAAGATTCAAGATTAATATTCCAGTGATGTCACCTCCAGAGAACCATTTCTCCAATTTCCAGGTTGAAGAGTGGTTTTGATGGAAGAACTGGAGGAAAGGCAGCCTTGGCCTGTTGATAATAAGTTTGAATATAATTAACCAATCTCTCATTGTTTTAGAATGTCTGAATAACCAGGATAGAGTCTTTGAGAATCCAGATAGAATAGTGAATTTCCATAGGCCAGATAGTTGTTATTTTAGATGAGCACTGTTTGTGTGACCCAGAAGAGACAGAAGGGAATTAGGACTAAGAATAAAATCTTAGGCCATGGGAGATAAAATTTTTCCATTAATTTAGCAAGCTTTAATTTTAATAGTTCATTAGCTTTCTCTATTACTCCAGATGAGTGGAGATAATGGAAGAAATGTAATTTTGAATAAGAAAAGAACTCATGGGATTTCTTGGATGACTTTACCAGTGAAATGAACCCATTTCTTTTAGTCACCTGAAAGAGCCAGTAAAGCTCTCCATGTGGGTAATACTCATTGTAACCCAATTTTAGTAGTTGCAGTTACCTCTTTACAAGGGAAAGGTAAAAGCCAGAAAGAGAACATGCATATGGTGGTAAGGACACATTCCTATTTTTGAGATTTATGGAGCTGAATAAAATAGATCTGTCAATGAAAAAAAGGTCCTGCTAAAGGTAGTTATTTTCCTGCCCCTACCTTTGCAACTTGACCAGGGCTATGTTTTTGACAGAATGGGCCAGAAGACACGCTTCTTTCAGATAGTCAGTGAAGTTTCTCCATCAATATTGGTGAGCATTGATTTAGTTTCTCCCTTTCATTGTGAATATTTTTATGAAGGTAAGAGTACATCCAGATTTGGGACTGTGCAGGGACAAAGCAATCTTATGGGTGTCTCCAAAATACACCCTGGTAGACAATACATCCAATTTGTTTGCCTTTGGTCTTTTCATGTTCAGAGGCTTTGAATTGGGAGGTTTTAAGTTCCTAGATTAGAGCATCAGGTGGTTAAGTAGAGTAGATTTAAAACATCTTCTGATAGTGGTGAGAGTTTTATGAAACAACTGTCAGTTTAGCATATTTATCAACCCAGATGTTTTTTTTTTTTTTCTTTTTTCTTTTGGTTTTTTGTTTTTGTTTTGTTTTCTTTGTTTGTTTTTGCTTCAAAGGTTTTCTGGAGAATATGAGTTTCTATTTTAAGTATGGCCATCTCCTTTGGCAACAAGAAAGCTTCTAAGAGGCATTACACATGTTTTTCATTTTTAATTGGTGTCCCCAATGGTGTCATAAATCATTTTGTTTTCCATAACATAACAAAATTATGTGCTACTCCCAAAGCATATCTACTGTCTGAATAGATACTATGTTATCTTTAGCTAAAGAGCAGATTCTTGTGAGTGCCACATGTTCAATAATCTGAGCGAGACACTTACAATGTTGGCTGTTTGAAAATGTATAATGGCAAATGATGCCTAAAAATTTCCTTCTGAGTTGCTTAGACATAAACCCTCAACAGAGGGTAAGTTCTGGATTTGCAAGTGGGATTTGTGAAAGTCTGGGCAGGAGATATAGAGTCTAGAATATTGAGTCTTGAATGGCCATAATATAATCATGTAGTTGTCTGTCAGTTGGGAGAGGGAGGACAGTGGTACTGTCAGTTAACAACGATGGATAGTGAAATTAGAAGGGCATAGAAGAAGAATTTCATGAAAAGTAAACTGAGGAGCTGTGAAGTTTTGAGTGTTTTCAGTTAGAAGGGTCTGGACTGCATGAGATATACAAATGTTTAGACTCTGGCTTCATAGAAGGTCAGGCAGAGCTTGAACTAATTTTTCAGTGGCTACTGTTGTTTAAAAGCAAGGATGAAAAGCCTGTGCAACAGGATCTATGGTAAGACTGAGCTATCAGAAGGACCTTGTGGTTTTCGTTGTGTTTTTAATGCAAGGACACTCAAGGTGTGCTCTCTTTCCTAAACAAATAGAAAGAAAAGGAAGGGATAGTTAGGAAGCCCTAAAATGGAGATGAAGCAAAGGGATTTTTTTAGAAATTCAAATGCTGTTATAGAAAGTGAGTTCCATTTTAGCGATTCAGACATAATTTCTTTAGTTATGCCCTAGAAAGGGGATACTATAGTAAATAAGTTAGATGTTCATACTCTACAATAGCCAAACAGTTACAGAATCCCTCCAAACTGTCTCATGCATTTAGGTAAGAGGTCATTAAGAATAGTCTTGAACAATCTGGGGATAAGGTTTTCCCATCGGGGAAATATGAGTTAAATAGTTCACTTGGGGATATAAAGCTGAACTTTAACACTTGAGACCTTATACTTCTTCCGAGGACTTTTACTAAGTATTGGTGTCTTGTAAAGAGTTGCTTAACATCATAAAACAAAGGAGGTCATTTATATATTGGATGAGGCTTGAATTGCAGGGCCAGATGAAAATCTTCAAATTTTCTTTTAATGTTCATGAAAAATAAGCAAAAACATCGACAAATCTCTGGGGTATGGATGCTCAAGCATAATGTTAATTTTTCCATGTAATTCAAACTGACATTGAGATTTAGGATCAATGGATATGCAGATAAAAACAGAGAATAAGTCAACAATAGTAAAATAAATAGCATTGTAACATATGGAAATGAGGGGAGTATTGGGATTTAGAATGAGAAGCAATCCAGGTTTTAAAATTTTATTTATAGCACACAAATTGTGGACTAATTAGTAACTTTTTATTGGGTCTTTTGATAGGTAAAAGAAGTGTGTGGCAGGGACTAGAAGTGGAAATAAGAATCCCCCTGCAGGGGGTCCCTCAATAATAAATTTGAAGCCTTCAAATGCATCATGTTTTGAAGAATACTGAGGTCGTTTAGGGAGGGGCTTAGGGGAATCAAAAACTCTGCTTCCCAGATACATCCTACCTCTATAGTTCTTGTAGCTCAAGCTGAGTCAGGATTGGGAGTGAATATGTCTATACAGTTTTAAAAGGCTTGGAGAGCTGTGAGAGGGGCAAGAAAGCTTAGGCAATCTATTGAAATTGTCAGAAAGCAAAAATAGCAGAGTAAGGGTCTGCAACTTCAAGGGTTAGTCCTACAGGTGAACATTAAATATTAATATTTTAATTAGAAAGTAGGTCTATGATTAATAGATTAACAAAGGTTGTGGGTTTTAATAAGAAGCTTAATACCTCACAATTCTCCACTGAAATGTGAGAGTACACAAGGGATTCCAGATGTCATGCAGTCATCTGGATTTAGACTTGAATAATTTCTTCAGACATTTTTAAAGGTGCTATATTTAATTAGACTTTGATTCATTTCTTTGTTGTTTGTGTTTTTGAATCTTTTACCCGTCAATTTTAGCACACAAAGGTTTGTGTTCTCTGAGGGATTATAGTGGGGGAATTGTGAGGTATTAAGGTTGGAGTAAGTGTTTCTGGTTTTTACCAGAAAGTGGTGACGTACTCCTTATTTGAGATTATTATTTTCCTTAGGGTATCTAAGGGTATTTGATGAAAAACATAAGCAGATTCCTTATGATAGAGTCACTGAGACTCTGATGTTGGCTTGTGGTTGTTTTTTTTTTTATTTTTTCTGCCCCGATGGAGCATATTTTAGCTCAATACTCTTTTCTTTTCAATATCTACAGATATCTCTATATACTAAAATTTTTGTTGAAAGATTGCCTTAAGGTTTTAGGGTGGTTTTCCTCAAGTCGTTTTAGTATGAGTTATAAACTTACAATGTGTAAACTTAGCATCACCAACCTGTACATCCTAATGGTGTTGTGCTAAAGCACTGGTTTCAAAACAGGCATATTTTGCCAATGAATGTTATGGTTTTTTGTTTGTTTGTTTGTTTGTTTGTTTTATACTTTAAGTTCTAGGGTACATGTGCACAACGTGCAGGTTTGTTACATATGTATACATGTGCTATGTTGGTGTCCTGCACCCATTAACTCGTCATTTACATTAGGTATATCTCCTAATGCTATCCCACCCCCTCCCTGCCCACAATAGGATCTAGTGTGTGATGTTCCCCTTCTTCTGTCCAAATGATCTCATTGTTCAATACCCACCTATGAGTCAGAACATGTGGTATTTGGTTTTCTGTTCTTGCAATAGCTTGCTGAGAATGATGGTTTCCAGCTACATCCATGTCCCTACAAAGGACACCAAATCATCCTTTTTTCATGGCTGCATAGTATTCCATGGTGTATATGTGCCATATTTTCTTAATCCAGTCTGTCACTGATGAACATTTGGGTTGATTCCAAGTCTTTGCTATTGTGAATAGTGCCACAATAAAATAAACATGCATGTGCTTGTGTCTTTATAGCAGCATGACTTATAATCCTTTGGGTATATCCCCAGTAACGGCTGGCTGGGTCAAATGGTATTTCTAGTTCTAGATCCTTGAGGAATTGCCACACTGTTTTCAACAATGGTTGAACTAGTTTACAGTCCCACCAACAGTGTAAAAGTGTTCCTATTTCTACACATCCTCTCCAGCACCTGTTGTTTCCTGATTTTTTAATGATTGCCACTCTAACTGGTGTGAGATGGTATCTCATTGTGGTTTTGATTTGCATTTCTCTGATGGCAAGTGATGATGAGTATTTTTTCATGTGTCTGTTGGCTGTATGAATGTCTTCTTTTGAGAAGTGCCTGTTCATATGCTTTGCCCACTTTTTGATGGGGTTGTTTGTTTTCTTCTTGTAAATTTGATTGAGTTATTCATAGGTTCTGGATATTAGCCCTTTGTCAGATGAGTAGATTGCAAAAATTTTCTCCCATTCTGTAGGTTGCCTGTTCACTGTGATGGCAGTTTCTTTTGCTGTGCAGAAGCTCTTCAGTTTAATTAGATCCCATTTGTCAATTTTGGCTTTTGTTGCGGTTGCTTTTGGTGTTTTAGACATGAAGTCCTTGCCCATGCCTATGTCCTGAATGGTATTACCTAGGTTTTCTTCTAGGGTTTTTATGGTTTTAGACCTAAGAGTTAAGTCTCTAATCCATCCTGAATTAATTTTTTTCGTATAGGAGTAAGGAAAAGATCCAGTTTCAGCTTTCTACTTGTGGCTAGCCAATTTTCCCAGCACCATTTATTAAATAGGGAATCCTTTCCCCATTTCTTGTTTTTGTCAGGTTTGTCAAAGATCATATGGTTGTAGATGTGTGGCGTTATTTTTGAGGGCTCTGTTCTGTTCCATTGGTCTATATCTCTGTTTTGGTACCAGTACCATGCTGTTTTGGTTACAGTAGCCTTGTAGTATAGCTTGAAGTCAGATAGCATGATGCCTCCAGCTTTTTTCTTTTGACTTAGGATTGTCTTGGCAATGTGGGGCCTTTTTGGTTCCATATGAACTTTAAAGCAGTTTTTTTCAAATTCTGTGAAGAAAGTCATTGGTAGCTTAATGGGGATGGCATTGAATCTATAAATTACCTCGGGCAGTATGGCCATTTTCACGATATTGATTCTTCCTATCCATGAGCATGGTATGTTCTTCCGTTTTGTTTGTTTCCTCTTTTATTTCACTGAGCAGTGGTTTGTAGTTCTCCTTGAAGAGGTCCTTTACATCCCTTGTAAGTTGCATTCCTAGATATTTTATTCCCTTTGAAGCTATTGTGAATGGGAGTTCATTCATGATTTCTCTCTCTGTTTGTCTGTCACTGATGTATAAGAATGCTTGTGATATTTGCACATTAATTTTGTATCCTGAGACTTTGCTGAAGTTGCTTATCAGCTTAAGGAGATTTTGGGCTGAGACAATGGGGTTTTCTAAATATACAATCATGCCCTCTGCAAACAGGGACAATTTGACTTCTTCTTTTCATAACTGAATACCTTTATTTCTTTCCCTTGCCTGATTGCCCTAGCCAGAACTTCCAAAACTATGTTGAATAGGAGTGGTGAGAGAGGGCATCCTGTCTTGTGCCAGTTTTCAAAGGGAATGCTTCCAGCTTTTGCCCATTCAGTATGATATTAGCTGTGGGTTTGTCATAAATAGCTCCTATTATTTTGAGATACGTTCCATCAATACTGAATTTATTGAGAGTTTTTAGCATGAAGGGCTGTTGAATTTTGTCAAAGGCTTTTTCTGCATCTATTGAGATAATCATGTGGTTTTTGTCTTTGGTTCTGTTTATATGCTGGATTACATTTATTGATTTGTGTATGTTGAACCAACCTTCCATCCCAGGGATGAAACCCACTTGATCATGGTGGATAAGCTTTTTGATGTGCTGCTGGATTTGGTTTGCCAGTAATTTATTGAGGATTTTTGCATCGATGTTCATCAGGGATATTGGTGTAAAAGTCTCCTTTTTTTGTTGTATCTCTGTCAGGCTTTGGTATCAGGATGATGTTGGTCTTGTAAAATGAGTTAGGGAGGATTCCCTCTTTTTCTATTGATTGGAATAGTTTCACAAGGAATGATACCAACTCCTCCTTGTACCTCTGGTAGTACTCGGCTGTCAATCCATCTGGTCCTGGAATTTGTTTGGTTGGTAGACTATTAATTATTGTCTCAATTTCAGAGCCTGCTATTGGTCTATTCCGGGATTCAACTTCTTCCTGGTTTAGTCTTAGGAGAGTGTAAGTGTCCAGGAAATTATCCATTTATTCTGGGTTTTCTAGTTGATTTGTGTAGAGGTGTTTATAGTATTCTCTAATGAAAGTGTGTATTTTTGTGGGGTCGGTGGTGATATCCCCTTTGTCATTTTTTATTTGATTCTTCTCTCTTTTCTTCTTTATTAGTCTTGGTAGTGGTCTATCAATTTTGTTGATCTTTTCAAAAACCAGATCCTAGATTCATTGATTTTTTGGAGGGATTTTGTGTCTCTATCTCCTTTAGTTCTGCTCTGTTCTTAGTTATTTCTTGCCTTCTGCTAGCTTTTGAATGTGTTTGCTCTTGCTTCTCTAGTTCTTTTAATTGTGATGTTAGGGTGTCAATTTTAGATCTTTCCTGCTTTCTCTTGTGGGCATTTAGTGCTATAAATGTCCCTCTACACACTGCTTTAAATGTGTCCCAGAGATTCTGGTATGTTGTATCTTTGTTCTCATTGGTTTCAAAGAACATCTTTATTTCTACCTTCATTTCGTTATGTACCCAGTAGTCATTCAGGAGCAGCTTGTTCAGTTTCCATGTATTTGAGCAGTTTTGATTGAATTTCTTAGTCCTGAGTTCTAGTTTGATTGCACTGTGGTCTGAGAGACAGTTTGTTATAATTTCTGTTCTTTTGCATTTGCTAAGGAGTGCTTTACTTCCAACTATGTGGTCAATTTTGGAATAAGTGCTATGTGGTGCTGAGAAGAATGTATATTCTGTTGATTTGGGGTGGAGAGTTCTGTAGATGTCTGTTAGGTTTGCTTGGTGCAGAGTTGAATTTAATTCCTGGATGTCCTTGTTAACTTTCTGTCTCGTTGATCTGTCTAATGTCGACAGTGGGGTGTTAAAGTATCCCATTATTATTGTATGGGAGTCTAAGTCTCTTTGTAAGTCTCTAAGGACTTGCTTTATGAATCTGGGTGCTCCTGTATTGGGTGCATATATATTAGGGTAGTTAGCTCTTCCTGTTGAATTGATCTCTTTACCATTATGTAATGGTCTTCTTTGTCTCTTTTGATCTTTGATGGTTTAAAGTCTGTTTTATCAGAGACTAGGATTGCAACCCCTGCTTTTGTTCATTTTTCATTTGCTTGGTAGGTCTTCCTCTATCCCTTTATTTTGAGCCTATGCGTGTCTCTGCATGTGAGATGGGTCTCCTGAATACAGCAAACTGATGGGTCTTGACTCTTTATCCAATTTTCCAGTCTGCGTCTTTTAATTGTACCATTTAGTCCATTTGCATTTAAAGTTAATATTGTTATGTGTGAACATGATCCTGTCATTATGATATTAGCTGGTTATTTTGCTCACTAGTTGATGCAATTTCTTCCTAGCATCAATGGACTTTACATTTTGACATGTTTTTGCAATGGCTAGTAACTGTTTTTCCTTTCCATGTTTAGTGCTTCCTTCAGGCTGTCTCATAAGGCAGGCCTGGTGGTGACAAAATCTCTAAGCATTTGCTTGTCTGTAAAGGATTTTATTTCTCCTTCACTGATGAAAGTTAGTTTGGCCAGATATGAAGTTCTGGGTTGAAAATTCCTTTCTTTAAGAATGTTGAATATTGGCCCCCACTCTCTTCTGGCATGGAGAGTTTCTGCCAAGAGATCTGCTGTTAGTCTGATGGGCTTCTCTTTGTGTGTAAACTGACCTTTCTCTCTGGCTGCCTTTAACATTTTTTCCTTCATTTCAACTTTGGTGAATCTGACAATTGTGTGTCTTGGAGTTGCTCTTCTCGAGGAATATCTTTGTGGTGTTCTCTATATTTCCTGAATTTGAATGTTGGCCTGCCTTTGGGAAGTTCTCCTGGATGTTATCCTGCAGAGTGTTTTCCAACTTGGTTCCATTTTCCCCGTCACTTTCAGGCACACCAATCAGACATAGATTTGGTCTTTTCACAGAATCCCATATTTCTTGGAGGCTTTGTTTGTTTTCTTTTTACTCTTTTTTCTTTACACTTCTCTTCTCACTTTACTTCATTCATTTGATCTTCAGTAGTTGATACTCTTTCTTCCAGTTGATCGAATCGGTTACTGAAGCTTGTGCATTTGTCACATAGTTCTTTTGTTATGATTTTCACCTCTATCAGTTCTTTTATGATCTTCTCTGCATTGATTATTCTAGTTATCCATTCATCCATTCTTTTTTCAAGATTTTTAGTTTCTTTGCACTGGGTACATAGTTCCTCCTTTAGCTCTGAGAAATTTGATCAACTGAAGTCTTCTTCTCTCAACTCGTCAAAGTCATTCTCCATCCAGCTTTATTCAGTTGCTGGCGATGAGTGGTGGCTGCAGAAGATAGAATATTGCTGAGCAGCGAGTGTTGCTGTCTGATTCTTGCTCTATAAGCTTCGTCTCAGGGGTGTACCCCGCCGTGTGAGTTGTGAGGTGTCGGTCTGCACTTAGTGGGTGATGTCTCCCAGTTAGGCTACTCAGGAGCCAGGGACCCCTTGAGAAGGCAGTCTGTCCGTTCTCAGATCTCAACCTCCTTGCTGGGAGATCCACTCATGTCTTCAAAGCTGTCAGACAGGGGCATTTACCTCTGCCGAGGTTTCTGCTCCTTTTTGTTTAGCTGTGCCCTGTCCCCAGAGGAGGAGTCATAGAGGCAGGCCGGCCTCCTTGAGCTGTGGTGGGCTCCACCCAATTCGAGCTTCCCAGTGGTGGCTTTGTTTACCTATGTCAGCCTCAGCAATGGCGGGCGCCCGTCCCCCAACCTCGCTGTCACCTTGCAGTTAGATCTCAGACTGCTGTGGTAGCAATGAGGGATGCTACGTGGGTGTGGGACCCTCCGGGCCAGGTGTGGGATATAATCTCCTGGAGTGCCATTTGCTAAGACCCTTGGTAAAGGGCAGTATTAGGATGGGAGTTACCCGATTTTCCAAGTGTTGTTTATCTCAGTTTCCTTTGACTAGGAAAAGGAATTCCCTTCCCCCTTGCACGTCCCAGATGAGGCAATGCCTCACCCTGCTTCAGCTCTTGCTGGCTGGGCTGCACCCACAGACAAGCATCAACTGTCCAACATGCCCCAGTGAGATGAACCCAGTACCTCAGTTGAAAAATGCAGAAATCGCCCATCTTCTGTGTCACTCACCCTGGGAGCTGAAGGCTGGAGCTGTTCCTATTTGGCCATCTTGGGCACACCCAGGGACTTGAATGTGATGTTTTTAATAGCCTCTTTCAGTCCTGAACCAAGTCCATTAGCAAAGGTGATAACCAAAGCAGATGTCATACAGTCATCTAGAGTTTGACATGAATAATTTTGTAAGACACTTTCTAGGTGCCATATGTAATTAGACCTTGATTCATTTTTTGTTGTTCAGACTTTTGAATCTTTTACTCATCAATTTTAGATGGGAAAGCCATCAGTGTGGAGTATAAGAACTTTTTTTCTAATTTCTTTGGCTCAGTTATAGGTCTTAATGATACTCTGATTTATTCATAAATTGTTATTAACTCTAACTGAATTGGCTTTTTTAAAAACATAAAAAAAAAAACTCTTGATTCTAGAAGGAGCTGAATAAATTGGTAGAGATCTGGGAATCTCAGAGAATAAGCACTAAGACTAACCTAAACTGTGTAGAATTTTTTTCTATTTTTATGTTGGTTTGAAAATCATTATAGCATAGAAATGGTATCTACTCAAAAGTTTTAAAATAGTCTCCTGAGGAGAGGCTAAGTGGAACCCAATAGCTACTTATCCTCAGAGTCCTAATAGTGGAGAAACAGTATGGAGGTAACAGGTCACCACAAGAAATTGAGAAACTGATGGGGTTGGGATGGGATAATAGAGTAGAGAGTAAATACAAGATCGGTCAGAACAAGATGGAGGGAGAGACAGAAATGTGTTTAGAAGAACAGGAGGGAAAGGAAGGCCAAGTGTCCAGAGAAAGTGTATCTTAGATTTTGGGAGGAAACAAGGAGTAACACTGGAGGAAGACTGGTGGTTTTTTAGTGACTAAATAGCTTGTAATAAGGAAGACTGAGACTGTGGAAGGGGTTGCTTGAGCTTTGATTGGAAAAAACATGAAAACATGAAAAAAAGATCATTGCTTAGTAGAAATTCTAGACCCATGAGATTCAAAAGCTCTTAAAAGATAAATTAACTTGGGGAGATCCCAAAGCCTCAAAGTGTCCATTGTAATTCTAAGTTACTCTTTAGATTTTTTCCGTTTTGAAGATGTTGGACAGAATTCATGTTATAGTGGTGAAACCTCTAGGCAGCTGGAGTGATGGAAGGAAGGTGCCCAGTAGATTGAGAGTTATCTATAAAAGGGGTAAGATCAAGT
Organism: Piliocolobus tephrosceles; assembly: GCF_002776525.5. Lineage (NCBI taxonomy): Eukaryota > Metazoa > Chordata > Mammalia > Primates > Cercopithecidae > Piliocolobus > Piliocolobus tephrosceles. Next base: position 106,177,178 of record NC_045438.1, read on the forward strand.
AGAGAAGAAAGACAGGAGGAAAAAGCCATTCCATGCACAGTCCCTATCTGAAATCCCAAAGGGTCTCTTGCATGATACTTCTTAAGGAGCTGAAAAACTTGCTCTAGGAATTCTCTGGAAAAGGAGTCCAGAAAACCATAAAGGCCAAAGAGCCAGAATTTCCCACTTGAGGGTCAAGGAGTAAATCTCCACTTGAAAAGAGATAAGAAAACTCAGGCATACTCTCTGTTTACTAGAAAAATTCCCGGAAGAATTCTGCTCAACAAAAAGAGTAAGAAAGTAAAACCCCACTCAAACAAAAAAGCCAAAAATACTTCTATATAGGAAGATTCTCAATCCATATAAAAGACCCATAAAATGTTCTGCTCAAACAGTAAAGAACCAGGACGCATCCTGATCAGACTTCAAAGGACTGTGAAGAACACCATTTAACAGAATTAAAGCAACTTCCTGTCATGTGCCTGTGATTTCAGGCAAATATGTCCAGAACACTGGATTAAGAGTTGTGACTCATCACCATGAGTCCCTACTTCCCAAGCCAGGAAGAACAAAAAATGGCCTGAGTAGCTGGCGTAAATACTTGGGTGAAGACATCAAGGGCTAGGAAGTCATCAGCATTCCAAATGAGTCAAGACACCAAAAACTGTGAAATAAAAATAAATCCGGGAAGTGGGTTTATTCAGAAGAAAGACTGTTGGAATAAGAAAACGCCTCCATTCTCAGAAGTCTTCAAGGCTCTCAAAATCAAACAGAATAAGAACTTTTTATTTTATGGGGTAAAGGAAGGATAATCAGAAACAAACAGAATATTTCCAGGGGAAGCTGGACAAGCAAGAGAAAATGACCAACAGGTATGATAGGATAAGAATTTTGCTGTGTCAAGCTGATTTTCAGAGAAAAACTGATAAAGGGGATAAATTTTCATTTTTTTAGTGCTTACTCAGGCTTGGGAGAAAGTAGAGTTCAGGGACCTGTAGGAAGGAGAGAAGCCTACAATTTAGTCAAGACAATGCCTAGGATAAGAAAATAACAACTATGAACACTTAGTCCATATTATTTTTTGTTTATTTTTCTTTTTTTTTTTTTTAAGCTCTCCAGTTCAGTTAGAAGAGCCAGAACACTGCCTTTGTCAGCTTGTGTTGCCATAAAGGAATACCTGAGATTGGGTGACTTATAAAGGTTAATGTGGCTCACAGTTGTACAAAAAGCATGGAGCCAGCATCTTGTTGACTTTTGATAGAGCCTCAAGCAGTTTCCACTCATACAGGAAGGTGAAGGAAGGTGGATGTGTGCAGATGCAGATCACATGGCAAGAGAGGAAGTAAGAGAGAGACAATGGAAGAAGTACCAGACTCTTTTCAACAGCCAGTTATTCCAGGAACTAATAATGAGAATTCACCACTCTCTCAAGAAATGCCACTAAGCCGTTCATGAGGGATCAGCCCCTATGATTTCACCAGGGCCTACCTCCAACAGTGAGGATCAAACTTCAACATGAGACTCAGTGGGACCAAACAAACCATATCCAAATCATAGTACCAACTTGTCTAATTTCCATGGTTGCCACAGTGATGGAGAGCTGCAGCGAACTGCTCTCCAACTTGACATATGCTGGTCTACCAGCACCTATCATTAGGGGTGACAGATGTGTGGATTGTCTACATAGTGATCTCATGAACAAAAAGGTTATTTATGTGTCATCAAATGTGGGAAAATCCAATCTCCAAATCCCATCTACAAGTTGACTTTTCTGGAGTGATTTCTAATACCATTGACTTTCTCAATCAGAGTACTGGCAGAAAAAGTGAAACACGCAATTCATATTTATGTGTTATTTTAATCAACAGCTATTTATAAAGATGTAGGAAAATTTGGAGGTAACGTAACAATGTGTATATTGACATACAGAGACTTATAACATTTATAAATGTTACTATCCCTAGATATAAATTACCAAAGAGAATGAAAGCATGGAATTATGAAAATATCAGCCACTCACTGAAAGTGTAACAGGGATAATGAGAGAGGAGAAAAGAAAAACCTCTTTTTTTCTCCTACCATCCTCCAGATTCCTTTCTGTGCCCACTTCTGTATGATTCTTAAAAGAAGCTAGATTTCAAGGGATACTGAAAGATGTAACCACAGGTACAAGCCTCCTGGAGCATAAAGCAGGGCATAAGAGGGCAAAAAATTCTGTAATCCCAGCACTTTGGGAGGCCGAGGCGGGTGGATCACGAGGTCAGGAGATCGAGACCATCCTGGCTAACACTGTGAAACCCCGTCTCTACTAAAGAAATACAAAAAACTAGCCGGGCGAGGTGGCGGGCGCCTGTAGTCCCAGCTACTCCAGAGGCTGAGGCAGGAGAATGGCGTCAACCCGGGAGGCGGAGCTTGCAGTGAGCTGAGATCCGGCCACTGCACTCCAGCCCGGGCGACAGAGCTAGACTTCGTCTCAAAAAAAAAAAAAAAAAAAAAAAAGAGGGCAAAAAATTGATCTGGGTAGTTAGTAATAGAGAATACCAGCATAACGGAAAAATGCTTCATATTTAACTTGTCATTTTTTGCCTGACATATTATTATGAAACATTTTTAAACACAAAAGAGTTTTGAAGTATTATAGTGTGAACACCAACATACCCAACATCTAAATTCTACAATTAATATTTTGAGCTTTGCAATTTCTCACATATCCACCCATCCATTCATATTATTATTCTGTACATTTCAAACAACATTGCAAATGTCAGTACATCTCAATACTAAACACCATGCTCAACTGTTCAACACTAAACAATATCGTTAACTACAGATCAATGTTTTTATGTAAATTACTTTTAATTGAAAGAAACAAATCTTAAGTATACTAAACTATGGATTTGTAGAAATGTCTACACTGTGTAACCCAAAGTCTTACCAAATCATAAAATAACATTACCATCATCACAGAATTATTTTAATTGTTAATCTTATTTCCCTAAAACAATAATTAAGAAAACAAATGTTATCAAGAGTTAAAAAAAAAAAAAAAAAACCTAAACAAAATAAAGTTGACTTTAGGAAAAAAAATATAGGCTAGGCATCTTAAAGCAATAATATTTACAAAGATCAGTTGAAAATAAAAATAGTTCTTATTTATAAAAATCAAAGGAATTTTTAATGTTGACCTAACAGGCCTGTAATGTTACTATAACATACCCTGTATAGGTCACATGGGCACAAAGTTATAGAAAATAAGAAAAAAAAATACCGCAGAGCACCTCAGTAAATTATCCTTTCTAGAGGTTAGTCATTTGCTTATTTTATTGACAGTAATACAGGATGAAAAGGAATATGAAACACAATTACAATTATTTTTTAAATATTATGACTGCCTGTGCATGGTGAAGCAAAAGATTTTGTTTTTGTTGCTGCTTCTCCATTTCTCTCTTCTCTAAATTAGTAACTTTTCTTAATGAAGGAAATGGACAATATTCATTCTAGACTTACTAGCCTCATGTATTGTTAATATTCAAGGAAATACACTTTGAGCAACAAATAACTGAATGTTATAATCAAGAAAATAATCAGTACTTTTTAAATTACAATTTAAGATAGTAGATTTAAATTATTTCTCATTACTCAAAAATCAACAGCTAACTTTAACCATTTTCAATGAGATTGATGATGTTAAGGAAATACCATGTAAACATCCTCTATTTATCTTTGTTCTACATTCTTTTAAAGGATAAACTAGATCACTCTGGATATAGATAAAGTATAGAAGATATAAATTTTTGATCAAATCAGTAAAATGTACACATAGATATCAATATTTCTTCATTCTCTCCATCAGTATTTCTGTTAAGTTACTAGGGCTGCCGTTACAAAGTACCACACTGGATGAGTTAAACAATATGTTTATTTTTTCACAGTTCTGGATGTGAGAAGTCTGATATCAAGGTTTCAGAATGGTTGTTTTCTTCTAACATCTCTCTCTTAGATTGTAGAGGATTATCTTCTCCCTGTGTCTTCACATGGTCTTTCCTCTGTAACTGTGTTTCATTTTTTTTTTTTCCTGCAAGGACATCAATCATATTGGATTAAGGTCCACCCTAATGACCTCATTTTAAGTTAATTACCACTTTAAAGACTCTGTCTTCAAATACAGTTACATTCTGAGGTACTGGGGGTTAGAACTTTTAAACATATGTATTTTGGGGGAATAAATTCAGTCCATAACATTATCTATTGCCATTTAAATCTTATGCCATTTACATACAACAATAAATTAGAAAATACTAAGTAATTAATATTTCTGCAGCTGTTAATTTTCTAATGTCACCCACATGTGTCTTGAAACCACTTCCCTATTATTTTCAAAGCACGCATGCATAAACACACACTCACTCACACCAAGATATTTCCTGTTATTACCAAACAATTCCCTTTCCCAACAAGTTTTAAAGTTTCTAATGCATTTCCTGAAATAGTATTATTAAAACTCAGCAAAAACATAATGAGGTTATTACATAAATTGATACCAAGTAAATAATTAACAGAACTAATTAGAGAATATGGCCTCTAATTTAGAAAATTTATATTACAGAAATTTTCTTTCAACTTTAGGTTCATGAAGTTGAGAAAAAAAGCCCACTGTTTCTGTTATCAAGATAATTGATTAATTATTCACCACAATTTGAATGTACATTCTATGAGTTAAGCGTCATCACGTGAAAGAAACAAAGTATCTATCTCTTGAGAGACTAAATAAAAAACAAAGATATATATTTTCTTCTCAACTCATTGAGTTGTGCTGAGAAAATAATTAGACTTTCAGTTCTCTAGAGAAAAAATCTGTATGTTATAAAAGGCATATGGTCAAAGTAATTTTTATGCTGAATTAGGAAGCAATACAAATCTCTAAAAACACTGGACCAACAAGATTGGATATGGTCTAACAAGCAGACGGGACCCAAAGGTGTTACGCACAATATTTCTTAATATATTCAAAGTACTCAAGCATTTGGCAATGATCAAATATTTGAAATGTGTTTTCCATATTTAAAAGAGTAAACAACTACTTGGGTAAATTTTCTCTCAAATGTTTTATCTGCACAAAAATAAGCATCCACATAGAATTTCATAAAAAATCTCCAATTCTTTTGAAATACATTCATAATTTTACCTAGCGGTTTTTATGTATAGTTTTACCAAACTTTGGAAGGGAGCAATGTTATATAATTTCAACTTTTTCTTATCCTATACCGCATATTATTTTAATAGATGTTTTTCCGGAATAATAATTTATTTCTCCATGCCACCAATGTTTTCTCAGTTAATTATGAACAGAAAATCCATATTCCACGGCACCTATGTATGTCAAACCACCTATAGCATTTATCTCTATTGTTTGAAACAAAGAAATAATCCCATGCTAAATTTTTATTTATTTTTGAGATAATGCTAATTTATTATAATGTACAATTACAGTTCTGAAATAATACATTTGTCTAAGTTGAATATTGCCTATGATATATCAAGTGTTTATTGTAAAACCAATACATGTTTTGAATCTTTAATTATTCATTTTCTAATAAAATATTTGGGCTAAATTTCTAATACAA
>NC_045438.1:106183180-106204493 GCF_002776525.5 Piliocolobus tephrosceles
TGATATAAATGATGAATTGATGGGTGCTGACGAGTTGATGGGTGCAGCACACCAACATGGCACAAGTATGCATATGTAACAAACCTGCACGTTATGCACATGTACCCTAGAACTTAAAGTATAATAAAAAAAAAAAAAAAAAGAAAGGACTTTTAAAAGACATATTGACAAAAGTAGTTTTAAGAAAATTATTTTTTAGATTCTTAACTTTCATTTGTAGTTGCTCCTGAACTTGATTTGCATTAAAATTCTCCTGTTGTCAAAGCATCATGCATATTTTTCCCCATTCTCTTTCACAATCACCCTTCTCATATTCTATTAAAGAAAATGCACCTCTCATTTGCCCTAAATCTTACTATAGTATATAGCTGTACTATAGTAAGTATAGTATAGTATATGGCTTCGAATTGTTAGTAAAACCTCAGGGTGCCAAACAAAAGTGAAATTCAAAATGAAAATATTCAGTTGGTGAGCTGTCAAAAATCAAGGCATCTAAATTTGTTTTAGGGATTCTTCTCATTCTCTCCATTATACATTTTTGTGAAAGAGCAAACTAAGACTTTGGAAACTGGCTATTTTTAATTATTTTGGAATTTTGTAATTTAGATTGCCAAAGAAGTGCAATTTATATTTTAAAGTGGGGCGAAAGGAGTGAAGAAAAACTCTTCTTTTACGCATCAACTATTATTATTATTATTATTATTATTATTATTATTATTATTATTATATTTATTTATTTATTTTTTTGAGACGGAGTCTGGCTCTGTCGCCCGGCTGGAGTGCAGTGGCCGGATCTCAGCTCACTGCAAGCTCCGCCTCCCAGGTTGACGCCATTCTCCTGCCTCAGCCTCCGGAGTAGCTGGGACTACAGGCGCCCGCCACCTCGCCCGGCTAGTTTTTTGAAAACGGGGTTTCACAGTGTTAGCCAGGATGGTCTCGATCTCCTGACCTCGTGATCCGCCTGTCTCTGCCTCCCAAAGTGCTGGGATTACAGGCTTGAGCCACCGCGCCCGGCCACGTCAACTATTATTGAAGAATGTAACACTTGTAAGAGAGAGTCCCATGATAGCACTACATAAAACACTGTAAATAGTAAGGAAGGCAGTTCCTGTGCTGAGGGAGGAAGTTCCTGTGCCTTAACTATGTTAGAATAGGAGTATTTGTGATTTTGTTAGAAGACAAACTTGAAAAATAACACGTCTCTAATAATAATTCCACTCTCTTCATTTTTGCAATTCTAAATAGTAAGTAAAAACTGACTGCAGGCTCTTATTTGCCCGTGTCTTCACCTATGTCTAATTTGCATGTTTTTTTATTTCAAGGTGAAAGAAGTGAAAATTTTCATATATAATTTTAGTAAGCCAACACTATAATTTTAAACGGAAATTGAACTTTATATAGATAAAAATAGAAACAGATGACTTTTCATATTTATCAATAATAAGAAACATTTATATTTTCTTGAAAGCTTATTTAGATGACTAGCAGAGATATTTTCATAAAACCTTATCAAAAGATTATTGGATGCTGTATTTTCACAACCTTATTTTACCTGAGCATTTGGCTCCTGTTCAATGAAACTTTTCTTGGTTCATCATCTAGTCTTAAATGGAATTTATTTTGAGTTGTAATACTTAGTTTTTATGAACAAATATAAATAACCCACTTTGACATAACTGGACCATTCTCTCCAAGAAGTGGTTCTGATTTTGGCCTCTGCCCCTGTCCAGTGAGCACTGAGAATGACATTCCTGTCATTCTCTTTATTTTCCCTTGGCAATTGCTTTTATTTCATGCTATCAACCTGGGGCTTGTGGAGAGAATACAAATAATGAATACTTCTTCAATTTCTAGAATGGCTGAAGTAAAATTTAAAATACCCCATGAAAGACACATTTTGATTTACACCTTAGTGAAGATTAGACTAGAACTAGAAGAAATAAGATAGACACATTTAAAAAGGAAGGAATATGATAGATGTTTTGACAAGAAGGCCAAAATGATATTCGTAGATTATCTGTCTATTGGTACCCACACAACCTCTCTTGGTGAGAAGTTGTAAAGGAAAAACTTTCTATACTTCACACTGTATCTACAGTTGCCTCTGGGCGTTCATTTTATACATTTATTTTCAATGTGCTTGTAGAAATTTGCACTTCATACCCCATACATCAGAAGAAAGTATGAGTGTAGATAATAAAATATTGTCCTCAAATGAGTAATATGATTACCTAATTTTATAGATATTATTGGAAATATTTAAGAATGTATTTAAAATTTCAAAGGGATCATGCTTAATTACTTTTAAGTAAAACTGCTTTTCTATTGGCTATTTTCATAGACTGATATTTTATTTCCATAGTGGTATAAAAATGCATTAATTGTGATAAGTCATTGAAGTGGACAAATTGTAAGAAAAGAAAACAGCACTGTCAAACATGATACTTTTGTGTGACTTAGCTCCTTTTTATAACATGGTTGTCCCCCATGTTTGGGCTGTGTTGTATGCCATGACTTTAAGGGGATCAGGATATCTGAATATTTTGCTGACCTTGAAATAATGTCACAAAAAATGAATTTTATGTTAAGTTTAATAATGATTTTCTACCAAATAAGGTTCTAATTTATATATTTTCATTTCATATACATATATATGTTTAGGGGTATGTGTGTGTGTGGTGTGTGTGTGTGTGTGTATTTTGTTTTATATATATATATAAAATCTCCTGTGACTTTAGGATCTGCCCTCTGGGCCTGTAGCTCATACTTCTGGGCCTAATTCTTTGCCCTCAGAATTATTCTTACTTCTTTTTGAGTGGAAGCAGCTGTTTGAACCCAAGTAGTTTAATCAGCCTGTTTCCTGCCCAAATAGTTTGAGTCCAACAAACTTTCCCTTAATAGTTCTTTCCTCGATTTATCTCTTTTTTCTTGCATTTTATTGTAAGCAGCAAGAGTGAACATGGCTACACCACAAATACTTTGCCTGAAAATCTCCTCCGTTAGATAACCAAGTTCATCACTTACAAGTTCTACTTTCCACCCAACTGTAGGACAAAATTAAGCCAAGTTTTTGCCACTCTATGTCAACGATTACTTTCCTCCATTTTCCAGTAACACATTCCTCATTTTCCTCTCAACTCTCACCAAAAGATCCTTTGTGTTTATATTTTTTACCAACGTTCTATTCAGGACTATTTATGTATTCTCTTAGAAGATAGCAGCTTAATCTAGTATACTCCTCACTCCTTATGGGCCCTAATTTATCATCCATTTCTAAAGCCACTTCTACATTTTTAGGATTTGTTATACAGAAGCAACCCACCTCTGGTAACATACTCTGTATTACTTTCCCAGGGATGCCATAAAAATTACCACAATTGGATAGTTTAACATGACAGAATTTAATATCTTGTAGTTCTGAAGACCGGCAATACAAAATCAGGATGTTAGCAAGGCTGAACTCTCTCCAGAGGCCCTAGGAGATAATCTGTTTCTTGCCTCTTCCAGATTCTGGTGATTGCAGATGTTCCCTGGCTTGTGGCCCATCATTTCAATTTCTTTTTTTATGTTCACATAGCTGCCTCGTCTCTGTATGTGTCGTCTCTGTATGTTTATCTAAAAACTTTCCATCCCTGTTTCTTATCATAATACATGTAAATGCATTGAGGGCTGCAGTTAATTCTTATAATTCTATGTTGTCTCAGCATCCTTTTTGAATGCAAGTTTAACTCCCTCATATTGCAAGCAGGGGTTGGTCATCCTTGACACAGGTTTCCAGTTCTACACCACACTCCAATGGCTTAAGCCAGTGGTCAGAGATAAGATCTTAGAAGAATCTCTCCAACCGAGCAGACTGGGCTCCTTGCTTTCCTGTTGATTCATTTAAGTTTACCGTTTAGGCATTTGTCAGCAAACTTAAAGTGAACCACAACCCATTCTCTTATACATACCACAAGTTGCCTGCCAAAAACTTCTCTCTCCTTGCCTGACTTCATTCCTACCTCGTGTGACCCAGGGACCAATGATTTCTCTACAGACACATTGTGTCCTCCTTACCCAGAATCCGAAAGTAAAATATTTGAACTTCTTTCCTGTTGTGGTGCACTGAATTTGTGGCTTTCATTTGAAGAACCAGGGGCTACCCCAGGCTGAGTTTTCCCCAAGATATCAGGAGGAATACGAAGTCAGGATCCAACTGTCAGAGCAATGGTCAGACAGAATAAGCTGAACACAGGTCAGACATACACCAAAAGAGTGTCTGCCAGTGTAAACAAGTTTGTCACCTGACAGACCCCTGTTCATGGTATAGACAACTACCCATGATGCTGTGTGCCAGGTAAAGGAACTTTCCTGTGATACGTACACTGTAAACACCCATGTCTAGGTCCCCCGTGTTTCCCAGTAAAGTAGGATTGCTAGCTGCTCTGGTACTAGAACTGCCATTGAGCTGAGGACTTTCAAAACAAGGGCTCATTGTGATGAGGAAAATATTATTCTTGAAACATCCTTAACTTAATCACATCTTTTGTGCATATAAGGTAATAGTCAACATTTCTGGAGATTAGAATGTGAACATATATTTTTTGGGGCCGTTATTTGGCCTAATACCAGGTTGTTTCACTCTGAACTATTTAAATGGGTTTTCAATTGAATGGACTAATTTATAAGAATGACACGTTTTCCTGATTAATTGTCCTGTTCCAAAGGAATAGTTCTTATTCTTATGGATTCTCTTGAGCTATCCTCTCAACCATGGAAACAACTAGTTTTTCACAAGGAAGAAAGAAAAAAAAAAAAAAAAAAAAAAACACTTGGCAATGTCTTTCTAAACATTCAATTCTCAAATCCTATTTCCATTTGGAAAAGAAAAGAAATAAAATAAAATTTTGAAGGCATTAGAGTTTAATTCTCTTTTCCCAGGATTGGCCCTTATTATCCCATAACTCATTCATGGACAGATAATAGATCATGTAATTCTTGTTTAACCAGGTATGTGCAGTCTAAGCTGTGACATTTTATAAGCATGTTTTTGTGGAGGTGAGGCAAAACTGCTTCCTCACAACAAGGAATAAGCATACATTTATTATTTTTATTGAAAAGATAGGTGCCTTTATTCTTTCTGGGAATATGTTGAAACACATTTGAATATCACAGAATTTTTAAACAGAATAGCACAATAGCATCTTCATTAAATTAAAAAAATAATTAAGGGTAATGTTGAAAATAAGTTGAGACAACAATTGAAAACCCATACCAATTATGTGTCCAAAAATAATTCTATAAGATTTATTTGTAAGTCACAAATATTTACAAATCTTGCTTTGAAATTATTAACTGCTAGCTAGTATATACATTATTTTTTGTATATATTATTTTTTGTGGCATGACTAATATACAGGGAAATAACTGCTATACAACCAAGGATACATTATTTTTGTTATGTTCCTTACCTCCATTTCTGGAGTAATTTGAGGGATTTTACCTTCTATTGTCTGAGTGATTTAAGCAACTTAAGTCAATAAGTGCTTTTTTCCCCTAAACTCATACCATTATTTCATTGCTCAGAATTTGTCCAAAGTGACCCAGACAACAAACAAAAATCAAAAAAAAAAAAAAACAACAACACTATTTTTAATTTCAAATGTAAACATTTGGTATAAAAGTCTAAATTAGCTTTATATATTTTCAGGGATATTCATAGTATGATTTGAATCAAGACCTTACATCTGTGTGCTTGATAATAGCCTGAAATCATACTCATTTCTGACACAGCAGATTTTTGATAGCCCTGTAAAAACCAGAACATCATTACTTCAGGCAAGGTGACAGGGATAATCACTTTCTATAATTCATGTTTAATACCTGAATGCCAGGGAGGAATCATTATGTCCTTGATCCAAAATTTTTAACAACACTACATTATCTGTCCTCCAGAAAATATTTCTGAGAATTACTAGAGTGACTCTAGTACAAAAAGACTGCATTAGATTTTTGTCAGCTTTTGAAAATGTTGTAATTCAAAGTAATACTTGAACTGCTAACATGCAATACAGAGTTTATAGCTTCTCACAATAGTAAAACAGTCTAGAAATCTGATGAGATCTTTTATCTGCACCTTTTGTCAAATAAAATGGCATCTCATGAAAAATAAGTTGGAAGCATTTAGAATATAAAATACAGTTATGTTATTGTTTAAAAACTAAATTTTAATATATATATGTGTGTGTGTGTGTGTGTTTGTGTGTTTTCCCTTAATTTTTTTTTATTTTGTAACTGGTGATATTTTGTCTGAAATGATGTAATGTAAATTAATGTGCTCTATTTAAAAAGTTAAAAATGAGAAAGCCTCCACGTGTAATGCAATCTTGCATTTATTCTTTGATGTGTAAATACGATAGCTCCTATGTATAAATCCTTCTCTCACCACACAAATGATGCATCTTGCTCTTACCATTTAAATGTGCTCATGCATGTGGTGTATGTGTTTTGTAAGTCACATTTTTCTTCTTTTCCTGATATTAACAGAGGAAGAAAATCATTATTCTTTTATTTATGGACTAACTTGAGCAATTATTTTGCTAATGGTTTTAGAAACTTTATCAGGTTTCATTAAAGCTACATTATATTCATCCATTATTTAGCTTACTGATGCCTATCTCTAGAAATTCATCATCTGGCTTACTTCTTTAAACTTCTGGCATTTGAGTTGCATATAGAGCGTAAGTGATTCAGGAAACAGTTGTTCTTGTCCTGGCCCGAGATAATTGGACCCTCACTATTCCCAATATGAAATATACCCAGTGTGCTCTGTTGTGCATAGCAAATAAAGAACAAGGTCAAAGAATTAGCAATTATAGTTCCAAGGAGATTCATTTATTTATTGAACATTTTTAGCTGCTAGAATATACCACATGTAGATACAAATCTCTGCCCCAATGAAGCTTATATTTTTGTGAGATAAGATAAATTTAAAACAAATAAAAAATAAACACAGTAGTTTACGAAGTGTAGTAGAAATTGATAAGTGCAAGAAAAGAAAAAGGTAGAACCAGTCTGTTGGAGAGAGATTGGGTGGATCACCTGAGGTCAGGAGTTCGAGACCAGCCTGACCAACATGGTGAAACCCTACCTCTAAAAATACAAACGTAAGCTGGGCATGGTGGTCCATTCCTGTAGTCCCAGCTACTTGGGAGGCTAAGGCAGGAAAATCACTTGAGCCTGTGAGGCAGAGGTTGCAGTGAGCCAAGATCACACCATTGTACTCCAATCTGGGTGGCAGAGCGAGATTCCATCTCAAAAACTAATGCTAATAATAAATTGATGTGTTCTGGATTTTCATTACTAAGAAACTAAGAAAGTGACATTTGAGTCAAGAATAAAAATGAGGCGATAAATCATGCATATATTTAGAGAAACAGCATTCCAGACAGAGAGAGGAGCCAATCCAAAGTACTGAAGCAGTACCAAGCCCGCTCTGTTATATATGTATATACTTTGAGATATACATCTTCTATATATATCTCTAATAGGGAATATATGTAAGAAGATAGATATCTTCTATATATATAATAGGGCGTATATATAAGGATATATATTTTTACATATTTATATATCATATCTTTTATATCTTACATATATTTTTATTTCTTCTATATATATATATAACTCTATATATATTCTCTCTATATATTTTAGTATACAAAAACAGAAACATAGGAAAATTTTAAATAAATAATTCAATATTTTAGCTCTAGAAAATAGAAATGTATAACAAATAAAAATTTAGTAGTGAAATAAAATATTTAACAAATCTAAGAGCAATTATTATTTAAAGTAGAAAATAATGGATTTAAAGTAAAAAATAAATGAAGTGATGCTTTATGTTAGTCACTTCCTTAAGTCAGCATATAAAATGGTGAAAAAGAAAACAAGAAAAAAAAAAAAAAAAAGAGTCCCTAGTCTTCAAAGTTTTACATGTCTGTTTGAAGGTAACAAAAATATTCCTCAAAATGTAGTCCTGACAAATACCCAGTTGGAAATAAACTGGGACTAGATGGGGGATTCCTAGTTAACATGTGGTGGTGAGACAGACCTCTCTGAGAAGTTAACGTTTTAGGAGACACAATATGAATATTTTGTGGAAGAATGTTGCAAGCAATATGAACAGCCAAATTCAAGGTTTCAGAGGAAGAAACAAGTGTTGCTAGTTAGAAGAACATAAAAAATAATACTACAACTTGAGTGTAAGACTGGAGGAGAGAGTGAACAGGAGAGAAACAGAAAGGACAGAGAGAAACAGAGAAAGAGACAGAGAATTGAGAAACAAAGCTAGATATGTAGGCATGATTTAGTTCAAACTGGTCTAATTTACCAAACAGAAAGTATAGATTTCATTCTATGTGATTGCTTAGAGAGGGCTAAATTTTATGATCTCATGTAAATTTTAAAATAGCATCCTGGGAATAAATTATAAAGATGGAAAAATAGAAGCAGAGAAAGCAGGCAGAGGACTGTTTCAGATGGTGCATGATGACAGAGGATGACAAAAGCTTGGATCAGGGAGGTGATGTTAGCTATGAAAGCAAACAGTCAGGATATATTTTAGTGGTAAAATTAATAGAATTTGCCGATGGCTTAACTATGTGGGGGACAGAGAAAGATGTCACCAGCAATGACGCCTAAGTGTTTGGCTTGAGCACCTTGATTGGTTGTGCTGAGTTGGTGTCTGGGGAAATAATGAAGACTTTCATTTCAATTAAAATAGGAATGCTAGCCAAATATGCAAATTCTCATTATATTAACCCAAATCATCAAATCAAATAAGCATCACTTTCTAATTTTTTATTTATTTACTTATTTTTCAATTGTGGTTTTAAATAATAAAAAATATAATCTATTTTATATAGTGACATTTTTCATTAAATTCAATTTTTTGAATTTTATTAAAATAAAATCTGGCTAAATTTCTCGTCAAGAGTCTCTTTCCCTATCTGTAGAAGATAGTTACTGAAAGTATTACAAAGACCTGTGTCTGGAACTGAGTCACGCATAAAACAGTCTTAGAAAATGTTCCCCATAGACCCTATTATACTGAGATGCAAGTTATTTCTTTTGGTAATTCTTGTAAAACCTATTCAGATGAGAATATTTCAAAGTAATTCTGTGGCCATGCTGTGTTATTACACTCATTTCAGCTAAGAATACAATGTAGTGATTATTGTATTTTTATGATCTTGCATCCCTTTTATATGTGTTTAAATGTCTCTTAGAAGATGACTATGAAGATTGCCAAACACTTCAGCATAAAAGTCATAGTCTTTCTATTTCATGACCCAGAAAACATCAACAGAGTATCATTTTTTCCCTCAAGATTAAAAATATTACCCTAGATTGTCGAGCACAATCTAAGTTTGCATTTGTGAGAGTTTCTCGAAGTCCCAAGGGGAAAATCGTTATCTTTTTTTTTATTTGAATAAGGTATTTAGTAATGAAGAAAACTTAGGGGTCAATTGAAAATCACCACCACTTGAATATATTTTAAAAAGGCATAAATCACTTGACAGTATATAAAACAGAAAATAAATAACAAGTCATACTGGTTAAAAGTAGAATAGGTTCCTGCAAATGTGGATTACATTATCAAGTGTCCAATAAATTTATAAGATCATATATTTCCACTTTATGCTTTTTAAGTCAAACTCAATAGCTCATCTTTAAAGGTGTCTTAAACATACAGGTGCAGCCATGTTAAATTACCATATTTGATGCAAAATGCAAATTTACTACTGAAATAACTTTATTCCTATTTCACTGAAATTGTAATTATGACAAGATGATTTCTTTCTTCACATGCATTTAGAAAAATTAGAATAAATAAGCTAATAGAATATTTTAGCTCAAACGTACTCATATATATCTCTCTTTTTAACTTAAAATAGATTTGTACTGATTACTTATAATACAAACAGAAAACTTGTGTTAATATATATAAGGTAAAGATTAAAAATAATCAAGATACTCTTTTCCTATATATGACACTGCTATATAATCATATATATTCAGACTTTGTGTGCATATATAGATATTTCTTGTTACTATAATATCTAATCATAAAATGTTTGCTATTTGGTAACATATTCTTTATTAAGTATTAATATGGACACCATCATGGGTTAACACATGTCCACATCATTCTTTTGGTTTGTCACAAGTAATTTACTTATAAATTATGTGACAAAATTTATTAGTGTTTATATTAACATATTGTATCATTCACTCTCTTTCATTCAGACAAGAGCAAGTGAAAATTACAAAGGACTTTTACAGTATATGCAAGGCTTTGGAGGAAATAAATCTGTTAATGATATAATGATCACAATAACTATTATGTATTGAATACTTACCATATGCCAAATTTCTTTCTAAAACACTTTCTATGAGTTATATTTGTATTATTAATCCCATTTTAAAGATGAAAGAATTGAGATGCAGAACATAAGTATCTTTCTCATGATTACCCAGCTAGGATTTCAATGCACAGACTAATACCAGAAACTTGGAACTACAGAAATACTGCATTATTGCAACGTTTTTGGATGATGTGTACATTGTCTATGATTCCATTGAACCTCATACATAATGGCAACATAATTTTTAAATTTAAAAACTGATACATTTTTATCCCGCAAATAATATTTTATTCATTGAAATAATGCTCAGCTTTAGACAAAGCCTTGGCCAAGGCTAAGATTCAAACATGGCTACAACTATTTGTTGTCCAGTGAAATATTTTTGAATCTAGTTGATTTTTGCAAGCATTTTGTGTAAGACAGTTAAACAAATGGCTACATCCTCTGAAGAGTGTTGAACTGAGAGCATAGGGTTTATGTGCAAGTTCGGTTCCCTAACCCACCTCCAAGTGCTTGTGTCTGAGCCTTTGGGAAAGAGACATGGCTATAAAGATGAACAGAACACCCTGTGTGCACAAAAGTATTGTATCTTTGGGTGTAAGAACAGCAATGCATTGAAGCTGAAGCAAGAAAAGTAACGCAAATGGTGCCACAGAGGTCTGTTAAACAGCTATTTATTAACACTACATGAATATCTCTCATTATAGACCTCAAAACTACAAAAGAGTTTTGGTTAATCAAGGTCTTCAATCAGTTGCTAATGACACCTGAGTCCTGAAAGTATTGGGGGTTGAAGAGGAATAACCATTTAATGATATAGCCCATTAGTAGAAGAAGGATGCTCAAAATCTGTGTCCTGGGTCTCAAGGACTTTAGAAAATGATTGAGAGGAGAATATCACAAGAGTCAAAGGACCTGAACTGGTCAACAAAACATGGGTGATTAATATCAACATGAAATAACTTCAAAATGTTAACAAATATTAACTTGCAAGACCTGAGACACACTGGAATAGTTGGCAGTGTCTCTAGACAACCATTAATGTAGATGATTTTTGATGGAAGGAATATGTCAGACAGGAATTAAACTGTTTTTCAAAATCTCAGCCAACATTTTATCAATAAAAATGTCTTGCTTGCAGACATAATTTGATCTATTTTAAGCCAGGATAGTAAGTTTCCAACCCTGCCTCAATGATTAAATGCATGATATTGCACTAAAATACGTATGTGCAAATCTTTAGGTAAATAGTGACTTATGAGACTAGTAAAAGCTCCTATATACAAAGTTGTGCAAGTTAAAACTGGCTTTGATATTATATTAATAGCTACCACCTGTCTTATACCTAATAGAAATTACACCTGATAATAGTTCCCACCTAATTCAGCTGTTGAGAGAATTAAAGAATACAGGTAAATTGTACTAAATTGGTAAATACAGGTAAATTGTACTAAATTGGTAAATACAAGTAAATTGTGAAGTCCTTAAAACATGCAAGACACGGTTTTAAGTACTTTATGTATAAATATTTTCTCATTAAGACTCTATAAAATATTATTAATAATTATACCTAAAGTAGTAAAAATGATAATAACGATTTTATAAAGCACTTACCTGTGGTCCAGACACTGTTGTAGGTGATTAGCTACATTTCATAGAGAAGAGAACCTAAAACACATAGAAGTGAAGCAATTTTCTTAAAGTTTCCTAGGTGTTCATGAAAGAACCTGGATACTCACCTGGGAAGTCAGGCTCCTGCTGCCCGTTTAAGAAGTATTCCATGGTATCTTCAAAACATTGCTCAACAAATTATTACTACTACTATTGTTATTGGATTATTGTTATCACATGCCAGACACTTTTCTCACATTATTACTAATCTCTTGCACAAAAGGAAACCCTGGTAGATAATGTAGTATATCTGGGTCACTCAGCACAAAATTATCAGCTCCTAGTTAATCTCGCTAATGGTCTATCAATTTTGTCTATTTTTTCAAACAGCCAGCTCTTTCTTTCATTTTTCTGCTTCAATTTCATTTAGTTCTTCTCTGATCTTTTCTTCTGCTGGGTTTGGATTTGGTTTGTTTTGTTTCTCAATTACTTTGAGGTGTGACTTTAGGTTGTCTCTTTCAGACTTTTTGATGTAGGTGTTTAATGCTATAAGCTTTCCATTTAGCACCACTTTGCCCTATTCCAAAAAATTTGATAAGTTGTGTCACCATTATGTTCAGTTCAAAGAATTTTTAAATTCCCATCTTGATTTTATTGTTAACCCAAAGATAATTCAAGAGTGGATTAATATATATGTATTTATATACTAATGAAGGTTCCTTTTGAGTTAATTTATGGTTTTATTCCACTGTAGTCTAAAAGGTACTTGATTTATCCTAGATACAAAGAATAATTCCTAATGCTTAATGTTGAACATATGTGTGTGTGAATAGTGTGTGCATATATATACACACAATAAAAAAGTCAACTAAAATTAAGCCTATTTAAACGGTTTCTATTAGCGATTTTGTTGCCTTACAATACTTATCTCTTAGACAAATTTTCCTTTTAAAACAGCTGATAATAGATTTTAAATACACTTTAAAGCACTTAAAATACTGGTTAAATTTCTGGTAAATCACCTCAGAGTAAAGTACAGTGTGCAACTTTAATGATAAGGCACCATTACTGTTTGCAAAGCTTAGTTGTCAGCCAGGAATCTTCTCATTCATCTTCAATGGATGGCTATTACTGTGGTCTTCATTAATTTCCAGACTGAACCTTTTCAAAGAGAATTCTATAAACTTGTCTGAATTGACAGTTGGATTATTAAATTCAGTTGGCTGGTTAAGTAATCAGAGGAAATAAAATGTCAAAATATGAGATACTTTATCTACCAGGTCTGTGCAATATGTAGCTAATATAGGTTTTAGGTTATTTACTTGTATTATGCTTCTTCCTCCTTGTCTAACATTTTTCAGGGTCAATATACTAAGTTCTGTTAAGATAATCATCTAACTATATAAAATTATATTCCTTTAGTTAAATACTAGTGATGTATCTTATCTACAAGATTTCAGTAGTATTACCGGGTGTATGTGTTAAGGTTAGAAGAATCCTTGAATGTTATCAATATAAATGGATTCAATATTGAAGTTTCAGGTGTTTCTATGTTTGGATCGCTTCTCAGAATATTATGAATAACTTACAATCCAACATTGTGATTCACAGACTTGGCACTATTTCCTTAGCTAGAGTTGGAACGCCTGGCAAACTTCTCACTACCTTTCCTATAACCCATCTATTAAATTAAAAAGCATTATCCTTCAAAGACCTTTCTATAGCTGTCTTTGTGCATTTATTATGCAGAACATCTCCTTAAAGCCCTTGATATTGTCAATAAGAAACTCTCAGAACTAGTATAAAGGCTATTTGAAATATTTATCAAGCAAGTTTTCTCTGTGTATTCCTCTAGAGACTCGCATTTGAGGGAATAGCATGAATGTAAATCTTTTATTGGTAGTGTCCTTGTTAAATGAATTGTAGTTGATAGATCTTCCCCTCTGAGACATTTGGCCTCAGAATCCCATATGAAGAATAATGACAAAAATCTTTTTTTTTTTTTTTGTGATAGAATCACTGCTATCTCATGTAATTAACAGCTCTGAGATATCTCTTTTTACTCTCAAAATACAATGTACTAGTCATATAACTACAATTTCTTTAAGAAAATAGACTTGTTATTCCCATACTGTTATTATTTTTATGTTTTAGACTAATATTTATATTGTTAACTGGCAAAGAAACAAGCAGTAAAATAAATTACCTGAACACAAAATATTTATGAGTTGTACCTTGATGTAATCTGCTTCTTAATAACTAAAATCTTTAAATTATGGTTCGTAATTCTGTGTAAGTTAAGATTTGAAATTTTTTATACCTGAAAATCATTGATTGTTTGATATGAAATTTAAAATGGGAATACATTTCAAACATGATTTTTCCATCCAGATTTGCTTATATGTTACTGTAGATATGAAATTGTCACAGTGATAGTGTTTTCACACTTTGGTATCTCCATTTAGTGCCAATCTAGTCTGATTTATATAACCTAGATATTAAATTATAAAAAGAACCTTATATCTCAGTAAACTAAGGGAGTCTTTATCATACCATATATATTTGTGAAATTGCATGAATTTAAATTAAGAATATTTGTATCACTAATTCATGCATATCTTTTCCTATACGCATTCATTTCTTCTTATCTTACTCCATGTTGTGCAATAAAAACAAGATAAGCAAAACAAAGAAAAACTTTGAAAACAAGTTTACAGAGGACAGTCTAGATTTGAGTATCTTCAAAGAAAATGTATAAGTCCTTAAAATTAGTGTGCTTTGGTATTGTATACTATCAGAAAAATTATCTCAAATCAGGTAAGCACTTCCTAAGAAAGAGATTAAAATATATCTATGTAACAATATATTGTAAATTTCTTTCATCCGGTTAAATGGCTTTTGGCAAGATTGTTTAAAAAGAAACAAAATCTAAGGTTTGCTTCTTAGACCTATTTCAAAATAATATAATAGATCTAGATGTTGCCATGTTTACGTATATATTTCTTTTTTATTATTATTATACTTTATGTTCTAGGGTACATATTTCTTTAAAAAAACAAAAAAGATATTTCCACTGTCTTAAACAAAAGTAAGATCTGCCAAAGCTTTCAGGTTGTTATCTCTAAGAGGATCCTTGAGTCATTAGGATGGTTACTCTGATATCTACTCTTGTTTTTCCACCAGAAAAGATTACCTAACACATTAATCTTACAACAAGAGTATCAGACAGTCAGCAGTCTATAATGCAAGCAGTCTCTTTTTTACTGTACTCTATATGGACTTCACTAAAGGCCTGATTGGATGAGGAGTCCAGGCAGCATTCACAACTATCTCCTGTTGCATTATGATAACACATGGGAGAATTTAACTATTACAGATATTATTTTAACTAAAGTTAACTACTACAAATATTAGTTGAACTGATATTACTTTAACTACTACAGATATTACTTTAACTGAAGTTAATTACTACAGATATTACTTCAACTGATTCGACATAACTTAACTAGTAAGGTAGCATCAAAACAGTAGTCTAGGAACTTTAATTGAAGTGCTGAAGGTCATATATTAACTCATAACACTGCTTACTTTACTTCAAATTCCCAGTCTAGGTTTTTGGATCAAATTCATTGTAAAAAAACAGTCTGTTTTCTCACTGAGATAAACAATGTCAAACGTAATTTCCTTAACACATTCTACAAAGGAACACATGTTATATATATATAAAAAAATCTATTTGGTATTATGATGGCTATTTAAAAACAAATGCGGCATACCTCAGTTGGTTACTTGTATTTATAAATTTTGCTGCATGTTGATTTTGAAGTAACTCTACATTTTTTATGTAATTCTAACTATGAAGCTCCTGACCCTATACTGTTCACTCTTATAACTAGACAAAACAAATCTAATATCTCTTAACATTTTTTATAGTTATATCTTTTCTTTCTGTCCATTAATGTGATTATATTAAGGCATCAAAAGCATTTACTTTAATGCACATAAATAGAATATTGGTCTTGTGAAACAATAACAGTACATCAAATTTTGCATCTTCCCGTGTCCACCAACTATTTGGTGGTTTTTGTTAAAAACTGATTTAATATTGGCAGGGCGCGGTGGCTCAAGCCTGTAATCCCAGCACTTTGGGAGGCCGAGACGAGTGGATCATGAGGTCAGGAGATCAAGACCAACCTGGCTAACACGGTGAAACCCCGTCTCTACTAAAAAAAAAAAAAAAAAACTAGCCGGGCTAGGTGGTGGGTGTCTGTAGTCCCAGCTACTCGGGAGGCTGAGGCAGGAGAATGGCGTGAACCTGGGAGGCGGAGCTTGCAGTGAGCTGAGCTGGGCGACACAGCGAGACTCCATCTAAGAAAAAAAAAAAAAATGATTTAATAGTTTAAGGGTTCAAGACATTTGTCTATTAGAAACTGAAATTTTAGAGATGAAAACTTTAACAATTGGGATGGACAACATTTTCATCGTAAGTGGCTTACCATGTAAACGTATTTCCCTAAATATGTTGCATGATAACAGATAAAACTCTGGACTAGAGTTGATGATATTTATTTTGGTCCTCTGTCTGGCTTACATTTTTTTAAGTTCCAAGTCTTTTGGCAAATACAGTTGTTAATATTTTAGTTAATTTTGTAGAAATCTACATGAATCATGCATGTGTATGTATCATATGTTTCAATATGTAAATACATACACACAAGATGCAATGTGTTAAACAAATGTATTTTAGTAAGGAAAAATGGCCAAGGGAGCATAACTTAAAGGAAAAGGCTTTGGTTTATATAACAAAAGAACATACACACAGAATTTAAGAACGTCTACTCTTAGGCATGAACTAAATCTCAATTAAAAATAGGTAAGGTGTGATAAAGGGACAAAGTTCAGTCATTCATATCATTACTACTAATTAAGTAGTACAAATATTAGGATAAGATTTTAAAATTAACATTTTTAATTATATAATTTCATGTTCAGTGAGGCATATTTAACTTGGCGTACTTTCCTAAATATGGAAAGTTATGCCCTGAAATTTTAGCTTTTTCCCTCTTTTTATAAGTTGCGCTTTATAGAAAGACTTAGTTTAGATTCAAGAAAGAGCAAACTCATAGCTTATTTTCTTCAATTAATATACGGAAATTCTACCTCTCAAAATGAGTCACAAGATGATAGTGTTGCATAAGCTGCTTGCCAAGAACACTTATTCTGAAATGAGTATTTTAGAAATAAATATCTTCTTTTATTAGGCATTTTTCTTTCACTTGTCATTATTTGCTCAGGGAGGAACTGGACTTTATAAAAAGCAGGGATGTTTTATACATAATATCAGACTGAATTACACACTACACACACAAATACACACATGTAATTTTGAAGATTATCTTATGGTAAGAGTGGTAAGTTCCAGTCCAAGTCTTCTGTTTTCTCAATGAAACAATAAAGTCTTCTATGAGAATAAGGGAAATTAAAGTCTGGAATATTTTAGGGCAAAATATATGTCTTTAAATTGTCGAATCAAAAATCAATGTCCTGGGTAATAGTAAAAAAGTTTCCGGGCAATTTTGTGTGTGAAGTTGAGGTTTTTAAACATGATTTTTAGTTGCAAATTGTCAGCTTAGTTTTCTTACTTTTTCTAGCAGTTACAAGCTATGTAATTCAGTTAGGGCAAAGGTGGACAGCCGAGTTCAAGTAGATGTGTCTATTCAAGCACATGCAATGGAACGAGAAAGAAAACGTGGTTGGGAGTATTGGATAGAAAATGATTAATAATGATAGACAATTGATCTCACATGAATAGAGATGCAAGTGAAAATTGGAGAAAGGTGGGAGATTTAAAATAAACAAACAAATTGATGAGGTCTGGATTGAAGTTCCTTGATTGAAAGTTTAGGTCAAATGCTTGACATACAGTAATTAATGATTTTGTATAAATCTGACCTCATAGTTATTGTGGGCTCCTCCCTTACCCCATATGGAGAAAATCTTGGAAATTCATTGATTATGCAAAGCTAACTTTCTTGAACAAGGGAGAGCACCAACTTGAGTGAGTGTTACTATTGTCGCAAAAGAAGAAAGTTAGGCAAGTGATCTTAGAGGATTTGGAGTCTGCTTTTAGTCATAGTTTCATGTAGAAGTTAAGTTTAATGTGAGCAGAGATTGGTCTGGATTTTTAAATAGTCACGGTGTTCTTATTTTTAAAACACATAAGCCTATGTTAAGTTATGGTGTTGTAGTCTTGGGACATATGAGTCTGAAACAGCTAGTGTTTTTATTATACATAATTATTAGTTGCATTCTATATTGGCAGCAAGATACATAAAGAAAATAATGACTGATTGTAAAAGTTATATAAGTGCTTGGGATCAGTTATCGAAATCAGAAATAATAAAATAACGACTAGGAAAATCTCTTTTCTAGAAGTCAACATAATTGTGTGGTGACCTGAGTAATTGTCCAGACTTTGTCTTAACTACCATTAAATACCTGAGCCTGGTTAAGATAATTCAAAGAGAGTAAAAATAATTACATTGCCCCAAAACTTTGTATATTTTAAATGGTGTCTTTTAACTTTAAGCAATTAAACCATACAATTTAATATTATTTTTAAAAATTTATGTATAAATGGTTCTGTGTTTCAATATCACAGCTATGAGAAAGCATATACAGACATATATATATAATATCAAAATCTTTAGCTCATTTAGGGATGGCAACTGAAGATTCAATGTCAACTTTACTAATAGTCAGTGTTCATAATCTATCCATATATTTAAACTTGACTTATATTCTGGCTCTAATAGTACAGAAAGTAACTTGTACTATTTTGTAAAGGTATTCCAATAATTAAAAAGCTGACATGGGGTAAAATCTACTAACTGAATACTTATACTTTTGCTGCATCTACTTCATCCACGTAACCTATGTGCAGCTATTTTGGCATAGACATGGATATATTTTGCTTTTGAAACATATCACTAAAAATATCTTTTTAAAAAATCACAATCTTAATGGCAGAGTTTCTTGTGGCTCAGAGAAGACATGAGCAAAGACAATATTAATCAGAGAGAGGTAGAGAGAGGGAGATAGCAAAGAGACAGAGGCAGACAGAGAAGGGGAGAAAAAGAGAAAAGAATTTCCTCTGCTAACAGCTTGAAATTGTGTAGAGGAGTAAGCCTCAGTGGTCCTAGAAGTAATTGTGATGAATACTTAGGAAATACTATAAAATATTGAAGTGACATAATATTTTTTCTGACATGAATAAGTTCAAGAGTGTAGATAATAATATGATGTTTTTCTTAAATTCTATAGAATTATCATTTAAAAGCCAAGGAAAGATTGGCTAATATAACTGTATTTGAAAGCGCAGATAACCTATAACAATTAAGCAAACATTTACAAATTTAGTTTAAATTATCTAACTTGTAATCTGTGTAACATTTGCAAGACTAGAAATGAACCTTGCAATAAAAAAAAAAGCCATTCTAAAGTACAAATAAAAGTAATTGACATTTTAATAAATGTAATGGTCTTTTATGTAGTATTTTTATTTATGAAGAAATGCTATAAAAATCTACTTGTAGAATGGCACGAGTGGTTTCATTAGTAATATTGGTTATATATTCAGTTAGTAGTTTTCAACTATGTCATTGTTCAGCTTCTCTTCTGCATGATTTTGAAAGTTAAACCACAAAAACTGTGAAAACAGGCCCTGAGATTTTCTTGCTCATGTCTATATTCTCAGTGCTAAGTGAAATACATAGAATATAATAGAGACCCAATAAATAACCACCGAAGGAATGAATAAATAAATGAAGCGATCAATCAATCAATGAGAAGGCTTGCAAAGTTATGGTCTCCACACAATATCAATTTATCACTCTTGCCTACTAGTAACAATCTCATTTCCAACTAAATTGTGATATGCATCCTGTATCCCAGCCATGCTATTTTACTTACATTTTCCTGGATGAGTTATGCCTCCATGCTTACCTACCATATTTGACACTCTGAGTAAATCAGTTTTGTACCTCTTTCTTCTGTATGACAAAAGTATTATTAATTAAAATCATTTAATAATTAGTAACAGTCATCATTTTGTTGATTTCTTACTTTGATGTTAAAACAATTAGAATTTTTCAAAGTAAGTAAATTGCAATGCAGAGATTTTGGTTAAATTTATCAAACTATTGCATGCCTAAGTTAAATTTGTACTTTTCAAACAAAAAAGTTGTAAGTCACACTTTGTGTTCTTTTTCAGTATTCTAAAATGTGAACATATTTAAAATTTTCAACTGCTTATGTAGAAAGAACTGAGGTAACTCAAGTTCAGTTTTTTACTTTTCTTTTCTTTTTTTTTTTTTTTTGACAGAGTCTCGCTCTGTCACCCAGGCTGGAGTGCTGTGGCCGGATCTCAGCTCACTGCAAGCTCTGCCTCCCGGGTTCAAGCCATTCTCCTGCCTCAGCCTCCCAAGTAGCTGGGACTACAGGCGCCGCCACCTCGCCTGGCTAGTTTTTTGTAGTTTTTAGTAGAGACGGGGTTTCACCGTGTTAGCCAGGATGGTCTCGATCTCCTGACCTCGTGATCCGCCCGTCTCGGCCTCCCAAAGTGCTGGGATTACAGGCTTGAGCCACCGCGCCCGGCAGTTTTTCACTTTTCACATGGTGAACTATTATTATCTTTTGAATCTACTGTTGAAAAGTAAATGTATGTATTACACAGAATTGAAATCACTAACTGCATCTACATCTCACGCGAACAATACTATTGTTTCTGAACGTACGCTCTTAATCATATATTATGTGAAGTTTTCCAAATTAACATCTGTATAAAATAAAAATATTGGTGAAAGTACAAGTAATAAAACATGCTAATCTGAAGTTTGTGTTTTTAAAAAACTTCAAAAGTAACCACAGCCCCAGCCACTGTTAAAATTCAATAAATGGCTCAGGTGTGGTGGTTCATACCTATAATCCCAACACTTTGGAAGGCTGAGGTGGAAGGATCATTTGAGGCCAGGAGTTCAAGATCATCCTGGGCAACATAGCTAGAGACTCTCTCTACCAAAGTAACACAAAAATTAGCCGGCCATAGTGACATGCGCCTGTAATCCTAGCTACTCAGGAGGCTGAGGTGGGAGAATCACTTGAGCACGGGAGTTCAAGGCTGTAGTGGTCAATGACTGTACCACTGCACTCCATCCTGGGAGACAGAACCAGACCCTTTCTCTAAATAAATAAATAAATAAATAAATAAATAAATAAATAAATAAATAAATAAA